>NC_081418.1:74211169-74533669 GCF_949786415.1 Peromyscus eremicus
AGTCTCAATCTGAGGTCATCCTCAGTAGGTATCTTAGTCCATGTGATGGGGTAGCCAAAAGAGCATGGGGGGGGGGGTGGCACTTGAAACACTGACATGATTTTTGTAGAGTAAGCTCTAGGAGTCAAGACAGAGACAGCAGACTCCAGCCAGCCGATGAGAGAGACAGAGAAAAAAAGGCAGCTCCAAGGGGTTACTTAACAAAGAGCCTGGGAGAGATGCATAGATGGAGCAGGTGAAAGAGAGAAATGGCTGGAAAGGCAGACTCTAAAATTTGGAGTTGAATTTGTTGGGTGGTAGGAGCCAATAGGAGCAAATGAGGGTGAAAATAATGAGTTTGGTTTCGTGAAAAGGAGTAGAGATCTTTGGAGGGTCCTATTGTTCTCCTTCTGGGTTTTGGCACAGAATTTAAGTGAGGGCACAGTGAAACCACCAAGTTGGACCACTCCTTGGGTAGAAAGAAAGGTTTGCTAGGGATCAAAGTGCCAAGGCTATCTCTCAGAGGACACACAGAGAAGAGGGAAATGGTAGAAAAGCAAGTGGATTTTATGAAGTCAGCAGTGTTGGGTCTTTAAGCTGATACAGGCAATTTGCTTTAGCTGGTATCCTAGTTAGGGTTTCTATTTCTGTTACAAAACACCATGACCTGTAACATGAATTTTAAATGGTCTTATTAATAAAAAACTTGAGGGCCAGGTATTAGGGTGAATTATGAAAGATCAGAGAAGCAGAACAAGCCACAGCTAACCTCACCTTGGCAACTGCTCATCGGATCCTGTTTCCATGAATCTTCAGACTGAAAGTTTCTGAATCCTCATACAAATGGATCTCAGCCAAACCGCTGCTAAGAGCCTACAAGCTTAAAAAGCCTCTAGTTCCTGGTCCTCACTCCTTATATACCTTTCTGCTTCCTGCCATCACTTCCTGGGATTAAAGGTGCATGTCACCATGCCTGGCTGCTTCCATTGTGGCCTTGAACTCACAGAGATCTGGATGAATCTCTGCCTCCCAAGTGATAGGATTAAAGGTGTGTGCCACCATTTTCTGGCCTCTATGGCTATCTAGTGGCTGTTCTGTTCTCTGACCCCAGATAAGTTTATTAGGGTGCACAATATATTGGGGGACACAATATCACCACATTTCCCCTTTTTTGTCTAAAATAATAAAAGAAGCTTATAACTAATATAAGAAAAACTATATCCAATAAGTATATATAATATATACAGTCAAGAATTACATTAACAATCAAGTGATAGGATTAAAGGTGTGTGTGCCACCATTTTCTGGCCTCTATGTCTATCTAATGGTTGTTCTGTTCTCTGACCCCAAATAAGTTCATTAGGATGCACAATATTTTTGGGGACACAATATCATCACAATGACCAAAGCAACTTGGGGAGGAAAAGGGTTTATTTGGCTTATCCTTCTAAATCACTGTTCATCATTGAAGGAAGTCAGAACAAGAACTCAAACAGGGCAAGAACCTGGAGGCAGGAGCTGACACAGAAGCCATGGAGGAGTGCTGCTTACTGGCTTTCTCACCATGACTTGCTTAGCTTGCTTTCTTATAAAACCTAGGACCACCAGCTCAGGGATAGGAGAATTGGGCTGAGCCCTCCCCTATCAATCACTAATTAAGAAAATGCCCCACAAATGGATCTTGTGGAGGTATTTTCTCAGATGACTCTGGCTTGTGTCAAGTTGACATAAAACTAGCCAGGACAACTAGATGCTCTTGAATGAGGTAGCTGATCTTTAGGTTGGGTTAAGGGAGGTTCCTGGTGGTTTAAGTGAAGCTCCTGGTAAACAGAAACCCACCTGCATGCTTCTGTTTACCCAATAGCAATCCTACTGATTAACCTGCCAAAGATATTCTCTTTAGGACAATATCACCAGTGTATTGTCATTTTGAAGGGCCACTTTGGACTTCACTTATTTCCTGCATACAATGGAACAGAATATACACTACCATCCTAAAAGGTAGGAGTGGGGCATAGTGAGGAAATACTGGAACACAGCAAGACTGCAACCCAGCAAGGTAGACTCCAAATCTTGTAGCTTCATATCTGATGTAGAAGAGCTTAGCTGGCTCCACCTCTCCAGAATCACTGCCTACAAAATACATCTTCCTCTTGGGCTGATACCACTCCTCTGTGCAGCTCTCCTTGGAAACTATCCCAGGGATCTGGAATTTCTGACACCTTGGGGTTGCCAATGAAATCTAGACTTCACTTCTGTCCCTTCATGCTTCTCTCAGAGCTTCTTGCCCTCTCAGGGCCCTCATGCAGGGACTCTCCTGCTATATATTTCTTACCCCAGTGTCTTTCCTTAATCATAGAGGAAGACTCTACAACCATTTTACTCATGTATCCCTTCATGATATGACACTACCAAGTTTGACTACCAACTTGAGGTGCACCCTGATACCCTTAAATTACATTTGTAGCAGCCTTCACTTGTTGATTTTTGGTAACTGAAAATTCCTTAGGACATTTTCTTTCACAGATGAAGCTCAGTTGGTGATCTCGCCCTGAGAGCATCCTTAACTTCATTGCATTGTGAATCAGGCCTCTCTTTAATTTTCTTATCTCATTCAGCACAAATTTTGGCTCCAATTAAATTCCCTGGTGCTCTTTTCCTCTTCAAACTATAAAATTTTTAATTATCTTTTTGCCCCACTTGCTCTTTTTCATTGTAGACCTGCAAAATAAACACATGACAGAGTCAATATTAAGTTATCTTGAAATCTCCTCCACCAAACAAGTTTGGTCTATTATTTTTCAATTTAGTCTCAGGCAAATTTTTAAGATAAGGTGAGAAAGCCCTTACCTTGACATTCTTGGGCACATTCTTTGCCAAAATATTACAATAACAGTTAATAGCCCAGGGATTAATATTCTTCCCTGATGATATAGCCTTTGATCCAGGCTTCCACAGTCCACACAGCTCTCAGCACTACCTACTTCCAAGCTCTACTAGGATGGCTCATCAAGCTCTGTTAAGAACATTAAACCACTTTCCTACTCCAAAGTTCAAGGTTTTCCCTATTTGCTGTGGGATAATGCTCTTGTACACTGGTTTAATAAAGTGCTGATTGGCCAGTAGCCAGGAAGGAAGTATAGGTGGGTTGAACGGACTAGGAGAATGCTGGGAAGAGGAAGGATGGATTCAGGAGTCACCAGAGGAAGAGATATGAGAATGCCGAACTGAGAAAAGGTACCAAGCCATGTGGCTAAACATAAATAAGAATTATGGGTTAATTTAAGTTTAACAGCTAGTCCTAATAAGCCTGAGCTAATGGCTGAGCAGTTATAATTAATATAAACTTCTGTGTGGTATTTTGGGGAACAGCTGCTGGGTATTTGGGAATTGTTGGCGGAACACCAACAAATGGCGCAACACCAACAAATGGCGCCCATACATGGTGGCAAGAGTTTCCACCTAAAACCTGAGAGAACTTAAAAAGAGATTCTAAAATAGAGCCAATAACAGCTTCCTAGTTCTTGTCTCTCATTACTTGCTGTGGTACAGAGACACATTCCCTGGTCGTGGCAGGCTTCAGTGGTAGCATGGTGGACTCCTGCCTCAGTACACAGAGGTGTCTCCAAGCCATGCAGGGCACTGCTTGGCAGATTTAGCTTTTGCTAGTACAGACAAAAAGAAGGTTTCTGTGCTATACACTGCTTGATGGAGGCATAGCCCCATTGCTTCCCAGAATTGGCAGTGAGCAAGGCTCCCAGAGCTGGTGGTAAATGTACCTCCATCATGTTGAAAAGCCAAGTGGGGCAGAGACAGAAGCCAGGGCTGCCACTTCAGTCCTAGCCATGATGCAATTTAAAGCAATGATCAAAAAAGTATTATAGACACACAATAAGACATATTCAGATGAAATAAACCTCTAAATGGTTTATAATGTGTGTAAAATATACATAGGCTTAGAAGACAGAGGAAAAGGAGTATAGGCAGTTATATAAAGAAATAGATAGTTTTAAAAAATAAAGTCTTTAAAGAGACAGTAAAAGTAATATAAAGTTGAGCCACATAAAAATGAAAATTACACAAAGAATCTGGGCACTGCATAGTATTATATTGTCTTTGGGATTTTTAACTGCAGAGAGACATTTGATTGTAAAGGCTACTAAATTAAACCAACATGTATATTTTAAAGGTATCTTAACTTCAAAATTTATATCTAATGACATGTTGCTTTGGCAAAGAAGTTCTGCTTTTCTTTCCACAGAAGATGAGAAGCTGTGGATTCCTTCCAGGTCAATATGGTTCCATCAAGGAAGACCCCTTGAGAGGTCTCCAGATGATCCAACATGCAGAACAGCTTCAAAGCCACTGGCTCAGACAATACAGCCTCACAGATTACTCCAATCAGGACTTGACCATGATCCCAAATTTTCTCAGGGTCCTCATAAGATTAACAGGGTCTCCAATCAGCAAGAAGTATCCTAGAAAACTAAGCCCACATTCCCAAAAAATGGATTATGGATATTTGTCTTTGTTTAGGGGGTTTGATTACAATTTGTTATTGATCATAATCAATCTCTTTCTAAAAGAAGAAATGATATAGAAATGATGGGAAAAGGGTAGATTATTAAATCTACTTTAATCCAAAAAACAACTGTTAATTTTACATATTTTACACCAGTATGAATTTTAGTTTATTGATACAAATTAAAAGTTAATTTTGTATTTTTGGTTGTGAGCCTAACCTTTAACGGCTGAGCCATCTCTCCAGCCCTGTCTCGAAAAAAAAATTAATTTTGTTATACTATGTGTATATTTCTACTCATGTTTATGCAGCTCATTTTCAAATGTAATGTTTTTGCAGTTCATTTAAAAATGTAATATATAATTAAGAAATACAGATTAATAGTCATCTATAATCACAAACTTATGGTCATGTTAGGTATGTTTTCAAGGCCATACAGAGAGATATTTTAGATAGATAGGCAATCTTCAAACACTTCAAAAACGTACAGAATATGGCATTTAAAGTGTTTTAAGAACTTAGACTTTTCTCAAAATTGAGACATGTCTGCTTCTGGCATCACTGATTACTTCAAAGAAGATGATGGACATTGAAGAAACTCCATGTGGAGTATGTTTTCTTTATGGCAAAAGCTAGCCAGGTGGCAAAGAAAATGCCCTTGCCTTGACTGCTGACAGTATGCTGTACAAACTGGACAAGCAGGACACAAAAGAAAGTGACTTCAGAACTTTGCCAAGTCAAGGTGAGACAGTCCTTCAAAAATCCTGCTTCACAGATAAGTCTGTCAGATATGCTAGGCCTGTAGGCTGGAGAGGGATGTCCCAGCATTGCAGAGGAACTTTGGGTGACTGTCCAGCAGCCTGATATCCCTGTCATTAGGTAACATTACATCCTTTTGGAGTCTATGATAGAGTTGAAACTAGATAGTTATGGTTTTCTTTAATTATAATAAAAGATAAATTAGATACAAACTTTAAACTCACCAAGATAAGACACATAATTAAGTATTTTCTCTAATTTTGTGAAATGTAAATAGATTGGATATTGTTACTGTAAATTCTTACTTAATAACTCTTTTTGTTTTACTATATTAAGGTTAAAACCTTCCTTTTTAATTAAACAAAAAAGGGGAAATGCTGTGGGGTAATGCTCTTGTACATTGGTTTAATAAAATGCTGATTGGCCAGTAGTCAGGCAGGAAGTATAGGAGGGGTGAGCAGACTAGGAGAATGCTGGGAAGAGGAAGAATGGAGTCAGGAGTCACCAGCCACATGCAGAGGAAGTTATATGAGAAGGCTGAACTGAGAAAAGGTACCAAGCCACATGGCTAAACATAAATAAGAATTATGGGTTAATTTAAGTGTAAGAGATAGTCAATAATAAGCCTGAGCTAATGGCAGAGCAGTTATAATTAATATAAGCTTCTGTGTGGTAATTTGGGAATTGGCTGCTGGGTATTTGGGAGTTGTTAGCAGAACAGAAACTTCCATCAACACCTATTCCTCCATAAAACAACATGGTCAGCATCTTTAAAATAATAGCCTACTTCCTGGTACCAACTTCTATCTTAGGTTTCTATTGCTGTGATAAAATATCATGAGCAAAACACCCTAGAAAATAAATTGTTTAATTGTACCTATGGTTTCATAACGTTAGAGTCTATGATGTTGGAGCAAAGGCATTGGGAAAGGTGACTGGAGAAAAAGCTGAAAGGAGGAGGCAGACAGACCATACTGGGAATGGGGCTGTCATTTGAACTGTAGATTCTGTCTCCAGTGACACACCTCCTCCAACAAGGCTACACCTCCTAATCTTTCCATCAGTTCTACCAACTGGGCACCAAGTATTGAAACATATGAGCTCATGGGGGCCATTCAAACCACCATATCACTTCTGTTCAACCCCTATCAACTCTATTGTGTTGGAAAGTTTCATATCAACTTGAAACAAGCTAAAATTATCTAAGAGGGGGAGACTCTAAATTTTAAAAAATGCTTCAATACAATTGGGCTGTAGGCAAGCCTGTAGAGCATTTTTAAATTAAGGATTGAAGAAGCAGGGCCCAGCCATAGTGGGTGGTGTCATCCTTGAGCTAGTGATCCTGGGTTTTATAAGAAAGGAAGCTGAGCAAGACATGGGAAGCAAGCCAGTAAGCAGTACCCCTCCATGGCTTCTGTACCAGCTCCTGCCTCCAGGAACCTGCTCTGTTTGAGTTTCTATCCATACTTTCTTCAATGGTGAACAGTGAAACAGAGGTGTAAGTCAAACAAACCATTTTCTCCCCCAAGTTGCTTTGGTCATGGTGTCTCCCCATAGTAATAGAAACCCTACTAAAACACTTATCCAGCCCATCTCAACCCAATGTGACCCCCTCAACTCAAACTACCTAACTAAACACACCAAAATTTAACCTAATTCACCTCAACCTAACCTTTCTCAACCCACCCTAAACCAATCTACTTCATCTCATCTCATTCATTATCAACTCAACCCTACCTCAACTCAACTTCCTTCAACCCAACCTACCCCAACAAACTTTCCCCAACCCAGCTGCTCTCAGCCCATTCTACCTTAAACCAACTTTCTCCATCCAACCCACTTTAGCTTAATCTACCCTCTTTCAATCTAGACCATATCAACCCATCCAACCCAAAGCAACCAGTCTACCTCAACCCAGCCTCCTTCTACACAAGCTACCTCAACTCAACTTCCCTTAGCCTAATCCAACCAATTCTCACCAAATCTCAAAAAAAAAAAACCTCCAGGATATTATTTTCTGCATAAATTTTGGTCAGGATTTTCCCTCTCAGTAATCTACCTTCCTACAATTTGCATGTTGCCAACTCACAATCTTTCCCCAGTACCTTTATTTGCTTTCCATATTTTTTTTCTTTTGCTATACCCTTGGATGAAAAAAAACTACAACTCAGGAGGAATCTAGTAACTCAGGTTTTAAATACTTGCACAAACAACACTGTCATTCATCTGCTAACACTATGAAGTCATGGTATCCATTCTCAAACGAGCCTTTAAAAATTACCTAGAAATTTGATGCAGGCCTGGTGGCACATACCTTTAATCCCAGAACTCAGGAGGCAGAGGCAGATAGATTTCTGAGTCAGCCTGGTCTACAGTGTGACTTCAGGACAGCCAGGGCAATAAAGAGAAACCCTGTCCAGAAAAAAAACAAAAACAAAAACAAAAAAAAACAAAGCAAAACAAAAAAACAAAACAAGCCTAGAAATTTAAACCCAGAGCCAGAATCCCATCCAATCACCTCATAAACCTTCTTGTGGTTCACCTCTTCCTGAATGTCTTCAACTCAGTCTCAGGTCCAGAGGAAAAACCACTCCCTAATAATCTAAAGCCTGTTTCCCTGTACCAAAGGAGGTTTTTCCTTGTCTCCTTATCTGTCAGATGGGACAAATGGCTATCTTTGTTACCTATTAGCATGCCAAAGTGCATGCTGGTCTCCAGACTCACTAGTACCTTTGGCTCTTCTCAACTCTTCTTACCACCACCACCCAACCCCACTCCATCCTAAACTTCACTCAGGGCTTCCCTTCCCCCAGCTTCTCATTCCTGTGTAAAGCTGCCATTTGGGCTATGTTCTTTCTTGGTTCTCTCTTTTGTCTTCCTCTCTTGGTCCCCTCTCGCTTGGTCTTCTTTTCAGCGTTCTCTTTTCTTCCTCTATCATTCTCCCCAACCTCTCTTTTCTCCTGGCCCAGTTCAGTCTGCTGAACTTGCTCAGTGTACGGCTCTCTCTCTTTGCTCTGGACTCTTCCAGTTGCCTCTGGCTGCACTCTCCCTCATATCTACAATAAAAACCTTCCCCTCCATCATACCTTGGAGTATCATATCTATAAGATCATATCCAAATGGCCATATCCTCATCTTAATCACTCAGTTTCTATCCTATTTAATCTTAGCAGAAACACTGTTTTTTGTTTCTTTTGTTTTTCATCAAAAGAATGTCTTTATGTAGAATCCCCTTCCACCTCTCCCTTCCTTTACCTAGAAATGCCTAGATAGTACCCAAAGTACCAAAGTACTTGTGGGAAGGAATAGGTTTTTTTTCTTTAAATTACCTTTTTTGTTGTTTTTTTCAGTTAAATTTCAAGTCAGTCTTTGAGTGCCTGTCCCCCAGAGCCATGAGACTCACTTCCTTCATTGTCCTGTCCCTGGCCAAGGGTCCAGGAAACATGACTGGGCCTGGTCCACAAGGACTGTTATGGTTGTTGTTTATACCTCAGAGCCCAAACCTGAGGGCCAAGCAGAAGTCTGGCAGCTCCACCATCTCCACACATTGTCTGAGAGGTGAGCATGGCTCTGCCTCCTTCCCAAGTCCTTCTTGCCCCTGTAGTTCCTTGTCATGTCAGCCATCTCTGGAGAGCATTCAGTGAATTAGCAGTCCTTTTTGGGTGGGGGTATGGGGCATGCCCCAAACTAGTGAAAATTTCACTGTTATTCTCTGCTTCATTCTCTCCTCTTAAAGCTACTTAGTGCTACCTCATTCCTTAAATAAGACCCAGCAGGGGTCCCACAGTGAGGTCTAGCCTTCAAAAACAGAAACTTGGCACTGGTTTGTCTTACAGAAACCTTGTTGTCTGCATCCACTATGCAGATGCCTTGAGGAAGGGAGCAAAGGTGCCTGCCTCCTGGTCACCTACTGGTAAAGAGGACAATTTAATAGGAAAAAAGGGTGGCATCCCAGGATCAAAAAGACAGGTAGCAATGCTCTCTCTTCTATGTGGGTCGTAGCTTCTCTCTCTCTCTCTCTCTCTCTCTCTCTCTCTCTCCCTTCCTCCCTCCCTCCCTCCTCCTCCTCCTCCTCCTCCTCCTCCTTCTTCTTCTCCTTCTTCTTCTCCTTCTCCTCCTTCTCCTTCTCCTCCTCCTCCTCCTCCTCCTCCTCCTCCTTCTTCTTCTTCTTCTTCTTCTTTTCCTTCTTTCTCTCTTTCTCTCTCTCTCTCTCTCTCTCTCTCTCTCTCTCTCTCTCTCTCTCTCTCTCTCTCTCTCTCTCTCGCTCTCTCTCTCTCTCTCTTTGTAGACTGGTAAACTAGAAGAGGGGAGAAGAGGCCTTAGGGCACAGAGAGGTAGAAGGTAATAGAACACATAAGAAATGAAAGTAGAAAAGGGAATAGAAAGGGACGGTTAGGGGTCTGTCAAGCTACGCTGGTATAAAACTGCTATAAGAAAATAGTTATTTTCTATGACAATTAATAAAATATATACGGGTAGCACTAATTAGACTCAGTGGGTTATAAGAAAAAAAAAAGGGAGTAGAGGATATGAAGTTGGGAGGGGGATGTCGTGGGAAAGGTCCAACAGGAGTTGGGGGAGAAGTTGGAGGTAGATAGGCTCAAAATACATTGAATACATATGTGAAATTCTCAAAAAATCAATATATTTAAAAATAATTTTAAATACAAATATTCCTAAAAATAAGTTAAAGTAAAGCACACATCAGTGAACATGCCACTCATTTGCCACTGTGGATGCATCTGTCCCTTTTCTTTAACAGTTTCCTTCCTTCCTTCCTTCCTTCCTTCCTTCCTTCCTTTCTTCTTTTCTTCCTCCTCCCTCCCTCCCTCCCCCTTCCTCCTTTTTCTCCTTCTCTTTTTCTTAAGACAGTCCATTAGCCTTGCTCTTTCTTTCTTCCTTCTCAGCTACTACCACCTTGGAGAGGATTGCTGCTTGTCTTGAGCAGCTTCAGGAGGTCTCTGCACACAGCTGGGATGCCTAGTGAAGCCTCTAACAAATGTCCTCCACTCCCACATCTTCTCTTCACTTCTACTCACACATTCTCGGTGTTAGCCTTTGCTCCCATGTCTTGCATGGCCCTCTTACGCCCCAATTATCTGTGTTCTGGGCACAATTCACTGAAATGCATTTGCTGAAGTCACTGTGACTTGTGTTGACAGTGCCTGTGAGAACACTTAATTACAGCCCCGCTAGACTGCTTCCCTGCATTTAAAATTGCTGGCTAGCCACACAATCTTTCTCTTAATCTAGCCAAGGGCCCTCTTTTACAGGGGATCTCTTCCATGTTGGTGTTTCCACCATGAGAGTGACCAGAAATCACCCCCCTGCCCTGAGTTATTTCATTCAGTCTAAGTATTTTAAGTAGGTAAGCAGCTCAAAATGTTTGTCTAGACATTTACTAAATTGAATTTTCTAATGTTAAATTCACTGCTTAGGCTTTCATTTTCATGTTTAATGGTCTACTATCATCTGCACTGTTTCAGGAGCAAATTAATTATGAGAATACTCTTAGCAGCTATATACAGCAAGTCCCTAGAACCTTGTTATGATATATGTATGCTACTATTATTTCATAAATAGTGGAAAGCTACATGTGTACTGGACAGTTAAAGAACAAAGCTGCACTTTTTCTCTGGAGAGGCTTTAACTTGCCTCTGGTAAAGCTTTTCATCAAATGTATTTGTAAAGCAGCAGCAAGAACAAGGACAAGGAACAGAGCGGTCAGCATTCTGAGAGAACATGCTGTGTGACTATGTAGGCCTTGCTCACTAATTATTGAGAATGATACTTTCCATGGTCAATCCCCACAGATTGCATTTCCCACAGACGATTAAATGAGCTGTAATATGACTCTGGCCTTCCCTCATCAAGATATGGAAGTTGTTCCTTCCCCAACTCTGAGTCTGGAAGGCCCTCTTGGCTGTGTTGGGAACAGAAGGTGGCAGATCACTCTGCCCATCCTGCAGATGCCCCTTAACTGCCCTGCTGATGTCTGCTTCCAGCTGCCAGTCTGTGTAGAGGGCTACCCATGGGAGTGCTGGCGTCAGCAGAGCTGACAGCTAGCCGGTTTGTGAGTGGTCATTTTACATGTTCAGGTCAGCCTGTCTCTAAGAACCCCAATGGCCATGGTTCCTGAGAGTTCACAAGATAGAATAACCCAGCTTCCATAGTGGTAGACTCCAAACTGTGACAGATAACAATAAAACTCACTTTGAAAACCCATTAACTCTTAGAGTGGTTGATGATGACAACAGAGAGCCAGAATACTTCTCAATGTCTGCCTCTATGGCACAGTCTGGCCTAAGACTCACTTTGTTCACAACCTGCTACTGATGTCCTGGGAAGGCCTGGTTCTTATCTGCAGACAGCTAAATATTATTAGCCATTGGAATAAACAACAACAACAAATCAAAGGGCTATGCATAACCAAGCTAACATGGGCAGATCACGTTTATTTCCCACTGCTAATGTATTTGGAATTTCAAAGCCCAGAACTCAGATGGTCAGCCTATGACATGTAGTTTGTGGAGTAGATGAGCTGTGGCTTTAAATGCTCCCATAAGCTACTGGGCTTCTGATATGGTCGAGGTCAGAAATCAGCAAGCCCATAGTTTTTTTTTTTTTCAAATGGATGTATTGAGTCTAGGTCACTATTTATACCCAGATTTAAACCTGGAACAGATGGCCTAATGCCATATATCCACCTGAACACTCCACAGGCATCTCAAAAGCTTTGTGTGAACGGAGCACACCATATTTTCTCCTTTAGCTATGGTCACTGCAGCCTTCCTTCTCAGTAGGTATTAATCTCTGTCCACCTGCTACCAGATTTCTCTCTCCCCCCCACTCATCAAATGCATGTAATATTTGAGAACCCCTAGTATGACTTTATAAACTACTTTTAGAAATCATTTCCCGATGCTGTTTCAGGATCTACTGTTAGTCTCTCTTTGTTTGGCTTTCCTAGTGTATCTACTTGCCTTCATTCAGATAACAGAGTAGTGAAAATCTGGCCATGCTATTTCTCTTCTGTAGTCAGACCTAACTAGTCTTACCCACTTCTCCTGCACTCTGCACTCACAACCTGAAACATGTCCTCCTGGTCACACAGCAATGTCTGTCTTGCTCATTGCTTCTGTCTTTTTTGCTCAGTATCTCTATTTCATATCCTTTCCCACTTTGTTCTCAACCTGGCTAGTTTCTACTCATTCTTTAGAATATTGCAGCTTTCAAAGACTCATGCCTGGGCAACACCCCAGACCAATTACAGCAGAGTATATATGTGCTTGGCTCCCAGGGCCAGAAGTTTCAATAATTTTTAGGGCAACTTCTATGGTAGCTACACCTTCAAAGTCAGTTTGTCCTCATCTCTCCAAGGATGCCTTGCCTGGATTATCATTCTTTGTCTTTGCAGAGTTAAATGCTCCTTTATGATACCATAATGTTCTAGAACATTTCAATTATCACACACTCCCCAGTGCATTACAATGAGGTCTTTACAACTCTGTCTTCCTAAAGGATGTGTGCTCCTTTAGAGTAGGACTATAGATTTACTGTGGGTTATATTTTCAGCATGTAGCTTAGTAGTCACTAGGTACAAATAAATGTTCAATCACCCCTTTTTTGAGAGAACGAATGAATGATAGAGTACCTGAGCTTATACTAGTAAACATTTTCACATTATCCACTAAAAATGAAACTGTTATCCTTTCTTATCCTAGCACTATCCATTTCTTGTAAGCCCCAAAACACATATGCAAGATTGACAGAGGATTGCAGTGAACTCTCTGCTTTAGGATTTGGTAAGAACGATAATAGCATACTTGTGAAAGCACTAGGGATGTCTAACAGCATCCTCTCAAAATGGTACCAAGACTCCCCAAATGTGGCCAGTTTTGACATGGCAATGGGAGGCACAGTCTATGTTACAGAGAGAGACAGAAAAGAAACTCATTCAGACTCACTCATTAACTTTGTGTGTGTCAAGAGTGGTGCTTTTTTCACCTTCTACTGTAGGTTGACAAGAACCTTTGATTGATTGTACCAGATAGGGCATGATTATTTACTTTTGGGAATCCAAACACTGCAAAGAGAAAACTAATAACCTGGAGTAAAATACCGAGTAGAATCAGAAACTTAGCGGATTCACAAACCCAGAAACCCACTCCCTCACTGCTCTGGCTTATTTATCTGCTGTGGTGGTTTGAATGATAAATGGTCCCCATTGTCTCTGGCATTTGAGTACTTGGTCCTCCGTTAATGACTGTTTGGGTAGATTTACAGATATGGTCTTGCTAGAGGAAGGATGTATGGCCTGTGTGGGGGGGAGATGGGGCTGAGGGGGCAGGTGTTTAGGGCTCAAAGATTTGAGCCACTTCTAGTTCACTCTTTCTGCTTTGTGCTTGTGGTTCAAGATGTCAGCTTTCAGCTTCCTGTTCCTGCCGCCACGCCTCCCACTGGCTGCCTTGTCACCCTGTGACAGGACAAGACAGCGCAGAGATTCTTTCATCTTATATTCTTGCTGAGGCCATTGTAGGATTCACTAGAAATACATCTTCACCTTCATGGAGACTCCCATGAAAAGTTACCCAACTCTATTCTAGGAACCTGAGGTCAAGATGCCCAGCTAACTTATCTTAGTTTCTGTTAAAAACTGCTTGTTTGTGCAAAACCTCTCCCTGCAGCTGCAGAGCAAGATACCAGGGTATGGTTTTGCCTTAAAAGCTCCTTATTCTAAACACTTGGCTGTAGCTGGAAGATTTCCTGTGTCCTGGCTGGCTGGCGGTCTGGACAAATCTCTCCTACTCATGTTCCCCAAGTAAACACACAGAAGCTTATATTAATTTAAACGGCTTGGCCATTAGCTTAGGCCTACCACTGACTTGCTCTTACATTTGAACTCAGCCCATTTCTGTTAATCTATATGTTGCCACGTGTTCTGTGGCTTTACCTGTGTGCCATTACATGCTGCTCCCTGGACGGTGGGCTGGCATCTCCTGATTCAGCTTCCTTTTCCCAGAATTCTTTTTATCTGATTATTCTGCCTATACTTCCTGCCTGGTTATTGGCCAGTCAGCATTTTATTTATCAACCAATCCGAGCAACACATTCACAGCATACAGAACATCCCACAGCACTTGGCGATATACTTGGGTCCCAAATACCTAAGTATAGTCGCAGTCAGCTGGAAAAAAAGATTTTCAGTTGGCTATAAACTGTGTCTGAGCATTCTTCTCTGGTGGGCATCATATAGCATCCCTGCCCTGATCCCTTGGGAAGTGTAATAACCTTGGTTGCCTTGGTCATGGTGTTTCATCACAGCAATAAAAAAGCAACTACTACAGCCACACAAGGCAATGATTAATATCACTCACTCACTTCAGAGCATCTGTGTTTGGAGTTTCTGGAAACTTAAACCAAAAAGTCCCTGTGCCAAGAAACCAAATGCAGCAGTGACAGTTGAGGCACAATTATGAAATATGCTTCATATTAATCAGGTGCACTCCAGGCATTGTGAAAATTCCTCATCTGTGTATCATTTACTTGCACAAGGGATGGGTCAACTTATTGTCTTCATTTTAGTTTAGATCTGTGGTTCTCAACCTGACCAATGCTGCGATCCTTTAATACAGTTCTTCCTGTTTTAGTGATCTCCACCCATAAAATTATTTTTGTTGCTACTTTATAAATTCAATTTTTCTACTGTTATGAATATTAATGTAAATATATGACATATGGGATACCTGATATGTGACTTGTGAACGAGTCAGTCAACGCCCAAAGGGTCATGACCCACAGGTTGAGAACCAGTGTTTTAGATGCAGAAACATGGCTAAAGAACAGTAAAACCTCTGCCAAGGTTGGCAAGATAGGATTCAAACTCGTATTTCAGACTTTAACTCATTTTGCCTTCCTTACAGGTGAGACTAAGCATATACATCAGAGATAAAAGTGAGAGTATGATACATGTTACATGAAAATGAAAGGCTATCAGAGTAAATAAAACATAAAACCACCCTCTCGCCATGGTGAAAGAGCTGACACCATGGGAAGGATCATGCCTGACAATGGGTGGAACATGAGGAAAAGACTTCATACTATTTTGAGTTTAGTACTTGCTCTATAGTTTAGTTCCACTTTTAATGATTGTATTGTGACATGTATTGAATTTCAGGAAACCTTGTGTAGGGGTCAGAAGATGCTGCTTTAAGATATATTGTTGAGTTCAAGGCAATTTTTAGCAGCAGCTCTCTACTTCCTGCCATTTGCCCCAAAGCGAGACATAGGTACACAAAGACACCGCCTCCTGCCTTCTACCAAGGAAGCAAAGATGGACCACTGAAAGTAGCTGTAGCTCCTAACTGGCCTGCAGTAGTTACTAGGGGATTTATTTGCATGAACAAGCCTTACTAATTGTGTTTTCTGTCACTTAGTTTTCTCCCCCAAAGTTGCCGTTATCAGACTCAAATCTCCTTTTCCTTTGTCATTTCTCTGAACATCTGCTATTCCTCGTTGAGGATGCCGTAGAAGATGGACTCCAAAGCCACTTGTCTGAGGGGCATTCAACTTTTGGATATCTTGTATATATACTTTACAATTTTAGCAAGTTTATACCTGAGTTTTAATACTGCCTTGTCTTTTATAAGAGTTCCTTCCAATTCTAAGCCAATGGAGGTTGTTATTTTCTGCTGAACTTGCAAAGATAATTTCTGTATATCCTTCACTCAGCTTTCTTTCCTGTTACCAATTGCCCTTCCCTTATAATATGCTTGGCACAATCATGAAAACTCAGACATTAACTCTGATAATTATACTTTGCAGTGAACTACAGATTTTGCTCAGATTTCTCCATTATCTCTTTTGTTTGCTTATTTTTCAGTATCAAAGAACTTTAATTTTACCAGATGTAGATGGAAGCAGAGAAGATATTCCAGGAGGGGGGGCCCTGAATAATGACAATATGTATGGTCCAGATTCCCTTGAGAAGAGCATTTATTCAAATTCTATTTCTCTATTAGAAAAGTAAGAGTTCTCCAGAGCTGTTTTTTGTTCACTCAGCTGTTTGGTTGAATAGCTATTGATAAACAAAGATGGAGATAGCTGGTCCAGCACCTTGCTGCTCTGCTCTTTTCCTGCTGTACTGCCTGGGACATGGTTCAGTGGTGAGCTTTCGGGGCTAATGTGCTCTCCAGGGCTTTTTGTTTTTTACATTTGTCCCAATGTTCTGGCTTTGGTGTAATGCTCCACAAGTCAGAGAAAAGCTTGTTGGTCTATGTATGTTGTGTTTCCACATACAACACTTCCATTTGCAGTGCAAAAAGAGCCTGTGCTAACCTGCTCTTTAGAAAATGATGAATGTAGCATTCACTTCACCCTCCATCTACAAGGCATTCAAAGAAGCCCGCTAAAAGTACCAAATGCACATGGACAGCATAGAACAATAATGCACTGGACATAAATGTAAGGCATATGTTTCTCCTTAAAACAATTGTACCAGAAATACTAATTTGAGTCCCTGGGAGACATTTCAATGATAGAAAAGTTCAAACATGATTAACTGTATGGTAAGAATCAAGTGAGAATGTTGACATAATGGAAAGTACATTTCCAAGATGATGTTTGTTTATATGGGAATTCATGCTTCTCACTTTTGCTTTCTATCTTATCCTAAAGATGAATCATCTCCATATTTTAAAAAATTAATCAGGAAAAACTCTTGATAGATTTTTTAAAAATTTTCCTTCTTTGTGTATGGTAAGATCTATTCTTAATAAGTTTCAATTATAAAATACAATATTTGTTGAATATGATTACTGATTTAGAACCCTAGACCTTATTCATCCCTTGACTCATAGTCTCCCCACTTACCAACTTACCTGCCCTTTACCTCTCACCACTGGCAACTACTATTCTACTCTCAGCACCTATGAGTTTGGTCTTTTAAGTTTTCCTATGTAAGTAAGATCATACAGTACATAAATGGTTGAGTTTTATAAACAGCTACTCTCAACTTGCTTTAATGTAAAAGATAAGGACATTGTGACATAACTTAATATAGAGCCCGGGCTAGGACAAGATGCAACATGCATCATACAGAGAAAGGCTAAGTTCACTGTCACTATTTCCTATTGTTGATGGGACTTCGAAGTTACACAGTTTTAGTGACATTACTCATATAGGCACCGTGGTTGCTTAAAATTGGTGGGGATGATAATGAGAGTAATTTGTGGGCAATTAAGTTTCTGCTTTCCACCTGACAGTTATGCAAATGAGAAGTAGATGAGCTGCATGGTCATGTGATGCTTCAATTAAGAAACGTTTTTGGGAGGACTTGGAATAATGTGGGTAGGTGATTAAAATGCTAAATTAAATATACTCTATCTTAGTTACTTTTCTATTGCTATGAAAAGACATCATGACCAAGAAAACTTGAAGAAGAGTTTATTGTGGGCTTACAGTTCAAGAAGGTTTCAGTCTATAACCAGCATGGTGGGGAGCATGGCAGCAGGCAAGCATGCATGGCTCTGGAGGAGTGGCTGAGAACTTATATCCTTATCTACTAGTGAGAGAGAGAGAGAGAGAGAGAGAGAGAGAGAGAGAGAGAGAGAGAGAGAGAGAGAATAGTGTGAGCTTTTGAAACCTCAAAGACCCCAGTGACCTACTTCATCCAACAAGACCATACCTCCTTCCCAAACAGTTATACCAACTGAGGACCTAGTATCTAAACATATGAGTGATTCTTATTCAAACAACTGCTCTGTACTTAAAAATAGTTTTATTGAGATAGACTTTCCACGCCATAGTAAGATTTACTATTTAAGGTGTACACTTCATTGAAAATTCAGCATAACATATCTACAGAGTTGTACAGCCATGGCCATAATTTAACTGTAGAATATTTCCATCACCTTACAAAGAACTTTGTATTTGTCCTCAGTCACTCCTCCCCGCTTCCAGCAATAGGCACTCAACTGCTCCTGTTTTGTCTCTCTAAGACATTTCCCACAAACAGAATCATATCATAGGTATTCTATATCTATCTTCCTTCATGCAGCAAATTATTTTGATTCTTAAATTGTCACCTAAAGCTACACATTTATGGGGAAGTTCGGTGTTCTGATATATGTGACCACTCTGTAATAATGAGATTAGGGTAAAAGAATGTACCTCCACAAGCATTGCTTGGGCTGCTTGTGGAAGCTCATTTATGGGCAGCTCCCATCAGTACTTTATTCCTTGTGCTTACTGAAGGTATCCGTTTTGCAGTTATATAATACTTTAAAACCTATTCAATAGTTGATGAATATTTGAGTTAATTCCAGTTTTTTTTTCTTAACCATGGTGAGTCATGGTCCCATGAATATTTGTGAATATATACATTTTCATGTATTTATGTATACCTTTTACTTTTCTTGGGCAGACATTGCAGAGTAGATGTGGTGATATATTGTGTACCCTAATGAAATTTGCCTGAAGATCAGAGAGACAAAGGAACAAGCCACATCTTACCTCTAGGACTCCTCAGCCTGAAAAAACCTCTAGTTGAAAGGGACATTTCTGCTGAAAAGCCTAGCCAAAATGTTTCTAGCCAAAAGGGCTTCCTCAGTCAAAAAGGCTTCTAGTTCCTGTCTCCTCACACCCTGTACACCTTTCTCCACCTACCATATCACTTCTTGTCTCAACCTCTCTAGTGCTGGGATTAAATGTGTGTGCTTTCCAAGCAAAGGCATGAGGTCTCAAGTGCTGGGATTAAAGGGGTATGACTCCCAAGTATTGGGATTAAACATGTATACCACCACTGCCTGGCTGTGTTTCTTCCCTAGACTGAGTCAACCTCATGTAGTCCAGGGTAGGTTTGAACTCACAGAGATCCAGACTGATCTCTACCTCCTTAGTGCTAGGATTAAAAGTGTGTGTCACCACTGTCTGACCTCTATGTTTAATCTAGTGTCTTGTAATGTCCTCTGATCTTCAGACAAACTTTATTAGGGTACACAATATATCACCACACTCCATAGGCTCATATATTTGATGCTTGGTCATGGTCATTAGGGAGTAATACTACTTGACAGGGATTAGAAGGTGTGGCCCTGTTATGAACAGGTAGGTGTCACTTGTTGGAGGAAGCATATCACTGAGAGTGAGCTTTGGGCTTCCAAATGCTCAAGCCAGGCCTAGTGTCTTTCTCTCTCTTCCTGCTGCCTGCAGATCCAAATGCAGAGCTCTCAGCTCCTCCAGCACCATGTCTGCCTGTGTGTCGCCATGCTTTCTGCCCTGATAATAATGGACTGAATGTCGGAATTATAAGCTAGCCCCAATTTAATGTATTCCTTTATAAGACTTTCTGTGGTCATGGTGTCTCTGCATAGTAATAGAAACACTAAGACAGACGTTGGTACCAGGAGTGGGGTATTGATGTGATAGGCCTGACCATATTTTGTTTGGAAGACTATGGAACACTTTGGGACTTTGGACTAGAAAAGTGATTGGATACTGCTGTGGGATGGTCTGTATGTCAAATTGCTCTGATTGGTCAATAAATAAAACACTGATTGGCCAGTGGTCAGGCAGAAAGTACAGGCAGGACTAAGAGGAGAAAGGAGAGAACAGGAAGGCAGAGGAAGACACTGCCTGTCTGTACAGACCTCCAGGTCTTCTTTGGTTGGTATTGAGATTAAAGGCGTGTGTCTCCAATGCTGGCTGTATCCTTGAACACACAGAGATCTACCTAGCTCTGCCTACCAAGTACTGGGATTAAAGGCATGCACCACCAACGCCCAGCTTTTGCTATGGCTCTAATAGCTCTCTGAGCAGCTGTGGGACTGGCAGGTGACAAAGATTTGTCCTGACTGTGGGCTAGGCAGGAAAACTCTAGCTACAGGACACTTTAAGTGGGTCCCACTGGGCCATCCTAGGAGGGGCATAAAAAACAGTGATGCTAAGGGTGATTTGAAGTGTGGGAGCCCAGCTCAGAAAGTTTCAGAAGGAAAGAATATTAATATGGCCTAGAGACCATTGTGATATTTTGGCAAAGAATGTGGCTTCCCTTGGCCTTGTCCAAAAAATCTGCCTGAGGCTAAATTGAAGAGTTTTGGATTAATGGCATTGGCAGAGGAGATTTCTTGTCAGCCTAGTATTGACTCTGTCATTCGGTTGTTAGTGGTGACCTTTTTTTTTTTTTTAATTGGTTCTTCGGGAATTTCACGTCATGTACCCCAATCCTGCTCATATCCCAATCATTACATATCCAACCCTCACTCTTGTAGTGTCCCCCATAAAAGAAAGTTAAAAATTGATAAAATAAGATTAAAAAAAAAACAATATTTTTTAAAAGGAAAAACAATTTGCTCCTCTGCCTTTCCTGTTACTCCATTGCCTCCGCATTCATTTTAGAGGCATTGGGGACTTCTGCATATCATACAGTATACCCTTTTGTCCAAACAGCATTACTTGCAAATGTTCATTGTGTAATGAGTTGTTGCTTAGGTTCAAGGCCTCTGGCTTTGGTACATCATCAAAACTGGACCCCACTGACATTCCTTTCTAATATTCTGCTGTTGCCCTGAATCATGGAGATCCTGAAGCTATGGTCCCACAGGATCAGTCCCTTCAAACACTCCAGCAGATCATAGATGGGGTAGATATTAGGATGTGCCAACTCCAAGCCCTGGTTGTGTGCCTGGGCGGCAGCTGAAATGGTCAGTCTGAACTATTGGGATCACTTTTCTCCAGTGAGAAGTGGAGCCAGCTCTCCCAGGCCCATGGTGAGGGGTGGGGGATCAGCTCTCCTATTAGGGGTAGGGACAGCTTTATATGCTAATTTTCATTAAACAACATTCCTCTATAATAAGGTTCCTAGTGCAAGTCTTAGGTATCATATGTGGAAGCATGGTTCTATCTTAAAGCTCCTAGCACAATGTCTAATTACCATATGGGCAGCAGGGGGAAAGCTTCCACACGGAACTATATCATACTAGAGATAAGTCATACTAGAGATAAGTCAGGCATCTGGGCCTAGAGACAGTCTCCAAATAAGGTCAGGTAGAGAATAGGGTGAGGGTGCCTTCCATCAGGGGTGAGGGAGTCCTCCATGTTATGGAGCTGCTAGGCCATGGTAGAGTGCAACCTCTGATCAGCAGTCCTCCCAGCAATGAATTACCTAATTAATTCTCATATATCAATGGTGTCTCCATGTGGCTTTGATCTGCACTTTCCTATTTAATATCGAACATGTCTGTATGTGCCCTGTAGGCATCTTAGTAGTTTATTGGCACATGTTCCTTCATTCAATATCTATTCACATCCTTCACCTATTTTAGATTGGGTTATTTGCTTAATGCCTGCCCTGTCACCTCCTGGACTCATCCTCCAATTTTTTTTTTTTTTTTTTTTTTTTGGTTTTTCGAGACAGGGTTTCTCTGTGTAGCTTTGCGCCTTTCCTGGAACTCACTTGGTAGCCCAGGCTGGCCTCGAACTCACAGAGATCCACCTGGCTCTGCCTCCCGAGTGCTGGGATTAAAGGCGTGCGCCACCACCGCCCGGCCTTCATCCTCCAATTTTAGAGCCGTTATTTCCCCACATTAAAAAATTTGCCCAGTCATATTTTCCAAAATAAAACACTTTTATATTTTGCTCCTTATAAGCTTTAGAAAAATGAATTCATGTGTATGTACTTTTCACCGTTAGGACATCAAATGTTCTTCTAAATTCAACTTGGCATTATCAATCATTTTCCAAAGAAGAACCAGTTATTTTCTTCAAGATGAAAGTTAACTTCAAGAAATAAAAAGAATGATGAGAAACACAGCTGCTGAATCTTCTTTGGAGGCCATAAGAGTCACAGAAAGATGTCCCTGATGCTAGTTAACATTAATTATTGAATTAATCTAACATGAGAATACAGAGACATGTGTGTCTATGTAGTCCTATTTGGCTAGAGATTGTTTTGTTTTGTTTTCATTTTCTGAGACTAATTTTTGTGGCTTTTTATGAATTTTACTTTGAATCTGTTAATCACATCTCTTATTCCTCTCAGTGATTTAAAAATGCTGTTTCCCACCCAACAAAATTTTGAAAACTGGTGATCTGGAATTGTGATTTAGGATTAGACTGAATACCCTCTGATTAAGAGCCCGAGGACTCTCTCGAGGATGTGTTAATGAGTTTGAGCCAAGGGAACTGGTGACTTATTTTTGGTTCTTAGCTTCATGAGTACAGATTTGGAAATTGGACTTGAAAATATACTCTTTGAACCCTTACTCTGGTCTTTTGATGGTCTAAGAACAAATCACTCCGTTTTAAAATTTTCTAAGTGGGGTTAGGAATTCATTTATCATAGTATAACATAAACTATCTCTAAACCACTCAATAAATTGTAAATATTATATAAAGAAGCTTATTAATGTCAAACTATCAAGTCACTCTTTGATGACATTGGAATATATGAAAAACAAAATCAGTTTGTTTAGGCAATGGAGCTTGTCATTCACAGATGAGGTATCAGGCTTCTTAGGTGGGACAAGAGTGCGCAGGTGAGAGTAGATCATGGATTGGTAGAAGGTATCCCTGGTAGAAGTAATGGGAGAATCCTTCCAGGAGAGCAGATAAAGAAAACTTCCATATCCTTGGGCAGGAAAGGTTGATGTGGCAAGTTGTGCATGAGGAAAGGTTTACCCAACAGGAGAGAAATCACACCTGGTACTGGAAACCCACCCAAGTTCCTGGAGATAATGAGGTCATGGTCTTAGAGGAGAACTTTTTCATACTACTTTGTTAACCAAGCATAATTCCTAAATGCATTCTAAATATCTATCCTCATAAACATAGATAAGTATAGCTACCACTTCTCATCAAAGAAATATCTCTTTGTAACAAATGGAGACTATTGCAGAAAACTGTAACTGATCAAAATATAGAGAATAACTGATTGTGGGGTGCCAAGCCCTGATGGATAAACCTACAATACAACTTCTGCATCTAAGGCTCAGGCAACATAGTAGAAGAGGAGGCAGAATGATTGAAAGATCCTGAGAACCAGGATATCTGCCATGAGGTCTTTCATCCTAGACATGAGAGGGAAGCCTCACTAAAGATACTTCAACATATGGTTGCTTAAATAAACTTGAATAGGTACAACACCAATAGATATGCTAACACGGAAGAGAGAAGTCTCACAGGGATCCACCCTTAGACAAAGAAAAATGGGCGGCTAATGACTTCAGAGAGGGAGAATTATTTTCTCCCAGAGATGAGGCCCCTGATTGATTATCCAATACCAATTGTGCAGCCCTGAAATCAGATACATACAAGACACACCAATGAAACTGAGCAGGTTGAACTGATAAATTTATGTATTTACATAATATAGGTAATAATAACAAAGAAAAATAGGTCATGAATTTAAGAGGGAGCAGGCAGAGTACATTTGGAGGTAGAAAAGGGAAATAGGGGCTTATGTAAGTATATTTTAATTTTGAAAAAAATAAAAGAAAGTCCAGGAAGAGGAGTTTGAGGACAACCTCTCTCAGGGCTCAAATTTGATCACCATCTAGGCCTTATTTATCACTGTGGATGCCATTGAGAACAATCAGTTTGCCATGAGATAGGATATATCATGAATTAGTATATGTAGAAGGAAGCCTGCAAAGGCAAATGATCTTCTCCTCCCTCTCTGTCTAGAGAATTAAGATAGGGTAGGTGATTGGTGAAAGGGCCTATAAAATAAGGCTTGAGAGCCTACTTGAGTGTCTCCTGCTTGCTTGGCCATGTTCCATGGGTTTGTGTGAGGTAACATAGAGAGGTTTTCCTCCTTTTGTGCTTAATGCAGCTCAGCTCATGTGGAACATACCTATGGGCTTAGTCACCCCTGGATCTTGCATAAGGATCAGATTTTCCAGGCTGGGAGACATCCATAGAATAAAGAGTTCTACATCGTCTTACTGTCTCAGATGGCTCTGCAGATTTCACCAATCTGTGGACATTTTTGTAGCTCCTCAGAGATTTATAGGTATAATTACTACAGACAAGATTAAGATAAAAGAGGGTGACCAATCAGACAAACTTTGGTTGCAGTGAAAATGTAAAGTTACTTACACTCACAAAGGAGAAAAAACATACGATTTTTTTAAAAAAATATAATTAATTTTCCTAAGTATACTAATGTAGGATAGAATTAATACTTACATTATATTAAGTAATGATGAAACTACCATAATTAAGTTCTTTGGGAACATATTACTTTAGCTCCATATGCACTGTCATTTCTGTGTCAGATACTTGTGAGTCACAGCTCATCAGATTCCACCATCTCTAGGAATCAGTTCATTTCTTTCATTCAGATGTAGATAAATGACACAAAGTGATAAAACTAGCATTTGAGATTGAGTCTGTTTTCTTATGACTGCCATTTCTTTCTAATTATGTGCATGAGTGTGTGTGTGTGTGTGGTGTGTGTGTGTGTGTGTGTGTGTGTGTGTGTGTGTGTGTGTGTGTAGGGGTTGCATGTGAGCACAGATGTGACCAGAGGCCATAGATGTCAGATCCCTGGAGATGGATTAACAGGCATGTTGAAGTTTATGACACGGAATTCAGGTCCTCATCAAGAGCAGTACACACTCTCTTACTGCTCAGCTCTCTCTCCAGACCCTTGGGTCTGTCTTTCTGTCTTTTTGTTGGTTCTCGTTCCTTCTAATCATTTTGGGTCTCAGTAGCCTCCAGCTGTCTCTATTAATATACACAAAGCAGTGGGTAGACTGCAGCAGTTGGCTGAGCTGGCACCACCTGTGTCCATCTCAGTTCTAAAGATGAACATTTTGTGGGATATTTCTGGGGGTGAGGGGTACTGGGGACGAGATCATCTCAAACTTATGTCAGGATGTCTCTGTGGAAAAACAAAGATCCAAGGCTTAGTTCCTGTGTCTACGGAGTCACAGCACAGACTTGAGGGGACAGGTGCAGCCTGAGCTGAGTGAGAGCTACAGCAATGGCCTAGTAAGCATCACAGGCTAGCAGGCAGAAGGCAGAGCAGAGGGGAGCTGCCTTTTGGGTCCCACCAAGGTGCCTTGGGGGCAGGCCACCTGCAGCTTTGCAGCAGAAGGCCACTGTCACTCAGTCTTCCATTTTCAGGCTAGTTCAGGCTGATGCAGTTCTAGGGCCCATGGTAGGGCAGTTCCTTCTGTTGTACAAAGAAAATCTTTCCCAAATCATGGAGAGGCAGAAGACACTTAGTAAAGCCTCAAATCCCAGAGAGGACCTTGGGAGAAGTATAGTGAGATTTTTCTTCTTCACTCAGGGCACCGAGACAAGGGCCTATCTCATAGGTTCTTTTCCTTCCCTTGTTTTGACATGTGATGGGTTGTCTCTTTAGAAAATCTGTTAGAACTCAATATGAGTCAGAAGAACATTTGATTGATGTTTTGGGTTATCTAAATATCTTGGAAGAGACAAAAAAGATGTCTGAAGGGAGAAGGCCTAAAACAGTTTTTAAGCTGATACATAAAAAGTAAGCTTGTGTGTATTAATTCAGCACGTGTTCTGTTTCCACATATTATGTTAAACATTATTTGAGTTAAGTTAAGCATGCTTGTCACATCTAGCATTTATCATGTCTATATACTGGAAGCTTTCAAATTCCTTTCATCTGGCCATCTGAAATGTGTAGCACATTGTTGTTTTCTATGGTCACTGTAGGAGCAATGCTGAATTAGAGCTCCTGTTCCTACTTAGTGACAACATGTTGCCTGTTCACACTTCTGGGCTAGAGAGATGGCTCAGCAGTTGCTCTTGCAGGGGACCACATGATGGCTCACAACTGTTAGGTTCAAGAGAACTCCAGTTCCCCAAACACTAAAAGGCAGTCCAATGAGTTCAAGCTGGACTCTGGAGGATTTCTGATGGTTAGATAAAAGCCAGCATTCCTCAGAAACTTTTGAAACTGGTTCCTCACTACTGAAAGGTGTCATGTGAGGCAGATTAGGCCTAAAGCACTGGGCCATGCCTTAAGCTAACAAAGAGCTCTGACATGCGCAGTAGTATCCTGACCCAGAGAACCCTGAAACTGGACCCTTCTTCTCAGCATGAGACCTGCCCTGGAGTGTGGTTCAGGTCCCACACAGACCTGACATCACTCCATTATGAAAGCTGATTTTCCCTTTGCCATCAGGCATCAGTCACAAAAGGCTTCTTGGTTAGGGGTGGGACTCTGTGTCTATTCCTCATTTCCAAGCTGGGGTTTTGTCTGGGTTTAACTAGCACATGTCATCTGTGTGCCACTACAGTGTCTGATTTCATATGTGTATCAGCCCTGTTGTGTTTGAAAAACTCTTTCCTTGGAGTCACCTATTACCTCTGGCTAATACAAACATTTTGCCCTTCTTTCACATAAATCCCTGAGCCTGGAAGGAGTGTGATAAAGGAAATCCTATTTAGGACAGAGTGCTTCAAAGTCTCCTGTGCTCAGCACAATTATCCAGCTGTGAACCTCTGTTAATTGCCATCTACTGGAGTAATGCTATAATCTGTGGGTATAACAATATGTAACTAAAAGTTATTTTATTGCTATGTTCATTTAGTAGAATAATAGTAGTAGGTTTTCCCTTAGGCCCATGACCTGTCTAGTCTCAGGTTCTTGGCCTCATTAACAGTTGCTGGTATGAGTTCCAGGTCTTTAATTTATTTACTTTTATTTTTTATGCATTGGTGTTTTGCTGTGGATATTGGGTCCCCTGGAACTGGAATTACAGACAGTTGTGAGCTGCCATGTGGGTACCAGGAATTGAACCCAGGTTCTCTGGAAGAACAATCAGTGCTCTTGACCACTAAGCCATCTCTCCAATCCCAGGTTCCAGATCTTAAATCCAATAAAAAAGCAGTTGGTTACTCCTGTACATTTGTGCCTTCTCAAAATTCCAGAAGACTATAGGTTTAGGAAGAGATTGAAGACTTTTTAAGTGCTGTTTCAGGGATACAGATTCTACTTTGTGAAAACACATCTCCTTTGAAAACAAGTATACCTAGTTTTAAAACTGGAATGCTTACATCATTCATAAATCCCTAATTGGTTTAATATCTTGACCACACATTTGTCTGGTGTTACTAGGATCAGTATCTGCAGACAAGAATTTTATCTTAAAGGGAAGGAAAAGTCAGGAGAAAGCTTCTCTTCTTCCATTAAAAAGGTTGGTGATCTGATTAAAAATGTATACCTTCCAATCATTTTACAAATTACTTTAAAAATGTTCAACACTTATTAACACATTTCATGAGCTGTATTTGTAAAGTTCATAAAAATTTAACTCAATAATTAATTATTGAAGTAGTAGTGAGGGTAGAAAGAAACCTTATTTGCTATAGTATCATTTGCAAGAAGAGCCAAAAAATAACTTAGCTAATTTGTGCAATTGTACTTCAGCTGTCACACAAATAAATCTCATGTTCATTTTGACAACAATTAATTCCAGAACTGCAAAAATAAAAAAAAAATGTTTACAGAAACTAAAGTCACTTTTTGGGAAAAGAGTAAAGATCTGGGTTTTTGGAGCTTTTGTATGCAAATAAAAATTTTTTAGTCTTGACTGTGCTTGTTTTCTTCCTGCTCTTAGAGACAGTAATTAGTGGAAATGGGCTTCATTTTCTTCTAGAAATAAGTCTCTTGACTTTATTAATGACAACAAATAATTCTCTGGCAGCCCAAGTTAGTAGAATGTTATAATGGCTATTAGGAGAAAACATTAGGTAGTAAGGAGGTAACCACCATTCAAATAGCATCTGTCTTCCTGATTACCAGTGGTTTTGGTTCTCAGCCTTTACAGTAAGGTGGCCCCACTGGACTAGTTGGGTAGATAACAAAGATACCAGTAGAGTCTTGGTGCATCACTAACTCTCTGTTGTTCTCTGTATTTTGACTCTTTTGTGTACTAAATAAACATGGCAATAATCATAATGATGAAGTCATAGGGCTCTTATAGTGAGCAGTAGGATAAGAGCCTTCAAATAATGACTAGCATATAGTAAATAGTGACTTGTCATTGCTAATTTAATTTAGCAGTCTGGAAAAAAAAAGCCAAAGTATATCCATTTATGAGTAAGTTACCTGTAAGCAAAGAACAAATAGCATATATTTTCATGAACTATCTATACATTATAGTAACTAAGTGTTTATTACACACCAGTATTCTTCTCCTTTATTGAAAATCACTATCATATAATAAAAAAAACATACCATTAAATATTTCAGTAACATTGATGCTTCAGAGTGGGAGGGTCTGTGTTTCTTGATGCTGGTAGCATAGAGATAAACAGGTCCTTGAATACAAAATTGAGTTTTGGCAATTTCGAATCTCCACTTGAATGAAGTGATGCTGTATCAGTCTTCAATTGCCACGTAATGAATGACCACAAACTGAGTAACTTAATCCAACTCAAGATAATTGTTCTAATATCATTTCTGTTGCTGTGGTAAAAAAAAAAATCCTGAAAAAAAGTAAGTTAAGCAAAAAGGGAGTCTATTTTAGTTTATAATTCTAGTTTATGCCTGTCATTGTGGGGAAGCCAAGGCAGGGACTCCAAACAGCTCATCATATCATATCTGCCATCATACACACTTATCTTTCTGTTTGTGTTTGGCTTGACTTCTTCACTATTATATAGTTCAAGACTCTCTCTTAGTTTGGAATGGTGCCACCCACATTGGTCTGGGTCATCCCATATCAATTAGCTTACAACAATCCCTCCCCAAGATATATCATATTCATGGGCCAACTCAGTGTAGACAGTCCCACACTGAGACTCTTGTCCCAGGTGACTATACATTGTGACAGTTAAAGATAACTACCACACTTACAGTCTCATACTTCCTGTAGGTCACAGTGTGGCTTACTTCTTTGCTCGGGTTTTGCTAGGCAACCATCCAGGTTATGGATGATGAAAGAAGTTTTTCTTGCCTGAATGTACGTGTTCTCTTTTAAGCTGACAGGAAGGACTAGGTGCCTTTTCCTTCCTAGCTTATCAGCTAGGGTCCCCTTTCAGCAACTAGAGCAGGGTGGCACTTCCGCAGATGGGGGCTCTGGGACACGTGGCCTTTCCTAGAGGTCAGTTAACTGGAAATTGTTTCTCTGACATTTCCTTCTAGAATCAATTGGAGAAAACTATTTTTAATGGCCTATTATGACAGACTTAGATAACTGCATTTTAAGGCCAACTGATTTTGGACTACATGTAACAGTGATTCAATAACCAGAAGGCACACAAAGTGGGGGAAAGAAATCTTAGGGGCTATCCTGAGATGTTGCATAATACAGTGACCAGGAATAAAGTTAAGAACAGAGCTCAAACTAGTGCTGTGCCCTTGAACCTTCAGACAAGTTGGATAGATAAACCTCTTCATAATCAGTCTGGGTCAGGTATTTCAATAGAGCAATATAGAGATGATAAATATATCTAGCTCTGTGTAGATCAAGGATTTTGACTCTTTTCTCCTCCTTTCAGAGGTTCTATTTATGACAGTCTGGGTGAAGATAAGGGAGGGAGGAGAAGAGATGATCTGGGAGGTTCATACCTCTCTGGGTGCTGCAGCATCAGAAGTGGCAGGTGCTCACCTCTATCTTACTGCAATGACTTCTGTAGATTCTTTGGAGAAATCTTCCTCTTCAGTGTCATGTAGGGACTCACACATCACCAGGCAGCTCCATTTTGTAGCTCTTTTAATAAGGTGAAGTACTCTCTCTTGACCCTTTGATGTAGACTCCTAGGTCAACCTCTAGCAACATGGAAGTTCTCACCTGTCAGCATTAAATTGTGTGGACTCAAGATCCTCTGCTCTACTGGTCTTCTTTCAAAGTGATTTGTAGGTGCTTTTCCTATATTTTAGATGATAATGTCAATCATGTGACTTTTCTAGTAATTTGTATGTAGAATCTTTAAAAAATCACATCTAAAGCTTAAGTTCTCGGGTAGCTAAAATTTTCCAAGTTTGTTTCTCCTTTCTCTCCTTTTTTGAACTGGTAACATTTTATATTAATATTTCACTTTAACTTATAAATCATACTTGATGTGACAAAATTAATCAAAATCTTTTCCCATTTTTCAAAAATCTGACAACTGTAAATGGTTGAAGTATTGCCTGTCCTCATGCTTCAAACAACAAAAGGAAATAATTTAAAAGTCAAATTTGATGTATCATAGTCATGTTTAAAACTATTTTTAGTAGTTGTCTAGATTTACAAAAAGTGTAATAGGTAGAAGAAAATGGCAAAACCCTAGGCTTTTAGCAATAGAGTGATAAAGTTCTATCTAAAGAGAAAATGAAGTTCAAAGGAGATGGGAATGGAATTGTTTTGTCTATCCAATTAAATTCCTACAGTTTTGAGAATTATTGTTATCTTCAATTTGTAAATGAATGCTCCAAGACTGAGAAAATTAAATTATTCAGCCAAGAAAGTCCCGCTTATAAATGTGAACCAAGGTCTGTTGATACCAAGCCTGAGTATTTACACTGCATCCCTTCGATCATCTAATTTGTTTGAAGAATCTGCCAATGGGAAAAATACATGTTACTGAGAACTAGTGCCCATTTTTACATAGCATCATCCGAGGTTCAGGTGTATATGGAAGTACTCAGATGAATGCTTGCTATGTAACCATTATTTTAGCTTCACGATAGACTAAAAGAATATAGTTAACAAGCAAATACTTTCCAACTCTTCATGAAGTCTATCTTCTTGTAAACACAGTTTAACTGAGGTGTGTAAAGTGGGAACAAAACAGGTTTAGGGAAATACTATTCCAGAGAAGCAATGCAAGCATGTTTAGTGTTTACCCAGATAATATGAATTTAATGGTGTTAGTGCTCCACATTATATGCAGAAAAGCTAGCTTTTGTTAATGTAGTTATTATACCTACAAATTTTGAAATGCTAAAAATTAGCTCACTGATACTTTATAATGGTGTGGGGGGGATGAACTAATGTTGGCATTTACAACATTAGTCGTAGATTAGTAAATTTGCAAGTTTATTAAAATTGTGTCTGCTGCTGCTGGAGAGATGGCTCAGTGGTTAAGAGCACTTGCTGCTCTTCTAGAGGATCTGTGTTTGATTCCCGGAATCCACGGGGCAGCTCACAACCATCTGTAACTCCAGTTCTAGTCAGTCTGCTGACTGCTTCTGGTGTCTGTGGGCACAAGCACATATAGGCAAAATACTCCTGCATAGAAAATTTTTAAAAAATGAAAAAAAAATGCATTTGCTGTGGGTCTGAATGCATTTATACACCAAAAATTCACATGGAAATCATAACTCCTGATGTGGTGGTAGGAGGTGCCATCTTTGGTAGGTGAGTAGGGCAGGGGAACAGATGGAACTATTGTCACATTTACAACCGCTGAGCCATCTCTCTCCCTCTCATGTCACATTTACAAGAGAAGCCTTGTACTCCTTCTATTTCTACTATGTGATGATATAGTGAAGTAGCATTATCTTTGATCCAAATGAGCTACCCACTAGACAGCAAATCAACTTTCTTCTGATGGACTTTTCAGGCTCTGGAGCTGTGACTAATACATTTATGAACCACCAAGTTTATGATGTGTATGACATAGCTGAAGTAGACCCAGACAGCATGGTACTCAGAAAGCAATCCTGCGAGGAAGGTTTGTAAATGGATGCTCTTTTCTCACAAACAATAGCTGTTGCTTTTATTTTTAACTTTTTATTGATACTTTGTGAATTTCACATCATGCACCCCAATCCCACTCATGTCCCCATCCTGCCACAAAGAAAATAAAAAATAATAAAATAAAGATTAAAAAAAAAATCTCACCATGGGAGCTGCAGTGTGTCATACAGTATACCCTTTACCCAAACAACTTTACTTGCACAAGAGATAATTTTATTTACTATCACGCCAGTTAAGCCAAATGATGCCCCAAAGACCTCCTCTGTGTATTTCTCAAACATAAAAATGTTGATGGTAAGAATGGTTAGCAGAAGAGCCACATAAGAAGACAAACAATTTAGTACAGCCACCCTGGGACCACAGCCAGACAACATCTCCTAGAATGGAGATGTTTGAGGCTTAACTGGGTCAAGATGGAATATCTTAGTATACAAGAGTTGGGTAATAGCTGCTCCAGGCATCATTTGACACTGAAACAGCATGTGTACATGTTAGTTGGAAAGATTGTATGGCTCTAGGAAAATTTAAAGCTATCACTATTGAAAAAATATTTGTTTAAAGCAGTAGTTCTCAATCTTCCTAATGCTGTGACCCTTTAAAACAGTTTGTCATGTTGTGGTGACTCACAACCATAAAATGTTTGCATTGCTACTTCATAAGTAATTTTGCCATTATTAATCGTAATGCAAATATCTGATTTGCAACCCTCAAAGGGGTCGTGACCCACAGGTTGAGAACCTCTGGTTTAAAGTTTCTAGAAAATTAATTGAAAACTTTTTGGAAAGTTTGAGTTTATAAACCTTATACTTCTCCTTGAAAGTTCTTTGACAAAATGAAGACAGATTTAAGGAAGCAAAAGGTATCAAATTATAATATTCATTTAATTAATTATCAAGACCGAATCAAGGACAAGGCTGGACTTCCTTTTGCCTTCTGAGAATCAAGACGGCAGGTTCCAATAAGCTACTGAGGAGCAGACAGAGGTTGGAAGTACACATCAATAATCTTGGAGGAAAGGCAGCAGAGTGTGACTAGGAGGCAATCTAGGTGCCCTGTTCCACCACCATGCACACAGTTCCAGCAGCACTAAGCTGTTATATCTCTCCATTCAGGCTTGTGCATGTGCGCACACATACATGCACACATGTAAGATAAATGCGCATCAACACACAGACATATTCTTTCTCCCCACCGCCTCACTCTATCAAGTGCAGGATAACCTGTGCTTATGATAATCAGGAGGCACTGTTGACCTAATAAGAACTCTATTCTAATCTAAGGAAAACACATCTCTTTCAATAGCAAACAATCTTGGCTCTACTGCACATTCCTAGTAGAAAAGTGTCAGTCAGGAAAACAACTGACTTGATACATCCTGGACTAAAACAATGATTTCCACAGCAGTAGTGACAACAGAAACAGTGATAGAAACACAAGGCATTTTATTCCATATTATATTTATTATGAGAAGTGAGATGCAAAAAAATCATATTTCAAAACTTTTAAGGACAAAAGTAGCTAACCAGCTGAATCTCAGTATTTTAAATACCAATTAAAAACTATATGCAAAATGAAGGTTGGAGTCTGTGAAATCATTATCTTTGTATAAACATGACCTTCCATCTTTATCTGGGTAATGAAGGTTTACTGAACAATGGCCAAGAGATGAGAACTTCCTTAAACATGCTGTTTTATGATCTTTGTAGAAAGACATGATGCCATAACTACTCTCATACTTTAAATTTTGAATGTTACTGTTTCTTCAATGATTAAGTATGGTCGTTCATTTTGGTCATTCTCAGTGAGTGTCCACAAATGATTGTCACATTGACAGATTTTTTGGTGATATTTAAATTAATATACATTTTTCAAGATTACATAAATTTCTTTTATGTAAGAGCAAATATTGGTGAACATCAAGATTTCAGGAATTGTATTCTTATCACAGTAAACCCAGGCAGCTGCAGTCATCATGTAGTGTCTGTCCAACAGGTTAGCCTTACCCATCTCTAAGATGTGAAGACTGAACATCCAGTTCCTAATCCATGAACGTGTTCAAATGTTATTCATAACCTTTAGTACAAAGTGGTTGTATTTGTACTTTCCAAATAGAATTCTCTATCAAAGGACAATACTGATATTTCTGTTCATATTGTCAGCCCAGCAACTAGCTAACACAGTTTTTAGTGTCACGGAGTCAGGGTCAAATTATACTAACTTTTAAGAATGTCAGTCTCTGATCTTTATTTAACAGAGAATTTTCTTTGAGAAAAGATGAGAGCATTTTGATCAATTCCTTGCTGAAAACTGATAAGCAGGGTATTTTTTATTCAGCATTGCCACTGACTGGCTCATGGCATTGGCCTTCAGATTAGTCTGCAGAGTACAAAAGTCTCTCTTAAGGAACTCCCAATTGTTCGTGTTGTCCAATCCTACCAACATCACCTGTAATTTATTTTCACCTTTTATTTTTCTTCAGTGTGGGTACACATTGTTAACTAATCTCAAGAGAAGGCCTGTGACTGTCTCTCCTTTGATTATGTACACTGGAGAAATCCAGGGGTACTTGAACAAAAATGTAAGCTTTCGGTCAGGCTGTGCATATAAATACTGGTAAAGGTCCAAATTCAGCTCCCCAAATATAAGCAGTTTTCCCCACTGTGTGTCATTTTCAGATATACTTCTGTATTTAGAAAACAGCATTGGTACTCTGAAGCTGTTCAGATACCAGACTCAGTGAAATGATAAATAGGCTGGACTTTCTTCTACATAAAATCTGCCATTTGGGGTGTAATATCATTTAAGAGGGAGCAATAAGTTCAACATTAATAGATTTAAAATAGCAAATTCATGGAAAGATGTAGCTGTTAATTAGTTGTTTTAATTTGTTAATGATTTATTCAAATGTATTATGAATAAAATCCATTTGTGTGCATATCTATTTTGATATGCTATTTACATTTGGCTATATATACATTTTATGTGTAGAAAATGAAAATACATATTGATTAGCCCTTCTGAGGCTTTTGAATAATTATTTCTTCATTCTGCTTCCTGCAACTGCTTTAGAGAATTTAGATAATTCATACAAGGTATGTACACAATCACACCTATGGTATGTACATACTATCACACAGTTAACACAGAGGATGTGTGAGGAATGTAAATAAACTGAGCGGTCAAAGAACTGACCTTACTTGTGACTAATGGCATGTGAAATTAGCTCTGGCATATTCAGTAACATGCCAACATATAGACCACTTTTTTCAGCTTTTGTGGTAATTATGCTGGCTACTCTTGTAGATGATAAAACAAATAAACAAACAAAACAAAACAAGTCCGGTCCCTCCTGACCTTCAACTGAAAGGATTGATTCTGTCACTGAATATACATGCACACATTTGTTGATTTTATTTACTTTCCTGCATGTGCCTACCTGGTAATAGGAAATAGCCTTTAAATGGGCTATATAACATGCTATTTTTTTCTACACAAAAAAGTGACAGTCACTCACAGACTGTGCACACTTATAGAATGTATGGACATATCACAACCAGCTACAGTATTATGCACAACGTATTTTTTTCACACATTAGTACAGCAGAGGTAAATAAATACAGAGATTTAGGAATTGCTACTGCAGAGTTTTTCTTGATTTCTCAGGCCAGGTTGACTTCTGTCATCTTTAATAGGAGGTATCTGTAGATCTCCTGATAGCAAGTATTAGTAGTCATTCCTCTCTTCTAATGACCAAGGTGCAGGACTAGAATACTGCCATTTCACAATGTGTCATTTTAGGACATGGTAGAAAGTGACTTACTCCAAGACATGGCCTAAAATGAATGCCAATGAATATACAGTGAAATCAGTAAGAATGCCTCCAACATAGATAAGCTCTTTCTCCTCATTTGGTGGGGTTTACTCCACACACCACCTTCACAAAGAGTTATTGTAAGTCACACGAATCAGAGAGAAACTGTTTAATACTTAGAAGTTTCCCCAAAGGAGACAGGTTAATTTTTAAAATATCAAAACTTAATACTAGCAGCAACGTTAAAAAAAAAACAAACAAACCCAAATTATAATTTTCTCCCTAGGGGGGAAAAAACTGATGACATTTCCAAATTGAAGAGATTCAGAGGTTAGATGTTCTCTCCCATTTTAATTCTCCCTAGCACGCGTAAATCATGAGAACATCTCATTATAATTATCTTTTTGTTGGTTGATCATCAGTGTCTTTTTCTGAAGTACAAAATATGTGACTTAATTCCTAATACTTTGCAGTCAATTAATTTTGAACTTGAACCCAGATAGACACTTGATGAGTCATTAGTATTCAGAAATCATCTAGGACTTTCTTTGTAAGGCATTATTTGAGGCTCCTTTTGTTAGATGGGCTCATGTTTTAGCACTTTTGGGAGCCTGCTTTTCATTGCTAAGTCCTGCAATCCACTATTTTGAGTTAAGTGAATTGCATATGACATGCTAGTGTCCAGGAAGAGGGGTTCCTGTAAATTCAATCCTTTTATTTGACAAAGGTTCTGGTTGCAGCTGATTTGAGTTTGAAGCCAGCAAGACTTTTCGTGGCTCCTCTTCTGTCATGACTGGCATGAGACAGAGATGCAATCGAACCTCTGCTCCTGGTCACTGGTGCTGCTTCCATACGGGAAGCATCTACCCAGGCTTTCCAATAGAAAGCAGAAATTGTCCCTCTACATATCCTCCGAGTTACAGTCAATCTTCACAGAGCGAACTAGAGTTACATAATGTGTGCCCACAGCTGATGCACTTGCTGGTATAACTGCCTCGTTCTGGCATGGTATTGCTTGGCTTTAGTTTCACAGTCAACAGTCTTATTCTCAAAATGGTTTCTGAGATATCTGGGTCTTAGGAAAAAATGTGAAAATAATATCTTGTTGCACCATTTTGGACCCCACCATCTCACCAAGTCTGTAGTTATTTGGATGTCCTTTATAATTATTGTCACCTTGATTTTTGCAACATCCAAAGTGTTTTCAGGATTGTCTGCTGTTTGTATATATACACATTTACAGATGTACTGGATTTACTTTGAGAGAGGTTATTCAGTTGTGGCAAGTGAGTAGCTGAGCTGGTGAGTGTTCAGCGTTAAACGTAGTAGTAAAGACCTCTGGCAGATTACACCATGAGACAGAAATGTCCCACCTTAGTTCATTTATTTTCTTGGATATTGCAAATCAAACTTGTTTGATTTTCGTAGCCAAGGAGAATACTTTCTGTTCCAAAAGTAAGATAAAGTTCATGGAAAACTGCTTCAGTATTTACAAAGCTGTTTTTGCAAAACTGTTCAAAATTACATAGTTATTCATAAGCCTGTGTGTCTGCACAGATGACTTTTATAATCATTCATCAGTTGCAGAATTTCGTTAGGGGAGGGTATGGTCCCAAGGATGGTAGGAGATTCACAGATTGCAGTTTCATTTGCCAGGGGGCAGCAGCTGACCTGCATTGGGAAAGAACCAACCAAAGAGGCTGCACATACATCCAGGGACACTGCTAACAGAAAACAAAATGCTCAGGTATAAATGTGACAGACACAGTTGGTACTGACATGGATAGAAACAAGGCTTCTGATTCATCACATATACAAAGCAGTGGAGTGACAATGTCGTCAGCTCACTTAAGATACTTCAGAGTTCACTGTGTCACCACACTGGGGAGTTCACAAGCTTATGTCTCACACACCACTTGGAACAGAGCAGGAGAGAGTAGACAGCCTCATCTCTATGGCAGCATTGTAGATAATTAGTAAATCTGAGTCTACATAAGGCCATAACTGGCCAGTGTTCAATAAAAGCACATAAACCTATACACCGATGTTATTTTAATATATTGTTTTCTTTATACTGATCTGAAAAAGTATACAAGAAATATGGAGAATTATGTGGCACTAGAAGGAGACCTTTTAAAAACACTTTCACTGTAGAAGTGGAAGGAGACAGTGATTTCTCACATATTTGCAGTAAATGTAAAGGTGAATATAAAAATAGCTAGACAAGTGACATTAAAAGCACACTCTCATACATTCCCCCACAAAAAGTTGAAATCCCACTGTGTTCTATTTTTTGGTGTGGTATATACACCATGCCCAGAATGATAGAGGATCCCAAAATGAAGCAAAACAGCACAAACTGGGAACAGCAAAACCCCAAGATTCTCAGAGCCAATCAAACGACAGTTTCCTTGTCTTTGTCTTTCTGCTTTGAGACAGCAAGCTCCCGTTACGGATTTGGTTACAAAGTCCAACCTCTGGGTAGAAGCTTTACGTAAACATTCAGTCCACCTTACTACAGCTTTATATTTAATCTACAATATAGGGAATACAGATATCCAAAATAATATGCGTTGGATGATTTCTAGGAATAAAAAAAAAACTATCAAAATTCAAATTACATTCCAGATAGCTGAACTGGTCAAGGTAGGAAAACATATGAATCCATTTTACAACTGTTTGGTTTTGGACACACATACATACACACAGGTTTCTGGTTAACTTTGACATAACAAAATATTTATCTTATGTCATTGATTCAAAATGAAGGGTTAATGAGGATTTTACTGTATGTGGCCATGGCATCAAAACCCACTAATTCAAAAAGATGTTGTTATAAAATCACTCATAATAAACAAATTACAGTGGAAGCTGGGGTGTTTGTCTCTTGGTCACAGACACAGAATAATCACAGTTTAAATAAGAGCTAGTATTTTCTTCGTGAGTGGTATAGCATCTTTACATTGTAAATGCTGAATGAACTTCCAGACCCTGAGTTCTCACTTCCTTTATTACTGATGCAAGAAATATTTTCTATTTCTTTCTTTAATACAACATTTGCTATCTATCTTTAAAAATCTAAGATGTATTAGGAAGGTCTAAATGACACGTGAAAAATGAATGTCAGACACAAAATTACTCTCAGACTAGTGTATATCACACATATAAAGTAAAACAGCAAGCAATGAAGAGTGTGCCAGGAAAGCCACCATGTGCCTCCCTGGATAAAGAAGGCAAGGGGTCCCAGTGATGTCCTGAAGGTCAAACGCTGTGTCACAGACTTATGGGAAGGATAAACTTCAAATAGAATTTTACTACAAGAGTGTCTATGGATAGGTTCCATGATATAAACACCTGAATAGTTTCCCAGCTTAATGTATCCATTTGGTGAGGTATTTCCACGACTATTTCTAATAGCTTTCAATTCTATAAGATTCAAAAGGAACAAAACCTCTTTGTACCATTTTGCGATGTTTTCTAGAGTCTTGTAGAAATTAAGAATTTAGTGCCAGTACCGAAGAAAACCAAACTTACTAATCAAATCAAATATTTCTTCTTAAGGTTTGGATTTGAGAGGTTCAACTGTAACACCAACTGAGGCAGTTCTGATTTACTAAATCTGGGACAGACGCCTACAGCTCTCAGGCCTCTGCTTCATTGCATCTAGCCATTTTATGCTTACTCTAAATCCACAAACATCATTACTGACCAGAATTCTTTCTTGTCCCCTATTTGAATGTAGGAACAGCCTGTTGTAGCACTTCACTGCGAAGGCTTGCTAGGTTCCACCATCTGGAGTGGGTCCTGTGGACAGCTGTTCCTGGGTATGCCAGGGGTACCCTGTGAATACCCAGCGTGGGTGCCGACATGTGACAGAAGGCCCCAGTGTGTGCAAGATGGGAGACAGATTAAGTCCCAGCAAAGGCATCTGAGACAAATGAGTACTTACACTAAAAGAGAGTTTTATACTAAATCTCTAATCATTAATATAGCAATTTGATCAGTAATTTGACAGTAATTTCTACTTTATAAAGCATTCTTAACAGAGGCCAATTAGTAAGAAACTGAAAACGTGCCTTATTAAAAAAATTTGTTATAAGTTCCAAGTATAACACTGTAATTATCATTCTCCAACTCAGAGGGTGCTGTCACCGTGGCCTACATTTGCAGTTACATACACAGTTAAATTGCTCTCCTAGAAATCAAATGCAACGTAGCTTCGCTTTTAGAACTCAGGTATGATTTTTATGTTAATAATCTATAAAACAGAAATACATTGAAAAAAGCCCAAATAGCTATTTGGTTATTCCACTGATATTTGAGTCTCTAAAGGAAAAAAAAAATACAAGGCAGGTCCTTTTTACTGGCTTATCGGGAGTAATTTCAGCAAAGGCAGCTAACTGTTGCTCTTTCTCTCACGTCTTAGTCCAATGTGCTAACAGCAACGTTCAGATCAGCACTGGCTAGAGAAGATGAGTGATGAATGAAGGCCTTCCCCAAATGCGTGCTGCACTCCATTTCCACACAACCCCAATGAGCAAGCTGCTGCTCTCAGCCTAGCTCAGGGCCCCAAGGATGTTCTCATGGTCCATGGATACCCTTCTGCAGAAACCAGTGAGAGAACAAGGCCGCCCAAAGCTCAAGATTTCACAAAGATCTCTGAAGTGGGTTTCGGAAAAAGTGATAAATCTGAAGAAATCCAGGCTGTACATTTAAGGAGTCAGAAACTGTTATCAGAGGATGCATTTACAATTCAGAATCTACTGTTCTCCTTAATTTCATGCATCTAGTCACAGACACTTCCTCTAGTGTAAGAAAACACCATTTTAATTTGGTCAGAAGCACAGAGAGATGCACTTTGCTTTCAGGGCAGGGAAATGTACAGATTGAGATTCATGTTTGGTACAGGCAGTACTCATATTTGGAGGTGTAGCTAGCTTTTCTAACTAGAAACTTGTTCACATACAAAGAGCTAGCTTCAGATGCTTATAGCCAATTCACATTTGTTATCGAATACTTTTGACTACTTTCATTTCATCTTATTTGTCCCAGGAATAAATCAAATTTGTTTCAGTTTTTCATATTAGGGTTCTTATGAACGACCTAAACTTCTGTAGTACTAGCATCCTTACTTCAGTGAGACTAGAAATCATCACAGTGTTGCTAATAGTGGGTTTTTTTTGCTAGTTTTAATGTAAAGCAGACATTTTAGTGAAAATACCACCCTGTGATAGACTGAGGTGATAATACCAAATGAATCGTGTGTAGTGAAAATATGTTTGTATAAACGATTACATATTTAAAAAAAAACCTCAGTGAAGATTATTTCTTCTGAATTTGGGGTGCAGACCAACTCCGAGCTTCGCTTCACTTCTTGCGTTCTTTCTATCAATGTGAAATGACATTTTATTTATGGAGGACCGGAGAGTTCGTAATAGCTACGTCTTAAACTTAATAGTTACTTTTACTTCTAGGTCTCTCAGAAAACAACAAGGACAACCAACCCCAAACAAAATAGAAACCCAAACTCCTAAGCTTCGACATGGATAGACAGAAGGAATACCACAATTCATACAGCGGTGCTGCTTCCTTTCAGTCCAACACAGAAGATGGCGCGGGGCGGACACAGCAGTTGGGGCGCCGGAAGTTTTGCAGCATGGACTGTAGGACACCCTGCTGTCTCCCTTTGAGCTTCTTACTTGAAGAAGAATCTGAGGAGATAGATCTTCGAGTCTGGCCACTTTGTGTTTTAACTAGTTTCTCATGCTCCCTAATTTGTCTCTGTAAATGGTTCTGGATGGCAATTCCCAGGGACTCTGGGTCCAAGGAAGCACCATACACTTCCCAGGTCATGCCCTGGTCATCCCACACTACGTCCCGGACTCGCTTGGACTGTTTCAGCTGCAGCTTGGAGTCTGCACCCATCTGTTTCTTCTTTTCTCCAGGTGTGAGCCCCACCTGGGCAGCGGCTGCCGTCACATTGAGCTCCTTCAGGAACTCGCTGACCCGGCTGGCCCTGCGTGGGCTGGCCTTGACTGAGCGAGAAGGGGTCCTCTTGCCAGAGCCCGGGCTCGAGTCCCCTGTGCCATCGGGTGGCAGGCTCAGGCTCGTGGCTGTTTTGGTCTGTCTGTGTTCTTCCAAGGTGTTCTGCTGGTTCTTCCTCCCTGGGGAGGGTGCAAGATTGCTCTCGGGTCCTGTACCTTCATTTTCTTGAGATTTAGGATTTAGTAGTAGGGTTTTGGCATCTAGGGCGCAGGTGGTCCCAGGTGTGTGCTCTTTCACAATATGAGGAGAAGCAGGCTTCCCGTCCTTTGCACCTCTTTTATCAGCAGGGTTCAAGCTCTCCAGCTGGTCATCTTTACCGGCACCTCCACGGGAGTCAGGTAGTTTGCAGTCTGGCTCTGTTTTGTGGTCATTTGTAGTTTTCATTACAAATTCAGGTGGCTTGGGTTCAGAGTTCCCCAGCCCATGACTTATCTCAGCTTGACTCCCAGTCATGAAGGAAATCTGGCCAATGGGGCTAGCTTTCTGGGAGCCAGGATTAGTACCTGGAGGCTGCCTGGAGGCTGCCTCTTTGCTTGCTGAAGCTCGCCCATCTTCCTCTGTAGCTTGCTTTTGACTGGAGGCTATCAGAGAGGATTTAAAGGCTTCCCCTGATTGGTTTTTTGTTTTGCATTCCCCCTTGGAAGCAGCAGGAGTGGCAGCGGCTGGCAGGATGTGCACCTGGGGCACAATGCCGGCACACTGCCTTGACTCTTGGGGGTCTACTGTGCTGTTAGAGAGTTCCAGTAAGTGGCTTCCACTGCCCTGGCCATGGCAAACTACACGTAGCTGCTCTTGCCCATTCTCACCCTCGGGAGCAGGGGTTTCCTTTAAGAACGCGGGGAGGATGCTGGGGCTGGTAGAGACAGACCTGCTCTCCACACTTGCCACTGCCTGCACTTCGGCATCTTGCCAAGCCCTGCCAGGGACCTCCTTAGTCTCCCTGTCAGCTTGGCAGGTCATTGTACTGGCTTCTTTGAACCTTGACACCGGATGCTGCGTTGGCAGCGGCACCTCCTCCGCATCTGGAGAACATGTGGAATCTCTGCTGGTGAGTGGGGATGGGGGAAGGTTTTCAGACCCTTCCCCCGTGTTATCCGTCGCAGTGGCAAAGGGCTGTTTGTTCTCTGAGCATCCACCTCTTGCTAGAGGTTCACTGGGTCCCACTGTGGTGTTACTGTTGACATTCTGCCCTTCCCCGTTTGGTCTGTCTGCAGAAGGGGACAAGTGAACCCCCATTGCTGGATCCGAAGCCTGTACAATTCCCTGGGTATTTTCTGGAGAAGGAAAATCACAGAGCATTTGATTTTCACTGCTGCAACAGGGGACCCTGGGAGGACAACTTGACGTCTCAGGTTTCTCACTGTTTGAGTTTGCCTTTGATTTCACCAAGGAATCTTCAGGTGCCAGGCAGCTGCTAGTACTTGGCGGGTCACTTTGGATGGCATGGTGAGTGTGCTGAACGGCTGGCATTAAAAATGGTGCAGATCTAAGTTCCTTCTCTGCAGTAGGATTCAGGCTCGGTGCTGCCAGCTCCTTGCTTCCTTGCAGCCGGGAGTCGTCAGGAGGGTTGTGTGTGGGAGACACTGGCTCCACCTCATGGAGGACACCAGGAGATGCCATGTTTTGCTGGCTGGTCTCATGTACACAAGCTTGCATCAGGGCCTCAGCAGCTGCACTGAGCCTGAGGCTGAGTTCAGCAGGGGCATTGCCAATGCCACCAGCATTCTTATCCGGCTGAGCTTGTTGTGGGGAGGTATTCTGCAGCTCTCCTCGACCCTCTTCCTTTCCAGAAGCTGTCACTATGGAAGCTTTAGTCACTCTCAGAGGGTCAGGTACAGTCCCCATGGGACTTCTCTCCAAGAGCACTCCAGTGTCTGTCCCAAGTACGTTTTCCACTGGGAAGTAGTCAGAACTCAGAGGGAAGCTATTGGGATGAGTCCTCTAAAGAACTGGCCTGGGGAATCAAGGAAACAGTATCATTAATATGGCATACTTTTTCAGGAGGAAAAAAAAATACTGAACTCCCACTTTTATAAGCTCATTTAAACTTTTCTGCTTGAAACTAGATTGGTGTGTAGTACAGGCCTGTCTTCCCAGATCTCGAGGACAAAGGCAAGAGAGTCACAAGTTCAAGGCCCACTCTGGCTAGACTAGTCCAAGTGGAATGGTAAGCCTGGGCACGGGAGTGAGAGCCTACTATATAGGTGTGAAAAGGGTTACGGCGTAGCTCAGCAGCAGAGTAGCTCCTGGCATGTGGTGCAGATGGCACAGGTTCCTTCGCTAGGACTGACAAACAAGCAAATGGCAATACACACACACACACACACACACACACACACACACACACACACACACACAGAGAAATCCACAACAAAAAACTGCTCAATCTGTTGATGTTAAGATCTACCTGAGGTAGAAAGACTGAAAAAAATATTCTAACTCTACTAATGCTATTCCAATATTATTTTGACTGACTGGTTTCTGCTTGCATTCCAGGGCTGTCTATTGAATATGTTTTTAGCATAACTACCTTCAAAACTACTTCAGAAATCATCACTGTAATCTGACTTGTCAGAAAAATAAAATCTGGCAGTGCTCCTGGTACTAACTCTGCAGTGCTGAGCAGGCCTGAGGAGATCAAGAATCTTTGCAACACACTATCCAGAAATGGGTCCGGATGTAAGAGGGATTATAGTCTCTGATAAAAGGGGCATTTCAAGTCTGTCAAAGGATCTAATAGAGAAGACTAGTAAACGATCTAGAACAGTTGTTCTTAACCTGTGAGTCGAGACCCTTTTGGGGGAGGTCAAATGACCCTTTCACAGGAGTCACTTAAGACTATATCAGAAAACAGATATTTACATTACGATTCATAACAGTAGCAAAATTACAGTCATGAAGCAGCAACAAAAATAATTTTATGGTTAGGGGGTCACTACAACATAAGGAACTGTATTAAAAGGTTGCAGCATTGGGAAGGTTGAGAAGGTCTAGAAGGAAAGAAAGGGAGGGTTTATTTTACTAATCATATTCCAGTTGAAAAAAGTCCTAAATGTATTTATATGGACTAAAGCGTTAAAATGTAAGATATAAAGATCATGTAAGAAATAAAATCTAGGAACCATCAATGTAATAGGGCCAGCAATAGTATGCTTTTGTGATCAGGCATAAATTAAGAAAAACAAATGGATAGCTAGAGGAAATTCAAAACTTTTGCATAACAAAAGGTTCCATAAAATGTATTTTAGATCATAGATTTGAGGGAAAGGAGTTCACAAAAATTGGAAGGCACTTGAAAATATCTGTAATTATACTAAAAGCCCTTAAAATTTTAAAGGAGATCAAACAATCTGTTGGAAAAGTGGGTGAAAGAACTGGAAAGCACAGTTAACAAGAAACCAATAACCAGTGAGCTTCAGAAATGAGGGGCGAGTTCATTTGTCACCAGATAAATGCACAGTGAGATTTTACTTTACATCAACTGTGCATGCAAAGGCAGATGGGCAGCAGTGTGGCCTGCGGAGGCTGAGTGGAGGAAAGAATAGTTGCAGGCAGAGAGGCATCTCACTCCAGCTTTTCCGGAGAAGTAGTGTAGCTGTTAAAGCACACCCCTGACCCAATGAAGCAGACTCGATCAATAGAAAGATAAATGGAGAAATGGTATGCTCATTCAAGTATTATTTGTCAGAGCAAAATCCAGAAACAAAGACTGGGGAGGCAGTAGGCAGTATCAGGACATACTCTACTGTAAGGAATATGCAACATAACTGTGAAAATAAAGGCATAATGAGGCTGCAGCTTTTCCCTTGGCAAGGATTTCCTCAGACATGGTTGAGTGAGCAAATCAAGGTACAGAAAACAGTATGTATATATATACATATATATATGTGTGTGTGTGTGTGTGTGTATACATATATATATATACATATATATATATATATATATAAAATATTCATTCTTGTGCAAAAGATAACCAAGTGCTTCATATGTATGTATGCACACACAGGTTCTCTTAGGAGCACACAGATTTTAAATACATTTAGGATGAGACCTACTAAGTATTAAATGAAAAGAGATTGCTGGCTTGGAGACAGGGAGGGGAGATAGATGAGCTAGTTGGGAAAATGTATTTTAAAACAAAATATATCTGATATGACCTAGGATATATACCTATGCAAAGTTATATACATGTTTCTGCATTGGTAATTTAGGAAGTAGAAATTAAGGCATGTGGATGACGCAATAGATCATAAATTAGTGGTGACCGTATTTAAACTTATTTTTCTTACAAGCAGGCAGTTACTTCAAGCTAATCACTTATTTCTTCTGGGCTCACAATTAATCCATTGGCACAATTGACCATGTGATTTCTATAGGTCTCTCAATCGGTACCATTCAAGGACCCTGTTTCTTTGCATAGGGTGCATAGTATATCAACAGATACTCTTAAATGAGGCTGCAAACTCCTGAGATAAAGTCAAATCTGGTTGGGCCAAGATTTTTTTTTAAATAAATTTATCGTATTTTTAAATAATAAAAAGAATTTGTTGTTCTTGTTTTGTTTCTCCCCTAAGTTTTGGTGGATGATGTGCATGATCACGTAGATACAGGCAAGCTCATATTGGAAGATTCACTATCAAATGCTCAGTCAAAACTCTGTTTACAGAGACCTTTATCTCTAGTGTTATTTACCCTAGGCCACTATCATGAAATTTAAGGACAAATAAAACTTACTGCTCTAACTTAGTGTTCACATTAGTGTGTTGAATACTTATCCATCATCAGTCTTTGCTGTCTGCACACTGATACCATGTCTACGAGTTTCCATTCTATGGTTTTTCACTGGAGTGTCGCCACGTGCAACACCATAGCTGTGTCCTGCTCTCACTTTCCTGCATTTGTGTTCTGCTGTGGAATAATGCTCTTGTGCACTGTGAAGATTTGTCACTGGAATTGGTTTCATAAAATGTTGATTGGCCAGGAGCCAGGCGGGAAGCATAGCTAAAGCCTTTGAGTCATGGTCTTTATTTTTTTAGATCATCCAGAGGTTGGCCATCTTTGTTCTTTGAATTGTAATTTTCACATACCAGTTGGTAGAGCTGCTCCTTGTATAAATTCCTCATGTCTCCACAGGTATTGAAAGTTCCAGGAAGGCAGGAGGGAGAGGATGGGTTATTTTCTCTCCACAGGATACAGGGCAGGGTCTTACACATAAAGAAAGGTCAGCTGATGCTGCTCCCCTCTAAAATGGACACTATTAAAGGCCTGCCAAACTCCAGAGGAATGGGATATTTTAACTTGTGAATTGAAATGATAGTGAAAACATAAAAAGAGTGTTGTTGGGGAAGTATGAAACTTATGGTGTCTTAGTTATTAAACTGTGTACGTCTATAATCCACATTTAGACTATTAAGGCTTGGACACCTGCTATGAAAAGCTGGTAGATCTCATAAAGTTAGAAGAACAGCCTGTCTCCTGTGTTATGTGGCTGGATCCAAGAAATGAGCGTGCCAAGTAAAATTGTAAAACAGGGATGGCTTGAAGTTCAGCATCTGAAAGTTAAAAGACTTCCACAGAAATGACTTCACAGCATTTCCAGAAGTCGTGCTGTTTCCATTTCCCACTTGCAGGCTTATTTCAGCGTTGAAATGTGATTCCTTTAATCAGTTTTGTTAATAGAGGTCAAATTATCCATCAATTTAAGACTAAAGAGGAAAAGACGAGATCATCAGCTAACACATGCTAGCCCCACATCTCTTCTTAGTGGACAAGCAATCAATACTGGTCGCAAACAGAACTGGTAATGGGGCTGTCACAGCATCCAAGTGCTGAAATGCTCCCCGCTTTCTTCTCCTTTCCCCACCAAATGGCAGAAGCTGCCATCTCTACCACATCAGACAAGCAGACACTGAAGTACTAATGTGTACTTTTACCATCCCCTGATCCCAGCACTTGGGACAGTAAAAATTGTGAATCCCAGGTTAGCTTACAGGACAAGGCCTTGTCTCAACAAAGCCAAAGAAAACAGGAAACATCAATGCCCCCACAAAAGACAGCCCCTGGACAGAATTAATTCCCTTTGCAGAGCCTCTCCTTCCCTTCCCCTCTCTTCTCTCTTCTTTCTATCATCTTTCTTCACCTTCACCTTTCCCTCTGCTTTTATTTTTCTTTCCTGAATTAAAAAGATCTGCTGTGTAGCTATTCCCTCTTAATAAGTAAGAGTTAATTGAAGCATCCCCTCCAGGAGGGCAGGGGAGGGCAGTTCCTAAGAGCCAGGAAACTGATGAGATCTAGAGCTCTCAGGACTTACAAGGTCCAGGAAGCCCCTCCCAGGGATCAGATAGAAGGTAGCCATTGCTAGGGACAGGACATGTGCAGTGGAATGCTGGCAAGTTGGGCAGGGAGCTGCAGGGACACAGAGCCATTCGCAACACCTGGGTAGACTGTTTGGTGATGCAGTGGCTTCCAGTCATCCACGCTCCTGTAAGTTGTCCCAGAAGCCTCACTGGCTCATCACACTGGATGCACAGAATCTTTTATCGGGTCTGTTGCCTTTGCCCTATGCACAGATGTTTGTCCCTGACTGCCCAGAAGTCACAGAAAAGGCAGCTCATAAAAATCCAGATTTCTCCTTTGCTTTAAAAAGAGTTATTTTATTTTAATTGAAACATAAGTGAATCATGTTCTCCCTTCCCCTCTTCTCTCCAGCCCCTCCTGTGTCCCCTATAATCCCTCCCATGTCACAGTGCTCCTTTCTCCCTCAGGTCGGATGCAGCTCAAGCACAAGGTGTCCTCAGTGACAGGGACTTGATCAACCCATGGGAGGTAGCTAAGGGCACAGGGACAGCCTATATTGTTTTGGGACTCTCATCGATTCCCCTTGACCAACAACTTGAATGGAGGGTTCTCAAGCTTGGTGCTAAGGGGTTCTTGTTAGGTGGTCTATTGCTTGTTGAGGGAAGCATTGTCTATCCAAGTGGTATAAATTCATTTAAGAGAGAGAGAGAGAGAGAGAGAGAGAGAGAGAGAGAGAGAGAGAGAGAGAGAGAGAGAGAGAGGGAATTTTGGTAAATATAGAATGTTTTTTCCTTAAGGCTTTTCAAGCATCCTTATTGATATTTGTATTTATTTATTCCTCCTCCTCATTCTGTGCAGCCCCGCTTTCCCAATTAAAGCACCTTCTTCATTTTGCCCATTCCCCCTTCATATCACTTGTATTCCCAAATGACAGTGACCACACAACATTGAGAAGGCATTGTCACGAGCACAGGCATTCCAAATAACTGGGCCCTCAGTGCCTTCTTGATTTAAGATTAGGAGAATCTTGTTATGTGGCTGGGTCCCAGGGTCTTGTTCCAAGTGCTGACAGAGCAGAAATTCTTGCCTAATTTCTACTCTTCTGAGGGTGACCTGACCTCATACCCACAAATGTGGACTTGAGACATCCTCTGTAGATTTGAAAATCAGTTCCACTATGCAGCTCTCTTTGTGTGCTCAGGTGAGTAATTGCTTCTTGGGGTCCTGGTTTCAGCTCTGATAACAAATGGTATCTTTTGACACAATAACCATCATATTGATGATCTTTAAAAAGATTTATGCTTCGATCTGTATTTATGAAAACATTATTATGTTAAATGTTAAAGAGAATGTGATAGGTGTAAAGACAATTGTAATGGAGGTGAGAGAGACTCACACCCAAATAGCACAAGAATGTGTAACAATTTATTAATGTGGCCAGGCAGCAGGCTGAAGTGGGGTTAGAGGTCTGTGGATGGAAAATTAGTAACAAGAGACATCAAGGTAGAACAACTTTTGTAAAGCTACCTATGGTTCTTGATGAAGGTAGGTCGAGCTGAGCAGATACCAAGGACCAGGGACCCTCTCTAAACTACTTTAACTTTGTAAGTATGGCCTGAAGCTCAGCGTCAAGACTGAGTGAACTGAGAAGGGACCCAGAGGTTCCTGATTAAAGTTTAGTGAAGGGGAGTCTTTGTTAATTGCAGCAGCAAATAGATTTTCTTCCAAGATCCTGTAGCTTTCGGGAATTCTGTCTGAACTGGGTATCAATCACGAATCTGAAGGTTATCTGAAAGTGAGTCTGTCTTCTAGTATAATGGGAACTGAACCCACGGCACACACTCTTCTGTCTCTCCACAGTCTAAACCATGAAACCCTGTTCTGCCAATGTAGCTGGACCATTGGGTAAACATGACCCACTCTTTACAGGAGGGGAAGGAGACTGAAGCTCAGAATTTAGGAATCACCTCACAGTAGAATACCTATAATTCTTGTTTAACTGAATTCTAATGAATGCTCATGAGTGACTCCTTTCTACTGTCTGACTACAGAAAGAAGATAGAAAGCAAACCCACAGACACACACATGCACACACATACACACACACAACAACAACAACAACAACAACTCCACATGGAAGAGGAAGCCTTTCTTTGGCTTACAGCACTTTGCAGCAGAGATGCAAGTAACTTCTAACTGGTGACCTTAGGATAAGTGAGGTTTGCTGACCCTACACTTCCAGTGTTCCTTCTGAAAATAATAAGTACACCAAGCCCCCTATTTTCATAACAGACACCCACTCTCAATAAGACAGGCAGCAAAGTACCTCAGCCCTTCGGTGCTGGGTAGTGGAAAAAGCATGAGGAAGGAGGAACATAGAAAGCCTGTGTTGACGACCAACAGGATGTCATTGCATTGCAAGACAAAGCCAGCATGGCTCAGACAGCTATTACCTTTGAGCACAGCGGGCTGCTTCCCTAGACTTGGACTTAGTGTACGCCATGCCTCTTTAAAGATGCCACCCCAAAATTCTGGGGACCCAGGGAAGCACCTCAATCTCTAGTTCTCTGACAGCTGATTTTAGACTTCAGGTGACTGAGACAGGAGGTGAGGGACTAGCAGCTGCCTGGCACCCACTCAGTAAGGTTTTCTCATCCTTTCCCCTGTTAACCTCTGCCTCTGTCTGTCATTGGCACGTGCAGCTGAGTTCATCCTGCTATGCATGGCTTTGTGTACAGGTGATTCTACCTGCAGAAACACTCACAGCCTGCAAAGAGCCAACTATAAAGACCACAGCTCAGCACTAATAGCTCCTTAGCTGAACATCTAGCTCTTCCCTTTGGCATGTGTCTAAAGAACGTAAAGGGCTGAAGAGAAAAGGACTGTCAGGCCAAGAGGATGGGCAGCGGTGGGTGCACTTTCCAGTACAACTGCTGCTTCAGTAAGAGGCGCATGAAGAGCAAGCTGTACCCTACAAGTTCTCCTGTTAGGTGCTTTCAAGAAGAATGAGACATTGGGTTCATGTGTCACTGAGTTCCACAGTAAGTGGGACTTGAAGCTAGGAGGTGACATAGTGTAAAGACCCCAAGCATCTTCGCCTTTATAAGACATAGTTTGAAGATTAATCCTAAATTCCCAACAGGGTAGAATCATTCTACAACGTGCAGTATTTATTACTTCCTATATTCCAAATAAGAACTGAAGTAACCTGAAAAACAACCACAAACTAAAAAACAAAACAAAATCCCTATATCTGTGATGACTCTGTAATCAGACTCTACAAGGCTGATTACAACTTGTTAGAGAGTTGGAATGTTGCGGATCCATGATTAACTTATCTTGGGCTATTTGGGGTCCCCTGTATTGCCACTCCTTCCCATCTCTACAATGATTCAACATCTCTATGACTATTGGGTAAAACCTTAGCTCTCACCTTCCTAAAAGCTAAGATTGTCGTCAGACAGCACATAAAACCTATAAAGGCATTTTCCAACTTTGCTGTAACTTGCCTATCCAATGTGTATGGTAAATGCCTTTATTTATGATTTTTTTTTTCTTTAAGAAGTTCATATAACCATTTCTGTGTTGGAGCATGTCACTGGGCCAACCTGAATCGATGGTCCAAGACCATGGTCACTCATTTCACTCAAAATAAACCATCTCTTACTCTTTTTGAAGGGAGGGCTATGTGTTCTGGTGACAATTTGGCACCCAATTTTGGGTCACAAAGGTGAGCCACTTCTCTGTAATGACTCAACCAACTGGTTCCAGGTCTTGGCATAAGTCCTTTGTGCCTGGTCATTTTAATGTCTCTTCAAAAGGCGGTTGCGGGAGTTCTTTCTGGGGACAGCTTCCCCATTTCAGTTTGGTCAGGGGTCTGTTGGGAGCTGGTCTTGGATGGCCTCTTATTTGCTTCAGTGCATTCTTTAGCCCAGAATTCAATTCAGAGTTTTTGTCAGAATCTGTTTCTTTGCATCTAACCCTTTTCTCTTCCAATATCCAACTGTTTTTTTTTTTCCCATTGCCTCTCTCTTGCACAGCGCAGCCATGCCCTTTTATTTTAGACATATCCTGAGTGCCTAATCATAAAGATATCAAAGAAAAGAGTCATTTAATCCAGGGTACAGGATGGAGGAGTCAGTGGTAAATCTTCAGGACACCCACACACCAGTTTCACAAGGAAGCCCAAGAAAACAAAGGTTTATGGGTGATTTCTCTCTGCTGACAACTGTTCTTCTGCCTAGTTAGTCCATCTTTATGGATCCTAGGAACAAGCCTTCCTGGTGTCACCAAAAACACTTGGTGTTCATGGGCACAAATGTGATGCTGTGTGGCCAGCCCAGGAAAATGGATGAAGTGCCTGAGGTTAAAGCTGCACCCACGTTCAAGGTTCTAGATACCTGATGACAATACAAGGAGCAGGGAGCTGCAGTGCAGGGATCTCAAGCCAAAATTCTCTTGGGCCAGCTTCCACCACCCCGGAAGCTGAGATCCTCAATGGACAGCATCTGAAGTCTACAGCAGAGTTTTTTTTTTTCACTTTGCTCTAATTCATCCACCCACTGTCTCTGCCAATGCGTTTGGTAAATGCCTTGATTTATGATTTTCTTTTGGTCTACGACGACTAAAAATGCATGCAACTACTTTCACATTGGAACCTGCTATTTGGGTAAGTGTGAAGCCATATCCCATGCCGTGGTCACTCTCATTTGGCTCAGCATACAGTATAGCCTGTTTATTCTGAGAATAGAGCTGTGTTTTTCATGCACATAGATATTTAAGTGTCAAACCTGTTTAGTCCTCAGAATAACTCCTGGAAACTGATTGTCTTGCTCTGAGCTCTGCTTTGCAGATGGGGATCTAAGGCAATGACATTTATAGTAATCAGCACAGATCAGATTAAAACCCAGACCACATGGATGACTAAGTCCACACCACTAAGTACTTCTGCATGGAGCTAGCTTAGTGACCAGGGCAAGCAGTATCATCAGACCGCGTGACAGTGAATTTGGTTGAGAGTTGTGAAAAAATACAACCTTTAAATCACACTACTAACTGAAGCAATTGAAGTTAGCAGTATAGACATTACTGCTCTTCTCAGTCCAGTCTGGACATGTTGAAGGCCACAATCTCTTCCAAGAAGATGACCCTCTATCTAGAAACATACACTTGTGTACACACTCACTTGCAGATATTTTTAGGGACTCATTCCTAGTGTAGAGAAGGAAAAAAATTTCTACTATATATAGTTTGTTTTTTTGTTTTTTGAGACAGGGCTTCTTTGTGCAGTTATAGCCTTGGCTATCCTAGAACTAGCTCTGTAGACGAGGCTGGCCTCAAACTCACAGAGATCTGCCTGCCTCTGCCTCACAAGTGCTGGGATTAAAGGTGTACAACACCACTATCTGGCTTAAATATGTTTTATACTACCTACAAATCAGACTGACAGAAGGCAGAGTATTAAGATATACATGCACAGCCAGGCAGTGGTGGTGCATGCCTTTAATCCCAGCACTCAGGAGGCAGAGACAGGCAGATCTCTGTGAGTTCAAGGCCAGCCTTGTCTACAGAGTGAGTTCCAGGACAGGCTCCAAAGCTACACAGAGAAACCCTGTCTAAACCAAACAAACAAAACAAAACAAAAAAACAAAAACAAAAAAAAAAAGAAAGAAAGATACATTTGTACATGAACCTAATGTATACTTCCTATGACAGAGGAACCTTTGTAGAAAATAAATAAAAAGAGCTGGCACGCTGTCTCAGTGGGTAAAGGTGATCACTGTGAAAGCATGTCGATCTGAGTTCAATCCAAAGAACCCCCGTAAAAATGGAAGGAGAGAATTGACTCCACACAGTTATCCTCTGACCTCCATATACATGTACCTGTGTCTACATATACCATATACATACATACACAATAATAATGAAAAACTTAAAGAAGTGACTCAGCTTGAGTGCTTTTATGCTAGGTTGGAAAGTCATGGGAGATGGCAGAATAAAGAGCATCAGTTAACAGCAGGGCACTGGGAGGATGTGGCAAGGCCTCTTCCAGAGATTGTGCCTAGTCCTTCTCTCTTAGGACCAGGCTGCTCTAACCCTGCTGGAGTAAGGGGTAGGGGCTTTGAATGGAGAGATATCATGACCTGGTTCATGGAAGGGTCCAGAGAGTGCTTCCAGCCCATGCCCCTTTCCAATTCCTTCAGCTTAGGAAAGAATGCTGGGGCACCATCCTGCGAGGTAGCAGAAATCTTCCCACCACTGCACAGCACATGGATCTTCTTCTCAGAGGCAACAGGAAAACGCCAATAAATAGAATTTACCTGCCTCAAAGCGTGTGATAGAGCTTAAGTGAAATAAGTCAGGTATCACTTGGCCTGGCACTTAGAAGTAATAGTGGGTTATTATTATTACTTCAAAATTATTATTTAATCATTTGGTCAAAACTCACCTATGAAGAAACTATGCAATGTATTGTAAATGGCTCAATATTTAAATACATTCACTACATGCTCTCATCTAAAGATGGTCCTGTGGAAGATGCATTCTGTGCATCTGAGATCAGCACATCAATAAGCCTTCTCTCTTCTTTTTAGATCAGTGCAACATGGAGATACTTGGGCCTTTAATCAGCAAAATAAAAAAAATCTCTGATTTCAGTAACCTTGAGAAATATACCTGCAGGTTAACTTGTGGCTAAATATAAAACCAGCATTTAAAAATTTCTTAAAGGTTTTTTTGTTTTTAATTTGAACTCTTGAGAATAAGCATTTGCAACGTTTATGTTTTCTACTTTCACCTTGGGCAATCAAGCTGACTCACAGCATTTTCTTGGTTTGTCTGATAGATACCCAGACACTGGTGTTTTTGTCTTCTTTTGCAACTCAGCTTTGAAGAGCTTCAATTTTCAGCTTATTTTAATTGCAAAGATCATGCAAGGGGGGATCTCAGGGCTAAGCAGTGGTTAAATAACAAGCTAATGGAAGTCAACCTGGCATTCTGTATTTGCATTTTTTTGCATTTGCATTTTAAAATCCCATGTTAGATATGATCAAAGCTACTCTCCATCCTGATTTTCTGCAGGATATATTTAGCAGCAGTGAAGCACCACTCAGTCTTCTGTATGACCTTGTTGTCCTTGCTTCTTCTCCATGACCCTGCTGGTCCTGCTGCCTTTCCCTCTGGCTCCTCCATCACTGATTCCCAACTATCCAAGTCCTCATTACAATGAAGCCTTCACCTCAGCCCACTTTTCCATTGGCAAAGGCATCGTCCAGGGACTGAGGTGAGCACCCCAGTGGGCAGACACTTAGGAATGAGTTCTGCCTTCAGCTCACATCAGAGGAGTCCCTCTTCCGGTTCTCATGCTGGGGCCTTTGATCACAGATGAATGAGGACCTGTCTGAGGGCAACACTGATGGTGATGATGGAAAGAGATGTCCTGAAAAGGAAGCCGTGCAGCAAACTGAGCCCACAGGGCTCCTGCTCTCAAAGTCCCAGAAACCCCAGAAGAGACAAATTACCAGGAAACGGCTTGGGCCTTCTAGCTCCTTCTGCTGCTCTGAAGCTCATTTGCTCTGTGTGTCTGAAAGAGTCTGGGGTGCTCTGTTCTTGAGAAAGATTCTGAAGTGCTCTGTTCTTGAGAATGAGTAGGTTTCTTTGCTAGACTCAGGATCCTTGGGGTTTGGCTTGTGAATTGTGATGAGAGTTAAGTAAATTTTAAAAAAAGATGAGAGGGAGCGGGTGGGGAGAGGGAAGAGGCAAGATGGGGCAGGGAGAGAAGGGGAGGAGGGCAGGGAGCCAGCACACTAGCACAAGCAACCTTGCTTTCTGCAGGTCAAAACACTGCTAGGCATCAGGAATGCAGACCTGCTGTGCTTTTGTCCCTTAAGGAGATTTCACCCACTTAAAGAGACAAGACAACCTCGACCATAGGCTGTAAGTGAGCACAACAGTACCCAATGAAGTGACTTGGTGCTGTGGCAATAAAGCATACTCTGTAGATGTTCAAATCAGCAGAAGAATGCAATTCAATGGAGGGTTCCTTTCACTACCATTCTGAAAGTTCAGAAAAAACAACTGCCCGTGTAAATTTAGAGAAAAGAGGGGAGTCAGTGTAAACAGAATGGGATTTTGAAAATCTTTACGTCAAACTCAAAAGTAAGACCGTGAGTACTCATGCGTCTGTTTAATAAAATGAGTGCCTCTCTGTGCCACCGATTCAGGATAAAAAACATAAAGAATGTGCCTTTGCTCATGCTTGTGAGGGGCTCCCAATTCCTGCAAAGCATTGAGTAAAATTGGGGTGTTGTAAGAAAAAAAAAGAGAAATAAAAAGCCCAAAATGTTCCACAGATGTGGGCTCATACTTTTTGGCATACACTTCACCCTGAAGGATGCAGGTCTTTGCAAACTGTATTAGTATGATGAAGAGAAGCAGATGTTGTGTGAGACCCTAGCACTAGGGACATTCTGAGCTTCTTTTTGGTGAAAGATCATTGTCCTATGCACAACAGGAGGCCAAGCAGCCTACTCTCTTCCTGTCCTGTCCTGTCCTGTCCTCCCTTCTCCTCTCTTCTCCCCTCCCTTCCCCTCCCCTCCCCTCTTCTCACTAGATTCTAGTATCAGCCTAGCCTCTGAGTGTGACAATCTAGACCTGTAGTTCTCAACCTCCCTAATGCTGCAACACGTTAATATAGTTCCTCACGTTGTGGTGACCCACAACCATAAAATTATTTCGTTGCTACTTCATAATTGTAATTTTGCTACTGTTATGAATCATAATGTAAATATCTGATATGTGATCCCTGTGAAAGGGTCATTTGATGCTCAAAGGGGTGGCCACCCACAGATTGAGAACCACTGGTCTAGATTGCCTCTAGAAATTGTCAAATAACTTTGGGTTATTTGAGTGTAGTCTTCCTTAACAGCAAGAAACATATCTGCAAAGTATACTAATTTATTCCAGCTGGGCATGGAGCGATACTGGGGTTGGCTCTCAGGGTAAAGACAGTGCTCTGATTGCTGATACTCTACCTCTGAGACTCTTAAGTTTGGACAGCCTATGGAAAGAAATCTTTGTAAAAATGCAAGGCCATGTGAGCTCTGGCACGCAAGTCCACTTTAGATACTGACTTTATAGAAATGTATTAATGCATATATGGACCAGGTTATTTAGTACATGAAATTAGAAGAAATCTAAACGATCATGCATTGGTAATTCTTTACATAAATGGCAATATTGCACACAAGTGAGTATGACATATTGGGCAGCATATTTCCTGAGGACAGCATTACAGAATGGTAAGGAATAATCTCTCCAGTACAATTTTAAGTGAAATGACAATGAATAAACAAAAACCTAATAATAATTTTAAAAATGTCAGGATAAAGAATGTATTTAGAGTGCTACCATTCATACTAAAAGGTGGAAATAAGCATCTTTTTTCATATTTACAGGAAATATTTCTGCAAGGATAAGTATGAAATTGATTAGAGTAGTGAAGGGGATGCCAAGACTCAGGGTAGAGAATATTTTATCCTAACCTATTTTATACATTTTGAATTTTAAAGTATATAGCTGCATTACACATTCAGAACAATAAAAATTTTCCAAGTTGATGTTCACATAGTGTAATGTTCACATAGCCCGTACCCTGCAGCATGTCTATTAGAAGAGAGGGTTTGGACTGCCCTGCCAGTAACACACTTCCTACTTGCTTTTTGCTATGTAAGGAGGCCAGCCTGGCCATGCAAGTAGTTAAAGAAGTCACAATGTCCTTATCTCTCTTGGTCATCTACACACTCCAGGCAATGTAAGCAACTTTCATAGGCCCCAGCTAAAAAACGCTGTTTACAGTGGTATGTGTGAGCTTACAGGAGCAAATCTTGCTTAAGTTACTTGTGCCAGACTATCCCTATGCTGGCCATAGGTTTTACTTATAAACACACTGTTTTAATATAAAGGGATACCTCATCTAGATGATAAATCTTATATCTATCAGGAGTCAGGGAATTTCTAACTCCATGTAGATGGGTATAGCTTATTCGGGGCTGGCAAATAAGTGCTCACAATGCATTCTCATTCGTCTGTCTCAAATACTTAGGAGAAAATGTAATATGTAAATTGATTTACAGGAAAATGGAAAAGATTAGGTAGTCTCTTCTAACATCTTTCTGATCTAGAGAGCAGCTGTATTTGTATATTCACAGGTTTGTGATGAATTCATGAAGTGCCTGTGAACACACACTGACGTTGTGGATTTTGTTGTGGGTTGTTACAATTTTGTCTAAGGCTGATGATAAACTAGGATTATACTATGGTTAGGTGTTCTCTTTCCTCCATCCCTCCCCCTGCCACTTCTTCCTTTTGCATCTACATTTTTGTTGATATAGCCAGTATAACTTATTTAAAAATATTCTATAATAGTATAAAGCGAAAGTGTAAATCATGATGTTGTTCTCACTATTTCTTTTGGAACAATGTAATATACCTTGTAGCAAAAATTAATTATACAATGGTGTCTTAGTTACTGTTCTAGTGTTGTGAAGAGACAACATGACCAAGGCAACTATTATAAGAGAAATCATTTAATTGGGGCTTGTTTATAGTTTCAGAGGATTAGTCCATTATTATCATGGAGTATGGCAGCATGCAGGTAGGAGCTAGAGCAGCAGCTAAGAGCTACATCCCATTCCTTAGGCAGAGAGAGAAGGGAGAGACTGAAGGGGAGGTTGCTGGCATGGGCTTTTGAAACCCTAAAGCCACCCCCAGTGACACATTTTCCTTTAATAATGCCACACCTCCTAATCCTTCTCAAATAGTGCCACTCCCTGGTGACTAAGCATTCAAATTGATGAGCCTATGGGGGCCATTCTCATTCAAAGCACCACAAAAGGTTGTGTAGAAAATAAAAAATCTTAATAAAGTTTCTTGGTAAACTCATATACACACAGTTAAGAACGACCACATTATTTGATACTACATCAAAATGAATTAGCACAGTAGTTACAGGGGCAGGGTAAAACTAGACATTTTAGTCCTGCTTATGGGAACATGAACTGACCAATGGAGAATATCACAGGTACCCACATCATTTGGGTAAACTTTGAACCAATAATTTTACCTATAGGAATTGACCACCCAACCATAGTATAACCCTAACTTATCATCAGCTTTAGACAAAATCATAACAACCCACAACATCTGTGTGTGCTCAACTAACTGGCAAAGGAATGATGAAGTTCACCATAGAGTTTATAGTAGAAGCTCTCTAAATAAACTACTGACAAGCTTTCTGTCCCCAGCATCAAATGTACTGATGGTGTCCCATCAGCAGGCAGTCTTGGGGTGTCTGCTCAGTAGGAGCCAGGAGCTCTTTCTCAACTTACTAGCTAGTTTTTGTTCTAGTCACCATATCAGTTGGCATGAAAGAATGGAACAGGAATACAAAAAGTATTTTTTGAAATTAATGAAATCTTTGGAAAAACTTGGCAATGGTGGTTGCTAAAAATGTTGCTATTGAGTTAACAGTGAATGACATAGCTGGGAAGATAAGGCAATGACTGTAAACACAGAATAATCCTTTAAAAATAGTTTGTTATTATTATAATTATTATTTAATATGCGCATGTGTGTGTGTGTGTGTGTGTGTGTGTGTGTGTGTATGTGTGTGTGGTATATGTGTAAGCATGCACATGCCATGCATGTGTGCAGGGCAGAGAACAATTTCTGTGAAGCTGGTTCTCTTTTCCCGTCTGTCCTTGGGTTCCAGGACTGAACACAGACATCAGGCTTGGGCAGCAAGAACCCTTACTTGCTGAGCCATCTCTGCCACAACACCGAACATTCATGTTCTTAGGATTGCTTTGTTTCACTGCAGCAAAATCTGAAGTTGGAAGGTGTTAAGTGTTTCTTGCTAGTTTTTATGAGAAAGATGACCTGAGACAAGTCCATTAAAAATGTTAGCGAATAATGCTGGGTAAAAGCAATCATCCGTAAATGCTGAAGCTGGGACTCGGTTCAGGCTGGAAGGATTCACAGGCATGTTAGAAGGAACACTGCTGAAGAGGTCAAGTCTACACTGCTCAGGGATGGGGCAGGCTGTGAAGCAGGAGTCTTTAGCAATACTGTAGATGCAACGTGTCAGTCTGTGGAAAGCCTGAGAGTACTCTCTCTCCTGTAGGTTGACAATGAACGAAGAGGTGGAAACATAATGTTGAGCACGTGCTATGCTACAGGTGTCCTTATGTTCTGAAGATTGTATAGTTCTCATTTAAACGCCATGATAGTCCTAAGGGGTAGTACTCATTTAACTCATACTTTATAATTGATGAAACAAGCTCAAAATGTGTAGTCAATTTTCCCAAAGCCAGACAGACAATGAGCAGTGTTGTTGCCCTTCATCTGCATTCTTTATCAGCCCACTGACATCATTCCAGGATAGGAATGGCAGAATCAAAGAGTACTGCAGGGTGTGTGTGGAGGTAGGTCAATGGCTAAATCAACAGTGTGAGCAATCAGTGGAAAGAGAAGACATGGAGGGAGCATATCTGTAATAGTTTCCCTTATGAAGACAAATCACCCAAGCTAATCAACTTGGAGCTGGAAAGGTTTGTCTTGGTTTCATGGGCTTCAGTCCCAGGTCACTTGGCTCAACTGGCCAGGTGTATGGTGTATACAGAGATGGAGTGTCATGCTGAAAACATGTGGTAAAGCAAAGCGTCTCACCTTATGGTAGACAGGACATAGACAGGAACAGAGAGGAAGAGAAAGGGTCCAGGGATAAATGATAGCCTTTAAAGTATAGTGGTCTATGTTCTCCACTTACCTATGAACTTGTTAATGGATTAATACACCAAAAGCTTCATGATTTAATTATCAGTTAATAGCACCACTAGCTGGGGTCCAATTTTTCAATACATGAGCCTTTGGGGAGAGACACTTCTTATCCAGACTGTAGCAGTATTTCTCAAAAGAGAATTATGAAAACTTAGCTGAATGTGGTAACATGTGCCTGTGATCCTAGAACTCAGAAGGCCGTGGCAGGAGGAATTGGAGTTGGACACCATCTTTGACTATATAGAGTGACCTTGTCTCAAAAACTTCAACTGCACATAAAACCCAAACCCAAACCAATCAAAAAAAAAAAAAAAACCAAGCACATCAAATCAATCAATCAATCAATCAATCAATCATTATCATCATCATCATCATCAGCAGCAGCAGCAGCAGCAACAACATTCCACAGAAACAATCAAACTAACCAAACAAGCTAAGACTAGGGTTCTACTCCAGACGTCATAATTGTGTTCTCCAAAACTCAGAGTTTTGAAACCTAATCTCCAGGGCGATGGATGGATGGATGATTAGAACCTAAGGGTCCAGCTTTTATGAATGGGATTATTGATTCTGTAAAAAATGACTGAAGCTTTCAACAGTTCTGCCTTGCTAGGGTGCAGCAAGAAGGCTCACCAGACTCCCAGTCTGCCTGTGCCTTTTCTGCTTCCAGAACTATGAGGAACAAAGGTCTGTTGTTTAAGCCTGCCAGGTCTATGGTTCTTGTCATACAGTCCTAATGTGTTCACACGGACACCAATATGCTAAGGAGTATTGTGACAAAAGCCAAAACCTAGAGATTCAACCTATATCTTGATGAATGTTTGCAACATATAGGATTCTAATAAATGAGTAAAGGGATGCACAAAAAGGCTGGGCAAGGGTGGCTTCAGTGACCCAGCATGGCAACTGCCAATGCTGCCATTGATAGGGTCACATCACCAAGACATTCTAAAGCTTTTCCTACTTGTGTCTACTTCTGTTCCAACAATGTTTTGCTTGATCTCATAACTATACAAAACCAGTATACAACACAAACCTTTACTGATAGATTTAAAAGAAATTTATTTTAAGATAATTCTTTGGTATGCATATAAATGTATCATTTATTGAAGATTAAAGTAAAATTGCATACTAATATTATGCAAATCCTTGTTTATTTTTATATAAATAATTAAATCTTGGCTGAATATTTAGCACTTCAGGACACTGAGTATTGCTTTTTAGAATGACGTGTACTTTCTGCAATTGTCAATGATAGAATGTTGCTTCACATAAATATGTGGTACAAAATGGTAGAAATATGTTGAGGGCCATTTCAGAAAGTGCTGTACATTTTGTTTTAATCACAAGTCAAATTCATCAAATAATTTTTTACAAAACTTAATTCAGCAACTCAAATAGAATTTAAAATAACTTTTATTTTATGTGTGTGTTTTCCTGAATGTATGTGTACCTGATGCCTGAAGAGGTCAAAGAGGGCATCAGATCCCCTGGAACTGGAGTAATAGATGGTTGTGAGCCACCATATGGGTGCTGGGAACCAAACCCAGGTCCTCTACAAGAGCAGAAAGAGCCCTTAATTGCCGAGCCATCTCTGCAGTCCTACTAAACAGCAGTTTTGGAAGCCAAACATTCTAACATGACAGGATCCAAAGATATACTTTGACCCAAGCTCAGGAATTACAATAAGAAAATATTAAAAGTCTTTGTGTTCTGAAATAAAAACATTATGTTTCTGTAGAAGGAGAAAATGTCATTTATACAGTAATGCCACGTCAGTTCATAACACACAGTGTCATGAATCCTAGCTGAGGTATTTCAGGCAGTGTTCACTGGAGTTGTGTGGTAGGATACCAAGGAAGCGTGTACATGTGCAAGCTCAGGACTAAAGCTGCAGTGAATTTGTGCTACACCATGGAGAATACTTCCAGAAACACCTCAGATGCATTACGTGTTTGATTTTGAATTAATTTTGTTTTGTTTTGTTTTTCGAGACAGGGTTTCTCTGTGTAACTTTGGAGCCTGTCCTGGAACTCACTCTGTAGCCCAGGCTGGCCTCAAACTCACAGAGATCCACCTGGTTCTGCCTCCCGAGTGTTGGGATTAAAGGCGTGTGCCACCACCACCCGGTTTTGAATTAATTTTATTGTTGCTAATTTTTCCCAATTTCCATTAGTATATGTTCTATATAGGGTGGAGATCCAGTTTAAGAAGTGGCTCTATCCAGTACACATGCCTCTGACAGTCCCCTAAGAAGCCTTCTTCATAGTCAGTCACACCAAGGTGCTAGTCAAGGTAACCTCTGTAGCTAGAGTTTTCCTGCCTGGCCCACAGTCAGGACAAATCTCCCTCACCCGCCAGTCCCACAGCCACTTAGACCCAACCAAGTAAACACAGAGACTTATATTGGTTACAAACTGTATGGCCGTGGCAGGCTTCTTGCTAACTGTTCTTACAGCTTAAATTAATCCATTTCCATTAACCTATACCTTGCCACGTGGTTCGTGGCTTACTGGCATCTTCACATGCTGTTTGTCATCGTGGCGGCTGGCAGTCTCTCTGACTCAGCCTTCCACTTCCCAGCTTTATTCTCCTCCTTGTCCCGCCTACACTTCCTGCCTAGCCAATGGCCAATCAGTGTTTTATTTATTGACTAATCAGCAACACATGTGACATACAGAACATCCCACAGCAAACCTCAGTATTTCTGAAGTTAGGATTTGTAAGAAGAAAATTTCTTCTTTATATTCCCAGTTGCTTGAATGTGCAACTGAAACCTCCATTTCCTCTAAATGTTTTATACTTTCTTCATAACACGTTTCTAGTTGTTCTAAGCGGTTTAATAGGATTCCCAATTCAATGAAGTATTAAGATTTAACAAACTCCATCCATTATTCACATATGTCAATGAACTATAAACCTTTTGACACAACCTGACTTAAATATATATTACAACCAATATACATATTTATATCTAACCACTTTTCTATTTCCCCCAAATCAAATATTGATATAAGCAATACTTCTTTTTTTATTAAGTTTTATCTAAAAGACCCTAAAGACTCCAACGGAAAACTCTTATAACTGATAAATAGTTTTAGTAAAATGGCAGTATCCAAAATTAGCACATAGTATACAAAATTAAGCATGTAAAAACAGTAGCCTTCCTGTATACACCAATGACAAAGATACTGAAAATGAAAGAAGGAATTGATCCCATTGACAATGGCCTCAAAAAATAAAACGTAACATCTTGGAATAATAAACCTAACCAAAAAATTGAAAGACCTCTATAATGAAAACACTGAAGAAAGAAATTGAGGAAAACACTAGAAGATGGAAAGAAAAAAAAAAAAAAAAAAAGAAGATGGAAAGACCTCCCATGCTCATGGGTCAGAGAAATCAATACGCAAAAATGCCCATCTTAACAATGCAATCTATAGGTTCACTGCAATCCCAATCAAAGTCTCAATGCCATTCTTCAGAGAAGTTTTTTAATGTTAAAAAAATTATTTCATATGAAAGCGCAAAAGATCCTGAATAGTGAAGTAATTCTGAGCAAAAAGAATAACACTCTCCAGAACCTATCCCCCTTCCTGATTTCAAGTTATACTTCAGAGATATAGTATGAAGAATAGTATGCTACTACCACAAGAACAGACATACAGGCCAATGGAAAAGAATGAAAAATGCAGGTATAAATCCATGCAGCTACAGCCACCTTATTTTTGACAAAAATATAAAAAAAATCTCATTGGAGAAAAGACAGCCTCTTTAGCAAATGGTGCTAGAAAAACTGGATAGCTACATGTTGAAGAGCAAAGTTAGACTCTTATCTTTCCCTCTGCCCAAACAACCAGCTCCATAATGTGAGTCCTGAAAGTCTGTGAGGGCTAGAGGAAAAAGGAAGAGGAACACTCTCCAAGCAGTTGCTCAGGAAATGAGGCAAACATTTGAAAAATGGGAGCTCACAAAATTTTAAGAATAAAGTGATAAGATAGCCCATAGAATGGGAGAAATTCTCACCACCTACACCCCTGATAGAGGATTAATTATAATTTCTCCTCCTGACAATTCCTGACCATCACTTACAGACAGTTTCTACTGAAATGTGCTCCAGTTATACCTAGGTAGTGCGGAATAGGGAACAGCTATTAGGCCTGTCATAATTTTGGATGCATGGGCCATAGGGCAAAGTGTGTCCTCTACTTGGACCTTTTTGGGGAATCCTTTATGCTTATGCATATTTGGATGTGCATATGATTAAAATCAAAGGCATCATGAGAAAGGACGTGCATAGTGATCAAAAGCTTTCCTAACTCAAATCTGTCAATCAAAATAGGGAATTATGCAAATTATACCCTGTATTAATTACTCTTCTGTTGCTGTGAAAAATACCATGATCAAAGGCAACCGAGAGAAGAAAGAAGTTTATCTCATTCTTCTCCACTGGCCTGCATGTCTAGGGAAGAAAGAAGTTTATTTAGTTCCAGAGGGACAGCAGATTGGCCATGGCTGGAGAAGCAAGAAGCAGGCTGACCACATTTCATTTGTATACAAGAAATAGCAGGGAGAACAGAAAGCCATCCAGTGCATACACTGTCAAAGCTCCCCTCTAGTGAGGCACTTCCTCCAGCAAGGGTGCCCCTCCTAAAGGATCTATAATTTCCCCCAAACAGCACTATCAACTGGGGACCTAGTGTTCAAATACATAAGTCTCGGGGGGACATTTCCCATTAAAACCATCCCATACCCCTTAGCAACTAGCTTCTCTTTCTTCAGACTCCACAAAAGAAGCCACAGACAGTAACTTGGGACCCTTGAGTGTCTCCCTCATGTGCCGCCTTTCACAAACATATCTTGAATGTATTATCATTTGCTCTTAACTAGTTTCTCTTGCGACTTTGAAATCTTTGTGTACTTATTTCAGGTCTTTGAATGAAAAGCTAAGAACCTGGAAACATCTGACCTACCCCTGACCACTGGTAACATTTTGATAAATGGACATGACGTGCCTGTCAAATTGCTTTCTAAATAACTATGTTTAAGTTCAGAGACTCATAGTGCCGCTTTTGTATTTGGGCAGACAAGGTTCTTTTTTGCAGTGGGTGGAAGTTACTGGTCAATGTGCTGAGACTGAATGAGTGTTGAACAGCCAGCCTTCAATAGGACATCTACATCACTTGCTCTAAGGCACAGGGACCATCATGGAGGAGAGGGCACACAGAATGTGAGAGCCGGAGGAAGGGGTGGGGAGCTGTGGAACACTGTCTTCCAGGAATAACATGGCCTTGCACTCTTAAAGTCTCAGCCGCTGTGAGCACCTGCATACACCTGCCCAAGACTGGCACTTTTGATATCCTGTCATGGAAGGGGAAAGGGCTCATGATGCCCCACCCTTCCCTGAGGATTATTGGTAGTTAATAGTTGATGGAGGAAGAAGAGGCATTTTCTTCAGTGGTATAGCCACCGGCAAGATACTCATGTTCTTATAAATTACTTCTCATCCATGAACTCATAAATCTAAAGAGACTCATTGGGGATACATGCACAAAGTACATGTGTGCAGGCATGTGCTGAGAGTGTGCCCTGGTGCCAGCACAGAACCTGGAACACAGAGCACATGTGTGAGTATGCAGATGTATGCTGAGAGTGTGCCCTGGTGCCAGCACAGAAGCTGACACACAGAGCACATGTGTGAATGTGCAGATGTGTGCTGAGTGTGTGCCCTGGTGCCAGCACAGAAGCTGACACACAGAGCACATGTGTGAATGTGCAGATGTGTGCTGAGTGTGTGCTCTGGTGCCAGCACAGAAGTTGGCACACAGAGCACATGCGTAGGTGTGCAGATGTGTGCTGAGTGTGTACCCTGGTGCCAGCACATGTGTGAGCATGCAGATGTGTGCTGAGTATGTGCTCTGGTGCCAGCACAGAAGCTGGCACACAGAGCACATGCGTGGGTGTGCAGGCATGTGCTGAGAGTGTGCCTTGGTGCCAGCACAGAACCTGGCACACAGAGCACATGTGTGAGTGTGCAGATGTATGCTGAGTGTGTGCTCTGGTGCCAGCATAGAAGCTGGCACACAGCACATGTGTGAGTGTGCAGATGTGTGCTGAGTATGTGCTCTGGTGCCAGCATAGAAGCTGGCACACAGCACATGTGTGAGTGTGCAGATGTGTGCTGAGTGTGTGCTCTGGTGCCAGCACAGAACCTGACACACAGAGCACATGTGTAAGTGTGCAGATGTGTGCTGAGTGTGTGCTCTGGTGCCAGCATAGAAGCTGGCACACAGCACATGTGTGAGTGTGCAGATGTGTGCTGAGTGTGTGCTCTGGTGCCCAGCACAGAAGCTGGCACACAACACATGTGTGAGTGTGCAGATGTGTGCTGAGTGTGTGCTCTGGTGCCCAGCACAGAAGCTGGCACACAGAACATGTGTGAGTGTGCAGATGTGTGCTGAGAATGTGCTCTGGTGCCTAATGCAGAACCCAGCACATGGAGCTTTAGAATTGTGAAGAAAACTTCCCAGAAAGTGCTGCACATTTAGACCGCACCCTCTGCTAGACTGGTTAACTCAACAGAACTTCAAGGAGGTGGAGGTGGAATGCTGCAGGTCTGTTTCCTAATTACAATTTACCTTGAGCTACCTTTAGCCTCTTAAGTAGCTTTTTCTTGCCCACCCTTGTTTCAGACCTAACACGCGTGTGACTATCAGAAAGAAGCCTTTTATAATGTAATAACTTAACAAAACCTTAGTTTCTACCAACCAAAAACCTGTCATCAGGCAGCATCTGAGGCCTATAGCTGCGATTTCTCCGCTGTGCTGTAATTACCTCCTCAATGTTCCCACCAATGTATTTGAAACGTGCCTTGATTCACTTCTTTGTTCTGTTACTATAAATTGACTTCACGAAACTGCTTCCACCTTGAAACATGGAATTTGAGAAACCTAACTCTGTGTTCCTGGGCCACTGGCACTCATATTTGCCTCCAGAAGAGACTATCCCTTCCTGTGTAAGGTGAGACCTATGGTTTTGTGTCCACAAGAAAAGGAGTGGATCCTATCTTCTTGGTAGATTGTATAATCTTAATTTAAAATGTGTCACATTTCTTGATGGCAGTCTCATTTAGTTAATGTCATATGAAAATTCAGTAAATATGTTCCCAGGACTAAAATTCAAGTTAACCAAAATGCTTAATTATATCACTAATCCAACCATCACTAAGAAACAAGGTTTAACCCCCTGAAGGTCATAGCCATGTTACATCTGAACAGTACAGTGATTGGGAACATTTTAACAGTAGAAAGGAGAAACAGAAGTAGGAATCTGGACTAGATTATCAGAGTAGAACCCCGTCACCCACCCCCACCTCAGAAATTTCTAGAAACCATACAAATTTTGAAAACTTAGTGATTATAGAAACACCATTTCACAGATTCATTTCAACAAGCAAGTCTATGTGATACATGGTGACCTGACTTGTGTCCAGCATCTGCGCCTTTATATATGATGCTCTATGTCCTTTGCAAGGGCCACGTCTTCCTCCATGCTATTTCCAACTGCAGTTCAGTTCAGCTCAGCTAATTAAGCACCTAGAGTTTACAAACTACTGAAGCAGGCACTGAAGACACAAAATAAGCACAGACTCTGACCTCAAGAAGAGTGGTTAAAATAAGCAAGGCAGGAGTCTAAGAAAATGCCAATTACAGAGTGGCCAAGGCACGGATGGGAGGGGCAGTTGAAGTCTATGAGGGTAGAGAGCATGAAGCAAAAGGGTTAAGTGAAGCAGGGAGGGAAAAATACTGCCCCAAGCATCTACAACACAGAAGTGTGGTGAGAAAATGGTGAGCCAAGAGACGCTGACACAAGAGTGTGTCTGAGTATTTTATGTCTAGACAAATCCGGACAGCCTTTAATATTGCTTGTGCTTGCACTGATGGTGCAAAAAAGTAATATTTGGTTTGCTAGTGCAGCTGTGAGGCACAAGAGACATTTCTATCAGTGGTGAGCCAGATAACAGGATAGTGTTCCCATAAGACCATACAGGTGACAATTCGGCCATCACAACACGATGCTACCACCCTAAACAAGCCCGGTAAGCTGTCACTAGCCTTAAGCCTTGGGCAAACAGGGATGTGCAGATGTAACAATCTCCAATGACAGTAAGTGACCATGTTCGTTTGCTTACTTACTGTACCATAATTCTTTTTTAGGAACTTTTTTTTACTCATTTTACATACCAATCGCAGATCCCCCTCTCTTCCCTCCTCCCACCCATCCAGCCTCCCCCTCATGACCCACCCTTAATTTTTATCATCATTTTAGAGTGTACTTGTCCTTATAAAATGTCTACCATGAAATAGCAGGTGATATTCCTGCAGCAGCTCCAACATTCCTATGCACCACATTTGACTGCTTCAAGAGGCCATGCCATGGACCACCCGCCTTCCATGATGACACACAATGATGAGATGAACTTATGATGCATTTTTCATAGCACATTCTCATCGTTGACTGGCCTATGCATGTAATTATGTTGATTCTTATGGTGCCTGGGATGCTTTTCCAGAGAATAAGCTGTAAGGTAGCATGGAGCAGTAGGAAGATTAGAAAGTAGGAAGCCTTGAGAGTTGAACTGGCAGCAGTATCTTTATCTGGGAAATAATTGAGTAGACTTGGGTGAGTGGACCCAAATATAGGAATGCTCTGGAAAGCTTTGAAAAATGTAGATTGCTGTGTATGTTCCCCCAGTTCCATAGAGTTAACTTTTGTGCTCACTGGAGCAGCTTCACAGAGAAGTCAACATGGAAGTGATTACTTCCCCTATGGAATCTCTTTGGTCTAATGGGCTCATGCCTGACTAACAGGCCATCCTTTCTGCCAAAAGACTTCTCATGCACAAGGGCCAACTTCCCTTCAAAGGCCAACTGGCTCTGCTCTAATCCTCCAGGTTATAATGCAGGGTGGCGACAGTTTAATTTTAGGTGGGGGAAATAAAGCAAGTATTATCAAACACTGAAGATTCACTCTCAGTAAAGTACACACAGACTCCAAATTGAAGCCCCATGACCATCTGGTGAACGAACAGCTCAGATAGCTTAGTGAGCTGGCTTCCTGTGCCAGCATCTGCTTGGGAACATATTTCCCTACTTCTCCTACCTGCCAAGCTGTGTCTTGAAGCTTTCTTAAGTCCCAAGTACTTGCCCTAGCAGTGCCTTCTGCCTAGCTCGGAACTGGGAATTGGCTGTGTGTGTGTGTGTGTGTGTGTGTGTGTGTGTGTGTGTGTGTGTGTGAGAGAGAGAGAGAGAGAGAGAGAGAGAGAGAGAAGCCTAAAGGGTTGGTGAGAAGCAGCTTGTGTAGAATCAAGGTCAAGAACTCATGGGACCTTGTAGAGACTGGGGCCTCCTGGGTTGATGCTGTGCAGGAGAAGGTAGGAGTCAGTGTACGGCAATGTCAGCAACTACTCTTTTCCAACCCTAGCTCTTCCAGAGCATCTGCCTTCCCAGTGAGTTTTCTTAACTAATTACATCAATATGGAGACCTGCCAGTAAAGATCAAGTGGCTGCCATCTTGCATCCTACCCTGAAAATGTTCAGTATTGACAGATGAATAGGTGCTGGTGGCAGTGTTTGATGCCCATACACCCAATATGATTATTAGGGCAGGAAAGGCACAGGGACTATTGATCTCCCTGCCTCTCATTTTCTTTTCTTCCTCTTCCCCTCTCACCTTTTGCCTTCTTGTATGTCATTCTGCACTTACATGGAAGGGGTGATGGGCACACATTACCCTGAGGGTAAACCAATTGAAGAGACACTCGAGGATGTGGCTCTGGCAGACTGTGTGTGGCCCTCTTCTGATTTCTGCTCTCGCTAAAACTCTATTAGATTACATTCATAAAGCTAGCCACCAAGGTTTATTCCCTTATTTGGCCACTTCCTCCTTCTGAGGCTGGCTACTAAGGTCCAGCTATCAAAGTATTGAATCCAACTATCAAAAGCCCCCTTTGGCTCACCTAATTAACATGCCCAATTAAAATTAGACACCCCTTCCTAATGTGAGGTTTCTCCTTTTACCTTTATAAACCATCATTTTCCTGTGTGTCTCCTCTCTATCCAGAGGCAGTCCTTTGTCCCTTTTTCCCTTGTTCCCCCTCCTCTCTCCCTGGTCCTCTATCTCCTGTGTTTGTCTCTTATTCCCTGCCCTCTGTCCCTCTGGCTGAGAACTTGGTCTTGGGGGTCCTGAGCTGATACTTTCCATTTTAGTAACTTCATTGTGTAAGAAGAGCGCTACATTCCAAGGTAATTCTGGCCCCCTGATTTGAATAACAAACACAAACTCTGGACATATAGTTGTAAACTTCTGATGATGTGTACATTCTTCTAGTCAAGTAAGTCTAACCAATACTCAAATAATCGTACCTGCTGAGAGCAGGCTGGCACTCAGTGCTTGATGAAGTTAGCATATTCTTTGACCTTGGACTATATGCGCTATCTTGGAATACGCGGGGGAAAGACAAAGAGGCAAAGGGCCAGCTTTCTTATTCCTTGAGAACAGTGAACAGTTGGATAAGATTCGCTCTGGCAGTTTTGTGCCCTAGCTAACAAAACACTAATGGCATCAGCTCAGGGAGGAGATTCAGAATATTCTCCTTCCTCGCAGCCCTGCTCAGAGCTGCAGAAGAAATCCTGGTTATCCTGTTCTCTGTGGTCTTTTCCTTACCTTCATGAAGCAGACCTGTTTGCTTCCCTGTCCCCATCTCCAGCAATGACAGACCATAATGTCATCACTTAAATGCAATCTGGGTTTCTGATGTGAAGAGTTAATACTTCCTCACATATTTTATAAAGGAACGTGAAGGATAAAGCACGGTCTGCCTCCCTGATCTTAAAGGGGTGGGGCAGGGGCTTTTATAAGTAATGCTCAAATCTATTATAATAATGTCTGCAGTTTAAATGTAGGCTAGGGACACTTCATTTCAAAGGATGATTCTGTGAGCATTATCTACCTTAAGAGAATTAAATTCCAGGAAATTCTTGGCTAAACTCATATAACAGGGAAAAACAATAAGACCTTTTCTCGGAGCTATCTTGTCCCTCTTCTAGCAAACAGTATAGGTATCTTTTTATATGAACAATGGATTTTTAAATACATCAATCATTCTCTGAAAAATTATATATTTGGCACCAGTATAACCATGCATACTTTTGCTTTATATAATGTTTACTTTACCTTTTATTCTGTAGACTATGTTGATCTTTAAGTCTCTTAGACTATCTTGATATGAGTACTAAGACATTAGCTGATGATATTCTAATTCACTTTAACGTATTTTAATATAATTATAGACTTCTTTCATTTACTATTTTATTAATTACTTCTATTACCCAAAATTTGATTTTACCTTTAATGAAAAATGTGAAAAATATGAAAAATACTAGCAATTTCTTTTCAAAACCAATTCTCCCTCCTTTGTTCCTGTAGAGAAAATATAGGTGACCTTTCTCATGGCTTCTTCTCACTGACCCAGAAGTCTTGGAAGATAGAGGGACTACATCCAGGGTGAACAGACTGAGATGGAAGTTAGGGAAGCAGCAGATTCATAACCAGGGAGCAGCCAGGGACTGTAGAGGGGGCATATCATTCTCGTCATTCCCATCACCTGAAGCCTTTTACCAACTTAAAGTCTCCAGAGTCAACATTTCGTACTTGAGGTCCAGTGAGCACTGAATGGAGGGGCTAGGGCACTCTTGACTGACAGTTCTGCAAAGTTAGAACATAAAGAGGAAGAGTTGATTCCTTTCCATGCCACAGGAGTGCTGCAAAAAAACAAAAAACAAAAAACCCACCACCAACAACAAAAACAGAAACCCAGATCTGAGAAGGGTGGGCAGCGAACAATATCCAGGACTTGGAACAAGAAGGAAATCGTTTTACTCCTGATTAGTAACAGTGGCAGTTGTGTGAGAAACCCTGAGCTACTTGAAAAATATGTCCCCATGTCCCCAGTGTGGAAGATGGCTCTACTTTTCCCAGGCCTTCCCCCACCTGTGAGGCTATTCTATAGCACTCCATCCTCATACCTGAGTGGGACCACAGCATACTCTTTCCTAACCAGGGTGGCTACTGTCTTCTTCAACTTCTTGAAGGGGCTACAATCCCTTCACAACTCTCTCCTGAAGTCACTCCCAAATCTGCCATCTTCTTTGGTCAATCCTCATTTCACTGAAATGGTCCTTGCTAAATTGGCTAGCCTTTGCCAGAATGGATGGGCTCCCTCCCTCCCTCATCTTTTGTGGACTTCCCTGGAACATAGGATATTTGACCACTGTGTCTGTGCTGGCTAGTTTCATGTCAACTTGAGACAAACTACAGTCATTTGGGAAGAGGGAAGCTAAATTGAGAAAATGCTGTGGACAAGCCTGCCATGCATTCTCTTCATTGAGGATTGATGTATGTGAGCCCGCCCACAGTGGGACCACCTCTGGGATGGTGGTCCTCGGTATTGTAAGAAAGCAGCTGAACAATCAATCCATGAGGAGCAAACCAGTAAGGATAGCCTCTGTATTAGTTCCTGCCTCCATGTCCCTGCCCTTTCTTCTCTTAGGTGATGCACTACAAGCTGTAAGGCAAAATAAACCCTTTCCTCCCCAGGTTGCTTATGATTATAATGTTTTATCAAAGGAGTAGAAATCTTAAGACACTCTCTTTATGGAAGGCCCTTACTTGGTTTAATTCTCTTCTCTACGGAGGGAACTTTAATTTCATTGTTTAGTTCCCTTTTCCCTTGTTAATTGATTTTCTCAATGTTGCCATTCCCTAGAAGTCTGCTTTGTTCAGTCCATGCATTCCACCTAGAATTTTGATCACTTGCATGGCCCCAAACCTCCAATCTGTCTCCATCCAGAGCTTCCACTAATCTCCAAAGCTAACAAGTTCCATTTACAAGTCTTAGTGGTACCTTGTTAAAGATATCTATAACACGTATGTTTTTACTATGATCACATTCATCCACTTTAATGCAATTCTATCTTTTTATTCAAGCCAGAAATGTCAGAGGTATTCCTGTCTCACTGTCCTTACTCCATACTTCTAGCCACCGAGTCTTACACTTTCTTTGTAATATAGCCTACATCTGTCTTGTGTAGACTCTTATCATCCCTTGCCAGAATTTCAGTGACTTCTTAAACTCATCCCCTCCAATCTGTACCTTCAGTTCTCTACTCTGCTGCCAAAGAGCATTTCTACAATGCAAATTTGATCACGTAACTCTTAGAACAATGGCACACATCCATTTCAGGATGGGATTCACATTCTTGAGTATGGCACACAAGTCTGTACAATGAGGCTCTCATTATTCTTTATGCCTCATCCTTCGTGTTGGAGTTTCCAGAGTCTTTCAACTCAATCATGTGAGAAGGATCTATGGTTGCTCAAATACAGCAAGAGTTTTTCTGCTTTTATCCATGCAGTTGTCTGTTTCTCAAATGGTGTCTGAGTGATGTTAATTCTCTAAATTTCAGGTGTGCTTGTGAATGTGATCTTATTTGAAAATAAATTTTTATAGATATAATCAACTTAGGATAAAATCATTCTGGATTAGGATTTGTTTTAATCCAATATGACCAGTGTATTCATAAACATAGATACATGGAAGAAAATCTTACCAAGACTGATACAGAGATTGGTACAGTGTGTTGAGAAACCACTGCCAGCCAGCAAAGCCAAGGCAGCATGGCACAGCCTCTCTAGATTATTAGGGCAGAAAAAGTGTGTGTTGTTTGATTTCAATGTTCTAGCTCTAGAGAACAGCTGTGGAATAATCCTCTTGTACACTGTAAGCATTTGTCACTCTAACTGGTTTAATAAAATGCTGATTGGCCAGTAGCCAGGCAGGAAGTATAGGCTGGGTAAGCAAACTAAGAATGCTGGGAAGAGGAAGGGCAGAGTCAGGAGTCACCAGCCAGATGCAGAGGAAGCAAGATAAGAATGCTGCACTGAGAAAAGGTACCAAGCCACGTGGCTAAACATAGATAAGAATTATGGGTTAATTTAAGTGTAAGAGCTAGTTAGTAATAAGCCTAAGCTACTGACCAAATATTTATTTATTCATTTATTTTTTATTTTTTAATTTAATTTATTTTATTTTTATTTTTTTATTTTTTTTGGTTTTTCGAGACAGGGTTTCTCTGTGTAGCTTTGCGCCTTTCCTGGGACTCACTTGGTAGCCCAGGCTGGCCTCGAACTCACAGAGATCCGCCTGCCTCTGCCTCCCGAGTGCTGGGATTAAAGGCGTGCGCCACCACCGCCCAGCATGACCAAATATTTATAATGAATATAAACCTCTATGTGGTAATTTGGGAAGCAGCTGCTGGGTATTTGGTAGTTTCTGGTTGGACAGAAACTTCTGCCTTCAGAAAACCATCAGGTTGTCCTGACTCCTACTCCAATGCTAACCTCAAGTCAATTCAGCATAACCTAATGTGGGAAAGTCCCTTGCCCTGGCCTATACCAACCCTTAATGCAGCTGTCCTTGTCTTTTCAGTGAATTTGTGCATAGCTCTATGAAGATGCACTGCTACACTGTCATTTGCTTTGGTCTTTATAGTTCAATGATGAAATCCAGTAAAGAAATGAGGGTGTCTTGCCTGGCATCTTCAGTATCTCGTACAACATGGGCAAGAAAAAAAGAGGAAGGAGTCCACTTAAGGTTTGGTGATTTAAACTTGTCTCAGAAGAAGTGTGATTTCACTTTCTTCATATGTACCCTTACACATCATTAAGTAGAGTGGATGTAAGTTAGTGGGAAAAGTAAGAGATCATGGAAGGTTAGTAATACACAGTGCATTGCCAACAAAAATTAATTTAAAATAATAGCTATTTCCATTACTGTGTTAATTTTATTCACTATCAATGATGAGAATTATGTCCATAGTATCTCAAAGAATGAATTATTTGCTTTGAATCTGTCTTTCTGCTTTGAATAGTAATTTGTAACAAATTACAATGAGTATTTACAATAGATACATGTTTGTAAACAATAAGCTAAGTGGAAATCAGGAATATTTACAACTCACCTTGTTAGCTGGACCACTGGAGAGTTGTGATTTCTCATTTGCTTCAGTGGTATGATCTTTTATGGGGACCAACGCTTGGGTATTCAAGAGTTCATTTAGAAATGAGCAACCCAAATATGTAGAAAGGTAGCCAAGAAACTGCTTGTCAGAAGTGTAGGCACTGTACTCCCTAGAAGCCACCTATCCTTGGACTGAGATGGGCTACCTCCACATTGTTGTCGTGGGACTTAGGAATCATAACCACAATCTCACCAATTTGTGGAGGTTCTCTTAATAAAGACATACTGACCAGAAGCTGTTTACTTTTTAGAATTCATCATTTTGATTATTTCCTGTGTATGTATGATGTTGCTCTAGGTGGTAATGGGGGTCTTTTCCCCCTAAAAGTATTAATAATATTCTTCATGTACAGGCCCAAGAAGATGATCTATTATTGAAATAAGCAGAGCTGGATAGGGGTAGGGAGGCTTTACTTTTTCACTTAGGAAACCTCTTGTTTATCTGAGGGCCTTGAGGTAAGAGAAGGCACAGCCTGTTCTTTGCAGCCAGAATGCATGCACTAAGCATACTTTTTGGGCCATGCCAAAGTGTTTAAGAGATACTCTGTGCCAGGCCAGTGGTAGGTTAAGTAGTCAGAAAGACAGCCAGTGCCCAGTCTTGGACTTGAGAGATTTGTATCTATTAAAATACAGTTTCAGTGTATTTTATTATTATACAGTTACATTATATTAACTTTAATATAAGTTTTTTATTTTTATATAATTTATATAAAATATTATATTATTTCAGTGTATTCAGTATTATACAAGAACATAATGGACCATTCCTACATTTACAATCATTGAAAGCTTCCTGGACAGTTAGGGGAAATTTGCTGCAAATCCCTAGAAGCAGAACCATCAGGAGCAGCTTAGGTGTCTAATTGGTTATAGTACATATAATGACTCTTGAGAGACAGCACCTAGTGGCTAAAAGGAAAGGAGATTGGAAGGCAATGCAGTCAGCCCTTGGATAGGGTCAGGCACAGAACATCAGGAGCACACACTGTTGGTATGTCCAGGAGAGGGTCCAGCCAGGCTCTTGTAGTGCAGGCAACCTTGCATTTGGGCTTGCCAGACAGAGCAGAGGGCATTTCAGGTGCATATGAACACATGACCAGGAATAGTGACAGCTGGCTGGCAGAGCGGGGGGAGTGGTTGAGGGTGCAGTGGAGCTGGAACAAATAGTAGCTGGTTGTTGCTGGAGCTTCACATGCACTGCAGCCATCTGTTGAGGGAGGAGGCCAAAGGGAACAAGAAAACCAGGCAACAGTAGGTCCAGGTGATGGACAGTCCAGGATATGCTAGGCAGGGAGGCATGTGAAGACAGGAGACAGAGGGTGACTGGAGAAGCAATGGATTTAGAATGTATATGACGTTGGTTCAACTGAACCCCAAGACTGTGAGAGAAGGAATGAAAATGCAAGTTTTCTAAGGCAAGCTGAAAGTAAGTGAGGTTGTGGATGCTCTGTTCACATATAGGCTGTTCACTGTAAGTCTGTGAGGCATGGGATCCAACTCATCCTCAGAGACCTGGGAAGATGTTGTCACTGTTCGCACCTGCCTGAGGTTTGACCTGAATGTGAGGAATTAGTCAAGTGAAGGATTATAAGGCCAAGGAAACAACAGGGCAGAGGATGAAGAGTAATGACACGTGGTAGATACAACCGGAACCTATTTACTACTTGTTCAGAATGACTGTGTGCCTGACAGTAAATACTGTCCTTGAGAGAACAGCTGTCAGGGGTATGTCTCCAGAGTAAGAATGTTTGGGTTCACACCCAGCTTGCCACTTATTAGCTGTGTGGCCCTAGGTAAATTAATTCCTTGGTGCCTAATGCTTATAAAGTTTTTCTCGTAGGGATGAAAGCACCTAGCTTGTGGTGCCAGTGTCTGTTCTTAGGAGAGGTTTGGAACATACCAATGAGAGCAGTTTGGCTGTCTCACTAGGTCAGTCTCTTCATTCCACTGTATCACCACTCTCCCCTTTCCTATCATATCTACTCCATCCTCACAGAGTAACAGGATCGTCATCCACGACTGGCATTTGAATTCTAAAAATGCACTGGGAATGTCAGGTGATGTTGATTAACCTCAGCTCCTTCTTCTGTCATCCAATGCACATCATTTTATTTTTTCCAAAGTAGGACATATAATCCCTTCTGCATAATCATTCCTAAAGGAAACTCCTGAATACTCACTTGTGCACAAGCAGAAGCAGACACTGATGGGGAAAAGAAATATGAAGAAAACCAGTGTGTCCCAAAGCACAGGTTTGGGGGTGAGGGTGCTGGGAAGGAATTGTTATTGACAAGTGGTTTGTGACACAATCCATTCTTTTGCCTCAATTTCTACCTGATGTTTCATTAGGGGTGGGATATGCATTTATGTTCTTCTATTCTCCTTGCCCCTATTAAGATATTTCTTTCCTCTACCTACCAACGGTTCCTCTTTAGCTTCAAGATTCTTCAGATATTCCATATTAAGTACACAAATCTGAAAAGTTTGACACTAGGATCCACATGTGAATGAGAATATGTAATGTTTGTGTTTCTGGGCTGGGATTACCTCACTTGGTATATTGTTTCTGGTTCCATATATTTTCCTAAAAGTTTTGTGCTATGGGATGTCTTTCTGTACACTGTGAAAGCGTGTTGCTCTGATTGGTTGATAAATAAAGCTGTTTGACCAATAGTGAGGCAGAATAAGGTTAGGCAATGCATTCCAACTGGAGAGAGAGGAGAAATGAGAGTGGGGCAGACACTGTGAGCCACTGCCCGAAGAAGCAAGATGTTAAAGTACCGGTAAGCCACGAGGCCACGTAGCAATGCATAGATTAACAGAAATGAGCTGAGTTAAGTTATAAGAGCTAGCTAACAAGAAGACTGAGCCTATAGGCCATAGAATTTGCAATTAATATTAAGTCTCTGAATGATTATTTTATAAGTGGCTACGGGATGGCAGGGCCAGGTGGGACCAGAGAAGCTTATGGCTACAGTTCTGTAATAGCTACACCAATATGAACTCCCACCAGCAGTTCATGAGGTTTCCCCATTCCCAACATCCTCGCCAAGATTTCTCATTTTTTGTTTTCTTAGTCTTAGCCCTACTGACTATGATAAGATCTTAATGTAGTTTTCACTTGTGTTCCCCTGATAGCGAAGGTTGGTGATCATTTTTAAAATTATGTTTTAGTTATTTATAGTTCTTGTTCTGAGAATTATCTGTTCAATTCCAGAGCCCAGTATTTAACCATTTCTTTTCTTTCTTTTTTGGTCTTTAGTATTTTTGGTTCCATGTATATTCTAGACAAATGGTTCTCTGTCAGATATATAGCTGGCAAAGACTTCTTTCCTCGTTATATAGGCTGCCTCTTTAGTCAATTAACAGTTTTCTTTGCAATGCAAAAGCTTCTGAATTTCATTAAGTCCCACTTGTTGATTGTTGGTCTTGTTTCCTAGGCAACCAAAGTCCTATTCAGAAAGTCCTTACCTGACCCTACATCCTCAGGTGTACTTCCTATTCTTTCTTTAAGAAGTTTCAGAGTTTCAGGTCTACCTTGGGGATCTTTGATCCATTTGGAATTGATCTGTGTGATGACTGCACGAGAAGAATCAAGTTTCACCCTTCTACACGTGGATATCCAGTTTTTCCAGCATCATTTGTTAAAGGTGCTGTCTTTCCTCCCATGTTTATTTCTGGTATCTTTGTAAAAATCAGGAGGCTCCAGGTTCATGGAGCTATATCTGGGCCTTTGATTTTATTCCTCCAATCATTGTGCCTGTTCCTGTGCCAGTACCACACTCTGCTGTAACTACTATGGCTCTGTATTATAACATGAAATCAAGTATTGTGATACATTTTATAGTGACTTGCTGTTTGGGGGGGGGGCGGCAGAGGAGTGGACAGCAGAAAGGAAAACCATCTTAAGGATGTTTGGAAAAGTAACATGGGAAACTACCTATTTTATAAGATATGTGCATGTGTTTAATTGGAGTTATCCTATGCAGGGTAGTGTGTTCATTCAGAAAGCCATAGGGTGCCAAATTAAGAGGCCAATGCCAGGTCTTGGATACCACAAGTCAAGCTGTTGGATAGAAGTGTCCCAGAAACCCCTGAAAAAATACAACCAATTGTCATTCTTTTTGGCTGTCCACCAGAACTTGATAAGACCCTACTTCTGGAGATATCATACACATTGGTCATAGGACATGGAAAAACCAATATTGGTATTAACCAGGATGTTTCTTTCCTGTTAGTTAGCTCTCACAGTATCAGAAGATGTTATATACATTGCTGGATGGAAAAAAAGTCATCATCAGTCTGATCCAGCTGTGAACAATTTGAACTGAAATAATAAGTGGCATGGTGTCTTAGTTACTGTTCTACTGCTGTGAAGAGACACATGGCCAAGCCTACTTATAAAAGAAGGCATTTAAGGGTGGCTTGCTTACAGTTTCAGAGAGTTAGTTCATTTCCATCATGAAGGAGAGCATGACAACAGGCAGACAGGCATGGTGCTGGAACAGTAGATGAGAGCTTGTATCCTGATCCACATAACAGAGGGAGAGAGAAAGAGCAAGACTGGGCATGACAGGGGTTGTACCTCCTCCAATAAGGCTATACCTCCTACTCTTTCCTAAATAGTCTACCAACTGAGAATCAAATATTCAAATAAATGAACCTATTTGGGGGATATTCTCATTCAAACCACCATATACGGCAAGATATGCTCATGAGTGCAATAGTGTCATGAATGTTATGGGAATAATCAACCACTTGCTGTATAGAAGGAAACACATATCTGGTACTATAAACTTGGCCAAGAAGCCAATGTTGGGGAGCTCAATTCATGCGAGGGTGAACTGAATACTATTATTTTTCTAAGTGGATACAGAATCAAACTGTTCTATAAATTCATTTTCTCTACTCATAGATTAGTGCAACTATCAGAGAAGCTCTTTCATGCAGTAGATGGTAGTTAATGCACCATCTTTTCAATGTACAACTTTCCAAAATGAAAAGAATAAGTGTCTGTGGATTGCTCAGCCATGAGTGGGATCTCTATACCATATGCCACCATCATAGACAATGGGTCAGAAAGAAAGATCCAGAGATCAGAGAAGCCTGGAGTGAAACAGTGTCTCTGGACATGATAGGACCACTATACTTACAAACTCACAGCAGCTGTCATTGCCTGCACAAGACTTACATAGCTAAAATAATCCTAAATAAAGAATGACTTGAAGCAATACTGCCATAAACCAAGACTAAGACAGGGCTTTCCACGAGTCCTACTCCTTGTCAATATAGTGCTTGAAGTCCTAGCTAGAGCAATAAGACAGAAGAATGAAATTAAAAGGATACTTTTCCTATTTGCAGATGATATGTTTTATACATAAAAGATCCCAAAATTCTACTGGAAAACTCATATAAATGATAAAACTTTCAGCAAAGTGACAGGGACAATGTTAGAAGGATTACCATACCAGATTGCAAGATATATTACACACACACACACAGAGAGAGAGAGAGAGAGAGAGAGAGAGAGAGAGAGAGAGAGAGAGAGAGAGAGAGAGAGAGAACACCATGGTAGTGGCACAAAATAGACATGAACAAACAAAACAGACGACCCAAACATGAGTGCATGTAACTATTGCCATCTGATATTTTGTGATGATATCAAAAATACACACTGGAGAATAGACAGCATCTTGAAAATTGGTGCTGAGAAAATGAAATGTACATATGTAGAAGAATAAAATTAGATATATAGCTACCACCCAGCACAAAATCAACTCTAAATGGATCAAAGACTACAATGCAAAACTTGAAATTCTGAAACTGCTAGAAAAAAACATAGGCAGTACCCTACACGATACAGGTATAAGAAAGGACTTTCTGAATAGAACTCTATTTACTCAAGAATTAATCCTAATAATTGTCAAATGGTACCTCATAAAATTAAAAAAAGCTTCTGTATAGGTAAGAAACAGTAAGTTGACTGAAGGTAGCCTACAGAGTATGCGGGTGAACTTTAGCAGCTATACAACTGATAGAGTATAAATATTCAGAATATACAAGGAACTCAAACAACAAAAAATCAAGAAAACAAATGATCCAATTTAAAGGTGGGCTATAGATTCTTTTATTATACCTGTCAACCCCCATATACACTCTCATCATAGACCAAAAGATATTCAATGCTGCAAGGGGAAAAAGACCAAATTCCAAATAAAGGGAGTCCCATTAGAATAACACCTGAGTTTTCAGTGGAAACTCAGAAAGCCAGACATCATCGATGCTAGCCATGCTACCACACCCAACAAAACTATAACAACTAACAAAAATTAAAGCATTATACACTTTTAAAAAATATAAGGAATTTCTGTCCACCAATCTAGCTCTACACTAGGCACTAGAATGAAATTTTCAGTCTTAAGAGACTGTTAACTACATCAAAGAAGACACAAGGAATAAATAATCCCAGAACAGTAAATCAAAAGGTAGTGTTGGTGGCGGTGGGGGGTTGGGGGTCGTGACAGGACAACCCTACCAGTATAACAAAATAAGGAGAATAAATAAATACTGTACTTTAATAACTCTCAACATTAATAGTCTTGATTTTCCAATAAAAAGACATATATAGCCGGGCGGTGGTGGCGCACACCTTTAATCCCAGCACTTGGGAGGCAGAGCCAGGTGGATCTCTGTGAGTTCGAGGCCAGCCTGGACTACCAAGTGAGTTCCAGGAAAGGCGCAAAGCTACACAGAGAAACCCTGTCTCGAAAAAAAAAAAAACAACAAAACAAAACAAAACAAAAAAGACATATATTAACAGACTGGATAAGGAAAGAATAGTCATTTTTTGATATATCCAAACACACTTCTCCATCAAGGACAGACATCATCTTAGGGTAAAAAGATGGAAAAGGGTATTCTAAACAAATGGACCCAAGAATCAAGCATGCATAGCTATTTTAATATTTGACAAAACAGACTTAAATGAAAACAAACCAGAAGAGACAGGGAAAGACACTACCTCCATGTTAAAAGGAAACCCAACAAGAGAATATTATAATTTTAATCATTTATACACCAAACAAAATGGCACCCATGTTTATAAAGGAAACACTAGAAAAACTAAAAAAAAATCACATATTGACCCTTACACAGAGATAGTTGGAAACTTGAATTCCATACCCTCACTAATAAGTAACTGAGACAAAAACTAAACAGAGAAATGATGGTGTTAAATGATACCATAAATCAAATGGGCCTACCTAACAGACATTTGCAGAGCTTTCCATCCAAACACTAAAGAATATACTTTCATCTGCTCATAAAACTTTCTCAAAAATTGACCACATATTAGAACACAAAGCAACTCTCAATAGATACAGGAAACTTGAAATAAAACCCTGTACCCTACCTGACCACCAAGGATTAAAGTGGAATCAACAACCACACAAACAGCAGAAATTATGCAAACTAATGGAAATTGAACAACTCATTAATGAAAACTGGGTCAAGACAAAAATTAAGAAGGGAATAAAAAACTTTTTTTTTTTTTTTTTAGAATTGAATAAACACAAAATACCCAAACCTATGTAACACAATGAAAGTGGTTCTGAGAGGCAAGTTCATAGCATTGAGCACCTATATTAAAAACAAAAAAAAACCCAAACAAAACTAGAGAGATCTCATATTAGTAACTTAATGACACACTTGAAAAGCAAGAAGAAATAATATTCAAAAATAGTAGATGGGAAAGATGGGAAGGAATAATCACACTCAGGACTGAAATTAATGGAATATAAACAAACAAAAAGAAAAAAAAATACAAAGAATCAATGTAATGGAGAGATGCCTCTTAGAGAAAATCAACAAGACTGGCAAACCCTTAGCAAAATTAACCAAAATACAGAGAAGGAAGATCCAAATTAATAAAGTTAGAAGTGAAAAGGGAGATATTCCAATAGACACAGAGGAAACTCAGAATCATTAGAACATGCTTTAACTTTAAAGATCTGTACTACATCAAACTGGAAAACTTATAAGAAATGAATTTCTTGATATATATGACCTAACAAAGTTAAGCCAAGATGAAATAAACAACTTAAAGAAACATAACCCCTAGGGAAATAGAAACATTAATCAAAAATCTCCTAACAAAAAACTTCCTAGGATCAGAAAGACATAGTGCAGAATTCTACCAGACATTAAAGAAAAACTTATGCCAATTCTTCTAAAATTATTCCATAAAATAGAACATGATGGAACATCTCTTAACTCTTTTTATGAGGCCACTATTACCCAGATAACAAAACTACATAAAGACCCAAGCAAAACAAATTACAGACTAGTATCCCTGATGAACACAGATGTAAAAGTTCTCAGTAAAATACTTGGAATCTGAATACAAGAACACATAAAATGGTTATCCACCATGATCATTTCAAAGATGTAGGGATCATTCAACATATATAAATTGATAAATGTAAGCTGCATGAACAGACTGAAAGACAAAAACCACATGATCGTCTCCTTAGCTGCAGAAAAGGCCTTTGACAAAACCCAACATCTCTTTGCGACAAAAGTGACAAGGACGTTCACTCTATCCACAGGTATTCAGTATAGTACTTGAAATCTTTTTTTTTTTTTTTTGGTTTTTTCGAGACAGGGTTTCTTTGTGTAGCTTTGTGCCTTTCCTGGAACTCACTTGGTTGTCCAGGCTGGCCTCGAACTCACAGAGATCCTCCTGGCTCTGCCTCCCGAGTGCTGGGATTAAAGGCGTGCGCCACCACGCCCGGCTAGTACTTGAAATCTTAACTAGAGCAATAAGACAACCAAAGTTGACCAAGAGGATACAAATATGAAAGGAAGAAGTCAAAGTATCTTTTTCTACAGTTGACATGATTTTTTTTTTTTTTTTTTTGCATAAAATTTCCCAAAGACTGAACAGGGCTAACTTCTACAGTTGATAAACTCTCAGCAAAGTAGTAGGGTATCAAATTAGCACACAAAAATCAGCCCTGTTATACACAAATAACAAACATAATGAAAAAGAAATTAGGAAAAAATTGCCTTTCACAATATCGCTCCCAAACAAAATACCATGGGATAACTCTATCCAAGCAAGAAAAAAAAATCTTGTATAATAAAATCTTTAACACATTGAAGAAAGAAATTGAAGAAGACACTACAAGATGGAAAGATCTCCCAGACTCATGAATTGGTAGGATTAATATTGTGAAAATGGATATCCTAAGAAAAGCAATCCACAGATTCAAATTAATCCCCATTAAAATTCTAACACAATTCTTTACAGAAATTAAAAAAGAATTAAACTGCCCATGGAAGCCCCAGAAAATCAAGATTTCTAAAACAATCATGAACAATAAAAGAACTGCTAGCAGTATCCATTCCAGATTTCAAGTTGTATTAAAGAGCTAGAGCAATCAAAACAGCATGGCATTAGTATAAAAATAGACACAGTGGTCAATCGAATCAAACTGAAGACTCAGATATAATACCACACAACAAAGAACACCTGAGTTTTGAAAGAGAAAAAGCCAAAAATATACACTGGAGAAAAGACAGCATCTTCAACAAATGGTGTTAGTCAAATTGTTTGGCTGCATGCAGAAGAATGTAAAGAGATCCATATCTATCACTCTACACAAAACTCAACTCCAAATAGATCAAGGACCTCAATATATGACCAGATACACTAAAATATGATAGAAGAGAAAGTGGGAAATTGTCTTGAACTCAGTGGCACAGGATATCACCTTCTGAACAGGACACCGATAGCACAGGTACTCTGACCAACAATTAATAAATGGGACCTCATGAAGCTGAAAAGCATCTTTATCACAAAGAATAGCATTCAGGCAAAGTGTTAGCCACAGAATGTGAAAAGAGCTTTATTCAATTTTACTTCTGATAGAGGGTTCCTATCTGGAATATATAAAGAACTCAAATAACATCAATTAAACAAATAATCCAGTTGAAATGTGGGGCATAGAACTGAACAGAGAGGTCTTAAAAGATGAAACACAAACGTCTGAGAAACACTTAAAAACTGTCCAACATCCTTAGCCTTAAAACTGCTTTGAGATTTCATCTTATTCCTGTTAGAACATCTGAGATCAATAAAAGAAATGACAACTCATGTTGGTGAGGATGTGGAGAATGGGGAACATTCATTGCTGGAGAGAGTGCAAACTGGTATTGCCATCATGGAAATCAGTGTGAAGATTCATCTATAAGGTGAAAGTCAATCTACCTCAAGATCCAGCTATCCCATTCTTGGACATACATGCAAAGGACTCTACACCTTACTACAGAGATACTTGCCAATCCATGTTTATGGCTGCTCTGTTCATAATAACCAGAAACTGGGAACAGCCTAGATGTCCATAAACCGATGAATGGACAATGAAAATGTAATACATTTACACAATGGGAAATTATTCAGCAGTTAAGAAAAACAAAATTTGGTAGTTAACAGGTGGAGCTAGAAAAAAAAAATCATCCTGAGTGCGGGAACCCAGACCCTAAAATAGAAATGTTGCATAATTTTTCTTATATGTGGATGTTAACTTTTAAGCTTCAATTTGAATAATCACATAAGTTAAGTACTTAGTAATGGAGCAGCGGGAGGAGGGGATCTTCCAAGGAAGAGAAAATAGAACACAGTGTGATAAAGAGATAAATGGGAAAGTAAAATAGGATTAAATGGGGAGGGGGATGGGACAGTAGGGTAAAGGAGGAAATAAGGGGAGGGACAACTAACACTAAAAGCCTTTTGAAAAACCATAATGAAACCTACTGCTGTAGAAGTACCCTAAAATATATACACATATTAAAGGAATTTAAATAGAGTCACCATATAATGGGGGAAACAATACCTTAACGCGACATCCTATGCCACCAAGTTAAACTTCTCATGCCAGGAGTTGACTATATCTTGTTGAATTGTTGGCTAAAGCAGTCCCACAGACCAACCCCCCACTGCCACCACCACCTCAAAAATCACAGGCCATTGCCAAGGCTATTGGTTACTTTCTACAACCTGATAATAAAGCCGTATTGGTGAAGACACTGTTTACTCATATCATTGAATGCAGAGATATCAAGCTGGTATTCAACTAGAAGCTTACCCTACTCACCCTACTGATTAGTATTCATAGTATTGCAAGGTACTCTGCATGCTCCTATAAAAAATCATCACCATCATCATCAGTATCACCCACCTATAAACCCTGTGACCTGCAACAGTGACCTGAGTGCAACAGTGACACAAATATAGGAGCCACTAACCACCTTTTAATTTAATTTAAATCACTCCATGAGATGGAAGCCATACCTTGTCACTGCTAAGTTCACCGTAAACCTGAAACTATATAGATTGGACATGGGGGAAGACATACTACCACTATTATGCTAAAGAAACATAGCAATAAAATGACTCCTACTGACATACCGCCATACCCTTAGAGCTAGCATCACTCAGCCCTCATTGGAGAAGCCTCTTCTTGCAGCAGATGGCAACTAACACAGAGACCCACCACTGGACAATGTGTGGAGGACAAGAGACTTTGGAGCAGTCTTAAATGGAAGGTCTTTATCAAACCCATCCACTCAGGGATCAGGGATCTGTGCAGAAGAGGAGGCAGAGAGACTGAGAGAGAGAAAGGTGGTGAATGACTCCAAGGGAACAAAGTCTTCCAGGCACAAGACTGATACACAGGTGAAACCACGAAGATTGTTACAGCATGTACAGGTTCAAATCAGAAAAACTCTCAACACTGAGCATGGGAAGTAGACACACAGTTCCACCCCTAACTAGGAAGCTGTTTGTAATAGATACCTATTAGAAAGAGAAAATCAGTTTCTTTCAATGAACTACCCCTGGGAATATCAACCACACTGTAGGTCAGGCCTCATAAACGGACTCCATGTTTTGTTTGCTGGGTTTTTGTTTCAATTTGTTTTGATCTGGCTTTTTTTTTCTTATTTTTTTATGTTGTTGTTTGTTTGTTTTGATTTAAGGAGAGAGGGAAAGGGAGAAGAAGAGACTACATGATTTGTGGTAGGTAGGATGGTGTTGGGGGAGCTGGGAGGGGCTGAGGGTGGGTAAAACATGATGAAATATATTGTATGAAGTTTTCCTAATTAAACAAAAAAGCGTGCTACAGACTTGAAAAGAGACTTTTCAAAAGAAGAAATAAAAATGGCTAAGAGATATCTCAAAAAGTGTTCAACATCCTCAGTAATTAGGGAAATAAAAATCCAAATTATTGAAATTGAGATTGATCTTATCCCAGTCAGAATGGGATAACATCAACAAAACAAGTAAGGACAAATGCTGTTGGTGACGTGGGGAAAAGGGAGCCCTCGTTCCTTCTTGGTGGGATTGAAAAGTGGTGTAGCAGCTCTAGAAATGAGTATGGAGACTTATGAAAAAGCTAAATGTAGAACTACATATAACACAGCTATATTGCTCCTTGGCATATGCTCAGAAGAACTAGGTATCTTACTCCACAGACACCAGCTTAGCCATGTGTATTGCTCCTTTACTCACAATAGCTAAGAAATGGAAATAGCCTATATGTCCTTTAACAGATGAGTGGATAATGAAAATGTGGTACATAAACATTGACTATTATGACTATTAAAAGGAAACCATGCAATTTGCAAGCAAAAATGGATGAAACCAGAAATTATTATATTTAGTAAGGTAACTCAGACCCTAGAAGAAAATGCTCCGTATTTTCTATTATTTTGGAGTTCTATCTCTAAACCATTAGCTATGAGTATATAACCTCATGTAGTTATATGAAATAACTACAGAAGCTGGGAAAGTAAAAGAGGGACCATGGGGGAGGGGAGACGGAGCCCTAGAAAAGGAGATGGAGGGACACAGATGGTGTGAAGGAGGAAATGAGAAAAATGGGAGGGGTTTAAACAGGAATGGAGAGGGAGGGCAATACAGTAGAGAGGGGAGGAAGAGGGATAAGGGTGTTTGAAAATTCATAGAAAATATATTATTTTTACATCTACTTAAAAGTACATACAGAAAATATATGTGTATACATATAGTTTAAATGAAGTTATACAGCTTGCTGTGCTCTTATTCTCTTCAGGGGCTGGAACTATCTAACAAAGCTCCAGGGCCAGGACTGGGAAACGTCCCTTTGAGTTGCTGGTCATGGGAGTGCCAGAAGACACAGAACAATATGGGCTATTGTCATTGCCCGTGGTTGCCTCCCAGAACTTGAAGGTAAGACCTTGTTGTTGAAGACACCACATACTTCAGACACAGGACTTGGAGGGATCAAGCTGGAACTGGCCTGGAAGCCTCCTCCCTGAAGACTAGCTCTCAGAATATCTGAAGATGCAATGCAAGTTGCCCACAGAGAAAAGCAATAAACACTTCTACCCAGCTGTAAGGCTTAGGAACCACAACAATGGCCATTATGGAAAGATAGCACCAAAGGTGCCCTAGTGGCTACTAGGGGAGGTAATCCTCAGTCATTTAGTTTTACTTAAGACTCACTTAGCAGGAGGAAATTAAGGCCTCATACTGTAAACATGACCAACTGGTGAGGTCATCACCCCAGAGAACCTACTGTCATCACTTTCTTAAACCAGTTTAATTCCTAAGTGCATGCAAAATACCCATTCTTATGCCCACAGGTAAATACAGCTCTTGCCCATCATCAAAGAAGCTTCTTTTTGCAGCAGATGAGACCATTACAGAAATCCATAACTAAACAAAATGCAGAAGACAAATGGCCATGGGGTCCCCAACTCTAATTTATGCAATACAAACCTTACACTTAAGGCTCATGCAACATTGTGGAAGAGGGGAAAGAGAGATTAAGAGCCAGAGGACCAGGATGTCTGGTGGGATGTAGTGTCTTATATATATGACAAGGAGCTGCACCCTTGACATGTTAGCAATATTGCTGCCTAAACAAGACCTGCACACTAATAACATACGTTATCTGTGGATAGGAGAAATCTCAGAAGGCCCCACACCTAGATTAATAACTACAGGCAAGTAAGGGCTGCTAAGAGAGCGAAAAACAATCTTGTCCAGGGGTAAGACTTCTAATAGGTTATGTAATTTAAGTTGTCAGGCCTAAACACACACACACACACACACACACACACACACACACACACACACATATGTATACCAGCAATATATTGGATAGGAAAGGAGGGAAAAATGATTTAAATACAGTACCTGTAGCAAATTCTAAAGGAAAAAATGTATAAAAAAGAAAAAAAAAACCAATTAATTAACAAAGTAACTCAAGAGAATGGTGGCACATGCATGTGATCCCAGCCTGTGGGAAGTGGGGGTGGAGGTCAGTTTATGGTCATTCTCAGCAGCAATATAATGAGCTCGAGTTGACTTGGGTGACATAACACTCTGTCTCAAAAACGAAAAGAAAAGAAAATCAACCAAGTACTGATGGGAAACACGGTTTTCTTATTGCAATTAACATACTAAAACATTTAAAAACAACAACCCACTGTCAAATGATATTAAAACTTAGAAACAACTCCACAAAAATATTGACAAAGCAAACTATTTCTTTAAATTTACTAATCTAGTCTCAGAATCTTGAGGAATTCAGTACTACACTCAATGGAAAATGGAAATGAATTCAGTAATTACATATGGAGGCTTCCGCTTACCCAAGGATTGTGCTAAGTTCTGTAAGTGCTACACAGATAAGTCAAGGCATAGGAACTCTGGATGCTCTCCTCCAAACTGAACATTGTAGGGAAGATCTACCAATAAAGGTGCCTCTTGTATTAGACATAAAGGAAATGCTGGGGGAGGCACAAGCAAGTGTTCTAATCACCGATGAGCTGAGCAAAGGCGCTCATGTGGTGGCTTGAGTGTGAGCACCAGGGACAGATGTTTGCACCAGTTTTCTTGAGAGTGTCCACTTTTAAATAAATTTTAATGGAAACCCTACAGCATTGTATTTCCTGTGTGTGTGGATATATATGTGTGTGCATTCATGTGTGCATGTATAAGTATGTGTGATGGTTTTTTTTGTGGTGCTCTTGCCCCAAAGGAAAAGTCACGACATATGACAGATTCCACTAACAAGAGTTTTATCAAGACAAAGAGAAAGGGATAGATGTGGTCAGGCCTGTGGAAGGACACGTGCAAGAAAGAGAGACCAGGAGAACATGGTTCCGCCTTATAAAGGCCAGTATGCACCTGTGCACACACAGGCCCACGCGCAGAGATCACGCAGTCATGTCCGTGAGACTACATGACTGTGTAACCATGGGGCCTGGGTCACACAGGATGTATGGCCCGGAAATGACTAGGTGGAGATGACTAAGTGTCCCGCCGGGCATGCAAGACCATGGGGCCTGGTTGGAATTCCTATCAGTGTGTATGTATGTATATATGCATGTGTGTACATCTGTGGTAGGTGTATAAGTGTGCATATGCATGTATGTGTGTATGTGTGCGCATGTGTATATGTATGTGTATTTGAGTGTATATGTGTATACATGTGTATATTATGTGTAAGTTTGCACATGAATGTTTATGTGCATGTGTGTATATGTGTGTATGGTATTTGTGCATGTATATGTATCCATACAAGTATGTGCACATGTGTATACATATGCATATATATGTATATATATGCATGTATATACATGTGTGTATGTGTGTGCACATATACATGTGTTGTTTACTTGCATGTATGTGTCTGTGTACATACATGTATGTACATGCATGTGTGTGCCTGCATGTGCATATAAGAGTATATGTGTATGTATGTACATGTGTGTGCATATGTATGTGTATGTGAAACTATACGTATATGCATGTGTAGGGATGGTTGTCTATAACCTGAAGCACTGCCCCTAGTAGGCAGCAGGTAACTGCTAGGTACCACACCCCGCCATGGCCGAGACCTGGGATGAGTACATGCTTACTCTCTCTTCGCTACCTCGTGGTCTTGGATGCTGGTGCTGCGAACCAAGGCAGAGTTCTCCAGAGAAACACGTTGGACCATGCCCCACCCCTCCTGGTTTCCACGATCAACTTCTTTATGTTTTTTGTGAGTTAATCCAGAATAAATTCCTTTGATTATCAGGTAGACTCCATGGAATTTCCTCATTATCCATGTGTGTATATGTACATATTAATGTATTTGCATTTGTGTGTACATGTGTACACATGTATATGTATATGTTTGTGTATGTGTACATGTATGTGCATGGGTGTGTGTGTATGCACATGTATGTGATAAAAATAACTTTTTTTTTTTTTTTTTTTTGGTTTTTTGAGACAGGTTTTCTCTGTGTAGCTTTGCGCCTTTCCTGGAACTCACTTGGTAGCCCAAGCTGGCCTCGAACTCACAGAGATGCACCTGGCTCTGCCTCCCGAGTGCTAGGATTAAAGGCGTTCCTGGCTTGTAACATTATATCTTACTCTTGCTCTCCAACTTCTATGTTTGGAGGCAGTGTCTCTCACTGAACCTAGAGTTGACTAGTTGGCCAGCAAGCCTCTTGTCTCCACCTCCCAGTGCTGGTATTTTAAGTGTGCATTGTTGTGACGGATTTAGACAAAGTGCTTGACATATGAATCCACGTTCTCCTGCTTGTAATTCAAGTACTTTTCCAACCGAGCCATCTTCGTGGCCCCGAGGGTGCCCAGCTTTTTTGATGAGTCACTTCATGCATGCCATAATGTAGTATGGGGGAGAAATCACTAGAGATCCCAGAACCCTGTTCCTTGCAGTGGTTTCTCCTGGGAAACTGCAGATGTCTGAAGTCTTTTCTTCATTCCCACTGTGATTTCTTAGTTGTGTACATTTTAAAAAAGGCTGATTTGAGAGAGAGAAAAAAATTGATGGTCCTGGAAAAGAAATGCTTTCCAACTCATGTCTCAGCAAAGCCAGCAACTTTTGTTTGCATCACAGTAGAGAGGCTTAGCCTCTTGGGGCACAGCAATGCAAACAGACTGGATGGTGCTCCTGGGCCTCACTCATGCATAGGAAATTGCAGTATGTTCATGCCATCCAACATTCTGTTTAATTTTTCTCATAACTAATGATTTTGAGCCAATTGCATTTTCATAAACACATATGCCTGCCACTGTCAGGACTGCAACAGAGCCTTTCATACACAACACACAAGAGAAGAGGGAAGATGACATGCAAGTCGCTTTATCTCATGTAACTTGATGGGATTCAGCTTCAGCCTGGCTGAGGAAAATTTGTTTTTGCAAACAGGGCATTCATTCTCAGGAGAGTTACCGAAAAAACAATATGCTCTGTCAGGACTACACAGCTCTTCTAAACTGGAGCGAGCTACATCATTTTACCCTTTAAAGGTCAGGAGATGTTATTATGCAACAAATTTAGCCTGTGGATCTTTTTCTTTCTTTCTTTCTTTTTTTTTTTTTTTTTTTTTTTTAAGAAAAAAAGTGGCATCACACACAACCCTCATAAGGTCTGGGTTACAGTTTTCAAAAGCCCTAGAGTCTGGGGAAGACGAGTGTGCCTTTTCAATGACAGCTTGACAGCCTAGTAACTGCTCCTACTTTTAGGCCTGCTACGTGTGAGACTGCTTAGTGCCGGATCTTATTTCCTTCCCACAGCAAGCCCAATCGTATTCCTAATTGCAATGATGTCTGGGATCCTTTGGCCACGGTCACTTCTGCCTGATGCTTCTTCCTCTCACTGGTACAAGGCCTCTTTGTGGCTTTGACTTCAACTTCCCTTTCTCGGACTCTGAATTCCCTTTGTTAAGACTCCCGCTCCCTGTCCTTGGGAAGGAATCACAGTGTCTAATGGTACTGGCTACAGTTAGAGGCCTTCCACTCTCTCCTGTTCAGCTCTCCAGCATGTGCAGCTCGGCAGCTGAGCGGAGTGTTTTGCCTGGACACCACAAGCAGCATCTGCCACTGGATTTAGTGCTAGTCTACCTACACGAGCTCTCTGTCTTGGCATCTCTATTTGTGTTAACGTCACCAATGTTCTCTCCATCATTTGGTGGTTTTGGCACCCTTTCTGCCTCTGGTCATGAAGTCACCAATTCCTGCCTCATCTCTGCCAGAACTACCTGTAACCTTTTCTGACAGCAACCGTTGAGACTCAACCATCCTTGCACAGCTCAGCCACACAGCACTCTCCGGCCCTCCTCAGACACCCATAGTGATGGCGTCGTTGATACCCACAGTTTCAGACGCTGTGGTGTGTGTGCTGCATTTCAGCAGTCAAATTAAGAGCATTGTCCCAGCTCTTCCCTCCTGCTCTCCAGACAGAATAGTACAGTGGCTGCTGATCCCCAGTCAAGTTTGAGGTTCGGGTACCTCAGTCTCACTGTGTCAAATGACATCCTGTCGAAACCGGTCTGATCCTATTAGTCCGAGCTCAAAAACCCTTCAGTGGCTGGTCATGGTGAAAAAGCTCCACTTGTTCATAGTGCTTCCAACACAGCTCTCAAACATTGCTTCCAGTAATCTGCCTGGACGGCAGCCAGTGAGAATCGTTCCAGTTTTCAAATGTGGCAGAGGTTTGTCCTGTACTCCTCAGCTTGGGCTCTGTCACAAATGTAGCTTACCTTGACCATGCTGTCCCTCCCCGCCTCCCTCTCATCCGTCCCAAAGCACTGAAGTGTCATCTGTATACAGAGAAAACTGGTGAGAATGGCAAGGAAAAAAAAAAACAAAACCCACCTCATTTCTCAAAGAGGTTAGAATTGCTGAAATTTAAGTTTCTGGAAAGACGCCAGTCTTGGTGAAATAATCCTTTCCTCATAGCCCTCTCTCCATAGCCTCAATGCAGGAAAGCAACGTTGATTACAGGATTTGCTACAATCTGAAGGGATGAGAGTTAATGAGGCATGTGCCTGTCTTTCTTTCGTGCTAGGTTAGAAGTCCCACATCTTATGGGGACTCTGAGTAGCTCAAGAGTCAGAAAAATGGGCAGGCATCATTCCCTAGTCTGAGTGTGAGTGTGGGGACCAAGCATGGTGGAATCACACGGACAGCAGAGGATACACTGCACATGGTGCTCACACATGTGCTCCCCAGAGCACTAACATGGCGGCATTATCCCAGGCAATGGAGATGATTGCTCAAATCTAAGGTCCATTTTAACAGGATCAGAAGAAGCATTTTCCCCGAATGACTCACATTTCCATAGATGTATATAGTATTCAGAGGCTACTATACGCTGAGCCACAATTCTAAGTTGGTGTTCAGTGCTTTTAATAATGAAAACAACTCACATACAGTTATGTCTGCTCTTTTTAGGGGATGCAGGTCGATGAATTCTGACAAACGCTTGAAGAAGAGCCATCACCACAACCAAGAGAGTAGACAGTCCTTGATGGACTGCCTTTTTGTTTTTTGTACTTCACTGACGTTCAATACACATGGACTAGAAACCATGTTTCAAATGTAGGATCTGGTCTTTCGTCCAGGCGAATGACGTGTAATATTAAACGGTTTCAAAACCCTGAGCAGCAACAAGGAGCCACAGGTCAGTCAGCTGTGCAAGCAGGGGAGGGAACAGTACTGGCCCTGCCCTTTGTTGTAAGCCATGATGGCTGCTAAGTTAATGGACTAAACACATTTCACCCTAACGCTAATTTAGCGGGGATGCATCCTCATCACTATAGAAATCTAGGAGCCCCTGCAGTCCCAGGACCTCAGATACCCACTAGCAAAAAATAAGAGAGGCCCCAGTGATTCATATTCTTGCTTGTATTTGTCAGGGTTTTTACAGCACCCCCACCACCACCTCCTTTTTTTTCTGAACCTTTGTCATCATGAGCATAAAATTTGAAAACTTCGTCTTTTTAGATCCATAATATTTCTGTTTCCATAGTAAGGCCACACTTAGTGCTCCTCCCTCTACTTGGTTACGACCGTTCTCTCCTCCAGTTTTTTTTTTTGGGGGGGGGGGGTAAGAAGCAAGCCTTCGTTCTCCTGCACATACAATGCACAGCCTCTCTAGCCAAAGCAAACAGGCAAGTGACTGGTGTGACTGGAGTGTTTCTATAGGATCAGAATAGGCAAACACACTCACCAACACAACTGAGGTACGTACTGTTGCCTAATTTTACCCCTTTGGGGTGGCAAAAGAATTTCAATTAAACCACTGTACCTTCTTCCTTTTTTTTCATGAATTTTTAAATTTTCAATGGTTTTCATGGATAATTCATTTTTATTTGCCTGCTTTAGAAAGGAGAGAACTGGATGATATAAATGGAATGATGAAATATTTTACGTGTGGATTTCCTGGGCCTCCGGAAAAGACAAAAGATGCATTAAGTGGTTGCAAAAGCAACTTGGGGCTCCCACCATGGATAGGATGTAAAACTTAGAATGAGTTCACCATTATGTATCGTGATAGCTGTTTAGTTTCCATAACAAGTTTCCATTAAGTCTTTCCTGTCCAGAGTATGTGGTGGGTTATAAGTATTTTTATATACATACCCATTTAAAAATGATCATAGGGGCTGGAGAGAGGGCTTAGCAGTTAATAGAACTTGTTGCTCTTGCAGAGGACCCAGATTAGCTCCCAGCACCAACATGGCAGCTCACAACAGGTCTGTAACTCCTGTTCCAGGTGGTCCAATGGCCTCTTTTGTACTATACGCACCAGGCCCTGCTTGCATGTAGTACACATATATATGTGCAGGTAAAACACTCCTCCACATAAATAAACATGAATCTTTAAAAATTATGTCAATACAAAAGGAAATATTATTAAATTACTAAACTATATCATTTCATTTTCCCTTTTTTTGTGACAGGGGCAAGGAATATGGCTTTATCCTCTATTCACATAAAAAATAATAGACTGGGGCAGAGGAGATGGCTCAGTGGTCAGAGTGTTCATGAGTACCTGAGTTCAAATCCATAGCATCTGATGTAAAAATGTGAAAAGCCAGACATAGATGCTGTAATCCCAGGATTGGAGGGCGATCTTGTGGACCATGAGATCACCCTGGCCCACAGTCCAGTTACTGGGCTTCAGTTCAGTGAAAGATTCTGTTTCAAGGGAATAATGTTATTAGCAACAGGGCAGGCAACTGATGTCCTGCTTTGGCTTTTGCATGCATACTCACCTGCACACTCATTTACACACACACACACACACACACACACACACACACACACACCAAGTAATGAGTTGAGAACTTGGGAGTCTGGTTCACACTAAAAGAACGGAAAAATTGCCAAAATAATTTGTACTTTGGTTCAATAACTAGAACTCAAAACTATGGGAATAGTGGCATAGACTCATAACCACAGAACTCAGGAGGCTGAGGCAGGGGAAATGCCTTGAGTTCTACACTGTCTGGGCTAAAAAGTAAGTTCAAGGTCAACTTAGGTTACATGGTGAGACCCTGTCTCAAAAATAATCAACCAATTTACCATACAGCACCCAAACTACCAGAGTTCACTAGTTCTTCCTTTAAAACACATCCTAATATCATGCTACTTGCAGAGTTATGTTTACTCACAATAAAATATAACATTAAAAATTTACAAACAATTCCAGCTAATCAAGTTTATCACAATGTGTTTCCGGTAAATGTAGATAAATTCTCCTGTGACAGCTTCATTTTTCTTTGACTAAGTTCTTGTTATTTTACTTTCTTTGTTAGGATTTTACCCCTTAAAGGCAGGGATCTTCTTTTTATTTTACACTGTCCATACTAGCACAGAAATTAGTCTTTATTGAACATAAGTTGCAATCAGTAAAGTACACATGTTGGCTTCCTGTTATTCACAAAAGAGAAAAGAGCAGCACTGTGTGAGCAGGCAACCACAAGGACCTGGTCCTCTCCGGCTCTTCTCACTATTGCTCAGAAACTCCGGCAGGAAACCACAGCTATTTCCTCTTCACCAATTCAAATCACAGGAATTGCCAGCCAGCCAGCATAAAGCAGATGTGACACTACACAGATGCTCTTGAAAATGTATATTCTCGTTCAGGAGCATTTGAAGGTCCAGCAATGTTTCCCAAGGGCAAATTCCCAAGGAAAAAACAGCCCTAATAATAGTTACACATGAACCATTTATCAGGGGGGTAATTTATATGAAAAAGAAAGTAATGAAATACTACTGAAATCTAGTACCCATCTCAATGTAGCTGATTTTTTTTAAATTCCTAGAAACTGATGTGCTAAATTTCTACTACATGTGTCTTAGCCTTGTAAAATCTCCATGTGAACAAAATCGAATTACCTTACAGCCCTAAATCAGTACCAGTTTCTCCTACTGTATCTAAAGTGGCTTCAGAGTCTCTGTGTCTAGCTGTGAAAATAAGAGCCCCTTTGTCCATGCTCAGAATACCTTGAGGTTTGTGATAGGAGTCTCTTACAGTGTATGTTATCAATGAAGGAACTTCCTGCTAAAGATCTCTAAGCATCCAGGAAGGACAAAGAAAAGATTATGGCAGAGATCCAGGGCTCTCAAGAGCGTTGTCTTCAGTGTGAATGGCAGATGTTCACGCTAACAGAACGCTGCAGCCAGCAGCACCGAGTTCTGCAGCTTTCCGATGTATCTACACTACCTCGAGCAGTGGTTCTCAACCTTCCTAAAGGCTGTGACCCTTCAATACAGTTCCTCATGTCGTGGTGACCCCCAACCACAACATTATTTCCATTGCTACTTTATAACTGTAATTTTGCTACTGCTATGAATTGTAATGTAAATCTCTGTGTTTGCTCTGATAGTCTTAGATGACCCCCATCCCTCCATCCCCCACACTCAAGGGTTCAAAACCCACAGATTGAGAACTGCTGGCCTAGAGCATGAGTGCTCCATGGGGCATATCCTTAAAAATCCACCTACTAGTGAATGAAAGTAAACTTGCTGGTGAGCAGAAGGGTATAGAGAAGAAAGATGGGTGCTGGAAAAAGTGTCAAGGGCATCTTAACTCCACGAACACGGAACACGGCTGAAGAAAAAACCGTGAAGGACTATGGGAAAGCAGCACACACTGGAGCTGACAGCCACAGCAGGAACTGGATGAACACCAGGTTCTGAGGCCCACAGCATGGCGTCCTGTGCCACGTGCATATTTCTATCCAATTTACATTGATCTTCTCTTATATGCTACTTATCTAAATTGATTTTTAGTGAGTATTTTTATTAAATCGACTTTAGCTGCTGACCTATTTAAAAAAGATTGGCCTCTGCATAAGGGATATTAGCCATGAAATCACAGGTTTGGCATGTCTGCCACGTGCTTTTAAAAGACATACTCATACTTTCATAATGGTTAAACTTAGAAATAAACCCTTGACTATCTAAGCTCATTTCATAGGTCACTCTGGAAGTCTCCAGACACACAGAGCTCAGTCCTGGGCCACCACCTCCTGCAACAGAGAGGATTTTGACATGATAATGGAGGTGAAAGACTTCCAGAGGGCGAGGGGCAGGACAAGACCAGCCCTGAGGAGAACTCCTTCAATTTCCAATTTACTAGGCAAAGATCAATGACTTTGAAGAAAAGTTCCTTTTCATCTTCAAAGATGACAGAGATAGAGATATTTCAATTCCACTACCACATCAGAACCACAGCTTGGGGGTGGTGAAGTAGTTCACTGCATTTATGAGTCCCTGGTTCCATAGTGAGTTCCACAAAGAACAATACGGAAGACCTTTAGTATTTGCCTGGCATTAGAGTTTAAAGACTCTCTCCAGACTCCTGTGCATAGATTTTTCTTTTTTCAGCTTTCAGTTTTCATGTAGAACACTTAGCTATAAGCTATCATAGGGCATTGCTTAACATTTCTGAGTAATGAACGCCTAAGATTAAAAGATCAATCTCGGAAACACCAGTTCTATAAATAGTTCCTAAGTCCAAAGTCCACAGCAAGTTCAACAAAACACAGGCCTGGCTTTTTCTTGCTGTGCACGTGAATGTTCACGTGCTTGCGCACATGTGTGTCTGGCCTGTGCACGTGACTTTAGAGAATGCACTTAATTTTGCTTTTGAGAAACAAAGAAATGTTGTTTGCTGAACATATGTGTTACCTGGATATTCTGATAAAGTCATGTTTGCTGGTTTTATTGCCTATACAATGATTTACAGACTAAAAAGGCTTGTCCTGGAACTTATCCATTTATTAAAAAAATATGTCTTACAACTATTTCAGAAGTTTTCATATTTACTGTTCATGCACCATGAAATGAAATCCAAGTGGGAAGAAATCTGTCCATAACACCCTGGTTAGTCTTTCCTATTGATGATTTCTGAGGGACAGCTGTGCACGCCATGGGAAAGCTAGCTTTGTGGCTGGGTGACTCTGAACGTACAGCGCTCTCTCCAGGATAGTTTGTGGAACCTGTTTCCTCATTTTTAAAATGGGGGAATAATTGTACAACCTTCTACCTTTCATGAGAAAAGGGTTCAGCAGAATGACATGGACAGGGAGTCTGGGAGAACATTTTGAGAGTTGTGTGAGTTATAATCTATGTCATCCATTTTTTTTTACAAAGTAGACGGTTAAAATATAACACACCAGAGTTCTCCTACTGCCTGGAACCAACATTGCTGGGTGCCTGCAAGGTCCCTTTCAGCTCCTGCTCGTTCTTCACTCCATCCCTCATCTCCCCCACAGGTCTGGCTGCTCTTTCACTGCAGAAGTGGCACCCTGCCCTTTAGCCTTCTTTCTCTCTTGCCTTTTGGGTGATAAAGCAAGGACACCTTCCTCTCAGTTAGACATGAGAACAATCACCCTAGGAAAATTCCAGAGGCCAGAGGTGTGCGTTTGTCCTTCAGTTACCAGGTTTGTGGCCTGGAGACGAGACTCACAGAAGAGTGATAGGCAGCACCAAATGGGGGCGGGGTGGGGTGCAATACAAGAGGGTCCGAGACATTTTAAAGAGCAGCTATGGAAACAGCTGGACATTTCCAGCATTCTGGAAGGGCAGCCCCACTAGTGAGGCCCTAGGATAGAGATTATTTCCACGTCTAAGCAGCTATCCAAACCAATGGTCACTAAACACTCTGAACATTTACTGGAGCATCACCAGCCATTCTAGCAACACCGTTTATCAGAATAATGAACCATTTTTAACATCTGTTATATTATGTTGATAATAAAATGGTTTCTGTAATAATATCACCCTTGTTTATCTTATTTCTAGCTATTTTCTTGAAGTTTTACCGAAGTTGTGACAAATTCACATGGAAGAGATTTCCTGTGCTAACACTAGCCACCAGTAGAAACTGGAAGGTTTCTCTTCTGTCTGCCTCATGGCTCTCACTTTGCCCCATTTCTTGCTTTTAACAGTCATAGAACCACTTTGACACAGAGTTAAGACATGTGTGTCTGAGGTTTTATTTTCTGAAGCATTAAGACTAGATTGAGAATTACTTCTAGTTTTCAGGTTGACCTACCAGGGAAGAAAGGAACGTGGCATGCGATGAAACTATGAGGATGCGCAGCAGCTGAGCTTAACTGCTGGTGCCACAGGAAGGAAGAGATACAGGGCACAGAGGAGCATGCTTGTTGTCAGGCTACCAGGGGAATTCCTGAGATGGTGGCCAGGAAAACGGCCCGTTGTAACTTTGATGAATCAGTTTCTGATAACAGTATTCCCGGAGTCTGGGGATTATTTAAAAGCTTAGACAATTTCCTTCAACTCTGGATCCCTAGCACATAGCACAGGCTCAATATGCTTTGACTAATTACCAATGAATTGCACTTCCTCCATTCAGGGCCTCCCCCAGCCACATTTCAAAAGTTAGCTCCCGAATAAATGGAGCAATGCTTTTCTTTAATCTATAAAGCAGAAGGAACTGACATATCCCTCATCCATCCTGTCTTACATTATTATCTTCAGGAGCCCTCCATTCAGAAGTCACAAAACCTACAGGGGTAGTCTTTTAATCAGCCACCACTACAGTTTCAAATATCAAAATAATCAGTAGGAGATCTACAGATCAGTTTTTTAACAAAAATATTGAACTTATATTACCTTTACTAAGAAAAAAAAATCTCTGAAGAATTTTATTGATTCTGAGCCTACATGCTATCAATACATGTCAGAGGGCATGGCACCTACAGTTACACACTTCTTATGGCACAAGGAAATGCTACTTCTCCAGAGAGCCCAGAGTGGATGTGGTACTGTGTCCTCTATTCCCTTCAGAGGATACTATTCTCAGCACTGTCTTCTTGGCATGAAGTTGCCAAAGCACCGACACTTTTAGGATTAATAATTAGATGAGGGGATGTTTTTAGAAGTAAGGTAGGAGGTCTGATGAGGGGGCGGCTTGTGAAGTGCTCACGAGGAAGGAAAGTGGAGAAAGGGTGAGAGACTTCAGAACTATTGAGGCAGCTTCTGCTACTAAAAGATTGGCCTGAGGTTAGCATCCTGTTGTCTCAAAGAGGTGCATTTTAGTCAGCAGAGTGCCTAAGGAGAACAAAGTCCTGGATTTGATTCCCATCACCACAGAAAATCTGGTCAGGGAAGTATATGCAACCCAACATTCTAGATGTAGGGGCAGGAAGGATCAGAAGTTCAAGGTCATCTCCAACTAACGATACACCCAGTTAGAGACCAGCCTGGGATACTGGAGACCTTGTTGTACAAACAAAAACAAAAACAAAAACAAAATAAGCAAAGGGGCATCTGTCTTTATTTGCAACACAAATTCATTAATCCTGACAAAGTCACCTCAGTCCTATCCATTTCCACAGCACGGTTCTGCTGTCCAGTGGCAACTGCATTGGTGGTTAGTTTCAGAGAAGGGCTATATGCACAGCCAACTGTCATCTTAGAGAACATAACTCAGCTCACAAGACCCAGCCAGGAACTGGGATATGCATGCTTCCATGCTACTCTTGGAAGATTAACTCAAGTACCCCTACTCCAAAGACTAGGATTTGCTCTGAGCTTTCAGAAGGCTATGCAAATATGGCATATAAACATATGATGCTGTATGTAAACATATGATGCATTTAAAATTATGTAAAGCAATTCAGGATAAAATCCTAGCCATGGCTCTTTCAGAGGAAGAACAAATAAATTATTATAAAAACTGATAATGATTTCAATTTCAAGACCCTTAAAAACAAGCAGTCGACCAAGCACGTGAAAAATAAAACTCCTCTATTCCTACTAACAGACTAGGTCAACTCAATTTGCATTCATTAAGCTTTTATATAATCTACATATTTTGAAGATGGAAACTTTTTAAGCTCACCAGTTTATGGGAGTAGCTGAGACATGGAATTTTAGAGTTCTATGGTACTTTTGGAACACCTAGTGCAGAGTTCCAAGATCCATACCTATGAGTCCTAAGTTTATTTCGGAATAAAGTGGAAGGGTTGAGTACAAGTGACTTACAGGAAACCTCAAGGTTGGAGGGGCAACAGGGGGAAGTGGAGACTACATGTAAGAAAGTTATTGCAGGTAGCACATGCAGCTGCTTTGTGCCAACCCAGAGACCATGGGCCAGTGTTTCATGTTTTTATAATAGAGCTCATCTTTGAATGTTGACTTAATGAAAAGCAAATACCTGCAGGCTAAGATGCTTTTGCTGGCCTGCAGACTGATGGGTTTCAGTTTCTAAGCTGGTACCTATGTCAGCAAACCTGAGGCCCATGCAGTGAAGATCTCTGGGATGCCTTCATCTGTTCTAAGAATCAATGTAAAGACAAGAAATCATGCTGAGGTGGTGGGGATTGCAAAGCCATTTCACACCCCTACTCAGAGCTCAGACTCTACCCCCCTACCTGACAGGTTTCTGTTCTCTGACTGCTTTTAGAAAATGTTCCACATGAAAACAAAACCAACCTCCACTTAAAACTCTATTTACTTCATTTTGATTTTCATATTTAAGGAGAAATAATTTATAGAAGAGTTTTTTAAATGGGCATTCTTAACTAATGATGTACTAAGCACATGTCAAACATTCATGCTATATATTCAACAACTTCATACACAGTGCTCAAGAATCAAGGAGGGTTTTTGGAAACAGCAGAGTTTCAACCTATGATTGAGTGCACTGAGAAACTGACTTAGAATAAATGAGCATTTATTTCTAAACGCCATACAGCAAAGACATAGACCAAATCTGAACAAAGTGGAACTCACAATGAACAAGGCTTGCATTTTTTGAACAATTTACAAAAGCTTATCATGAGAAAGCACACCCTTATCACAGACTAACATAGAATGTGGATAACAAGAAGTCTCTATTTTATTCAGTATCTCTCTCCTACAGAGCCACTACTCAGAATGAAATTCTGGAAGCAATGCCAAATTCTGCAATGTGAAGAATTTGTATAGTGTACTCACTAAGGGGAGAGTATGGGCAGAGCAGATTACACTTCAGAATGGTCCATAAATTCTGAAAGGGAGAGGCTCTAATTACTTAGAAAATAAAGTTAACACAAGCACTCTACTCCCTTAAAGATTACTCCCTTAAGCAAATTTGCATACATTATATATAAAGAACTTCCCATTGACACGATATGTTTACTTAACATTTATATGATGTATAATCAATAGCCTTGAGAAATAATCAAGAATCTATCAACATCTTATTCTTCACAAACTAGATATCCCACTTCGATGGTTTGTTTGCAATTCATGCTTAAGTATCGTCCCCAAATCTTTCTTTTCCTTCAGAAAATTGCTAGATTCAAATGTGAATTTTGAAGGCAGCTTGGATCTGTGACAGCTGCCCCTCACTGAGCAAAACGATGGAGGTCCTAGAGATGCCTGTGACTTGGCTGCCACTTTCTTTTGAATGGATTTCTTGGTTCAGAATGTGTCACAGCTGTGAATCCTGACTACAGCAAACTTCCTTGTCAGTAGCAAGAGTGGTATGCATCCTCTTTAGGATCCAGGAATTACACATTCCAAATGGAACCTGGTGTGCTAAACACCATTCAGTTGATCTCCACGGTTTTATTAACACCTTGGACTATGGGCACAGAGATTGTCTGAAGTATAACCGGCTCTACCCATACACTGCCCTTAGTGAGTACACTATACAACTTCTCCATGCGGCAAAATTGGGCATGGCTTCCAGATTTTCATTCTGAATTGTGGCTCTGTAGGAGAGAGATACTGAATAAAATACAGAGAATTTTTTTTGGTTCATATTCCATTTTAGCTTCTGATGTAGAAAGGCATATTTTATTCACCCTCAATATGGCAGGAAAGACTACATAATTAGGCTCTTCTGCCTCCAAGGAGGGGATCTGACAGCACACACCACCACTGCCACCACCACCACCACCACCACTGTCACCACTACCAGGCCCTGCACCTAGCTCTAACCTAATGTGACTGAAGATACGCTACAGACTTCACAGTGACTCCTCTGTCACTATATAATGCTCCAAAATATGGCTATCAGAATCTTTTGGGAACCTTTAAATAGAGTACAGATTTCAAAGCTTCACCTCTGGATTTGGGATTAGGAAGCAAGAGGTCATTTCATTTAGCCCTCTGGCCATGGGTCAGTTATTACTGCCTACCATTAGTGATCTGGTCCTAAGTTATGGCTGGCTTCAAAATAAGACAACCTAATTACAAATTTGAACCGTGGAATGCTGTCACTATGTTGTTAACTCCAACACATGCCCAGAAGTTGTGAGTGATTATCTTATTGGCATTCAACACACTAAGTCATTTCAACTGTAAGATTATATAGACATTTCCCCCATGGAATTCAAGAATGTCTCCTCAATTCAAATGCAGCTCTGAATATTAATGTCCCAAACCTGAATGAAATGCTAAACTCTGAGATTACTACTAATCTAAACACTCCACTATAGGAAAGGAGGATGAGCATGGAGTCCAGGATGGAGTAGGAAAACACTGAAATTCTCATATTTGACTCCAAATCAACGAATTCATGCTGGTGAATCTGTATGACCTAGTGCTGCTGTTCTGAGTAAAGGCATAGCTTCATTCAGAAGGGGTCAACATCACAATGTGGTTTTATTCCAGAGCAGAGGCAGCAAGAGATGGGGGAAAGTCAATGAGCTTTCAAGGGCATAAAACCTTTCTTCTGTGACTTTTTCTCCTCACAATAACCATTAGGCCACCCACAGCAGAACATGCAGGTGCTAACTGCCCTTTTTAAATTTAATTTTTATCACCCTTTCCTTCCTTCCTTCCTTCCTTCCTTCCTTCTTTCCTCCCTCCCTCCCTTCTTTCCTTCTTTTCTTCCTTTCTTTCTTCAGTATATACCTGGGGTAGGGGATGCACTCCCTGGAGGCTCTCTCCTTCCAAAATGTGGGAATAGAACAGGTCATCAGGCTCAGCTGAATATGTCTTTATCCATTGAGCCATCTTGCCAACCCAAGAATTTCACACAAACATATTAAAACATTAAACTAAGATGATAGCCATAACACAAAAAAACCAAAGGAAAGAAAATATGGCCGATGGTGTGCTTCCCTTTGGGATTGTGGCTGCTTAGTGATGGTGCCTGGCCTGGGATTCTGCTTATGATGAATGCTTGCTTTTTGAACTTGACAATCACCTGACCACCCCCTGCCCCCTCTGTTCCAGTGATTGTAGCTGTGTTCTGAGAAATGAGTCATGCTACACTTTGGTACATCTTGTCAATAGTTAGCAGTTCAATTATCATATTCAACTGAATCTAGGTCCAACCAGGAAATGATTGCAACAGGGAAAAAAAAAATGGCATGAAAGAACAGATTCATGCTGCAATGACCATTCTAGCTAGATTTTCCCTGAAGTTGAGGTATTAAGAAGATAAATTTTAGCTACAAAATAACCAACAACATAAAATGCTCTATATTCAGAAATAGAGAGGAAGACAGCAGTTGTAGGGAGGTGGGGAGGAATGGAATGGTGTAGGGTAAATGACATATAGCAGAAGACCTGTAGGGAGAACAAGTTCAAGGTTCTTGGGAATAACATGAAGGCTGTCATTAATAGCAGTGTGTAGTAGTCCAGAGTTTTGCTACATTAGTGAGTGTTGCTGTTGCCAGGCAGAGTGACATGGGGATGGAGAGTAGGGAGTGAGAAATGGGCAACTGGGAGATGATCCACATGTTGTTGGTTTCTCTATAGTAAATATCTATCTTCCACATGCCTACATACCACCCTTTTCTCACTACCCACTTGAATCCAACTATCATTCGCAAACTAACTTAAGCTCCAACTCCTTGCTGAAGCTTTTCAGATGAATTCTGCACTTGAGGGAATTTCTGTGGACACATTTGGCCAGTTCCTTGGTGTTTGCTGCCTTTTCAGTGATGCAGCTCTGCTGCTCAGGACCGTGCATAAAAGCCTGGATGGGGATCTTAGTGCAATGGCTGCATCTTGCAACCAGAAGCCTCTCTATCACCTAACGCAGCCGCACCCAGACGACTCAGGACATGGGGAGTAGGAGGTATGCACTTACATTGTGGTTCATTACGTACCTACATACAAACATACCATTTTAAAGTCCTCTGGGCTACATCTGCCTTAATATGTTATCTTACTCCCCGGTATATTCAACAACAAAAATGCTGATCACATTCACTTAACTAATTCCATGGTCATTTTGTGCCTGAGGTTTGAAAAGTCCAGGTCTAGAAGGTCACTTACTGATGTAACTATTTCTCTCACTTACAATTAACAAAAACTTCTGTGTGTCTTTTGGGATTTCTTTGATCCATTTTCCCAGAGTTAATTGTTATCTGTTTATTGCATTTGCTTTACTGAGTGATTTGAGACATTTAAATGCTTTCTGTAGTCACTAGTATCCATCCTTTATCCCTGAGTTCTGTTGTCATAAAAATAAGATTTCCAAGCTGGGTATGATAGTGTATATCTACTTTCATTGAACTTCAGAGGCTGAGGCAGGAGGATTGTGAGTTTAAGGGCAGTCTGTGCTACAGAGCAAGACCATGTCTCAAAACAAATGAGTAAAGAAGCAAATAAACACAAATTAAAACGAAAACAGGAAAGATTTCCTGCATCTCTAAAATCATTTCTATAAACTCAATCTCTCCTCCTTCATTTACTTTTACAACATGCAAAGTGGTGACAGACACGGGATGAAGCAGCCAAGGCACAGGAAGCCCCGGCTTACTTAAAGACCTTTCTCTCCGCTGGGCAAATCATTGCAGATGAAGCTAACTATGATTTGTAGCTCTTTGGAGGATATAGGTGTGGGTAAGCACAGTCTAGAACAGTCTCACTATGAATGGATTCATTGTTTCCAAACAGAAGGCCTTCCTGAAGGCTGAGGTCGAAGCCCTTCTGGACTTAGCTTGGCCATAGACTGCTGCCTTCTCTCCTCATCTTTTACCTCTGTGGACTCACAGGATTGCCTTGCTGGGCCTCTGCTTACCTAAGGCCCTTCCCTCTCCCCTAAACAGGGCCGCAGCTCTCATTGTTCTGGTCCCTGGGAAACTTGCCTTATGCTGCTCACCTCCTCAACCTGGCCACTGAAGCTCCTTCCCACAGTCCCCTGGCCATCGTCATCCATCACTTCATTAAGTGCTGTAAGTTCAGACTGTGTCTTATTTATTCTTGTATGTCACACTCAAGGGCCATGCCTTGTTCAAGAAAATACATGTTGACAGCATGGATGAGCAAGTGACTGGCTGGCTGAATGAAGGAGTGAGTGTGTAGAGGGCGGAAGCAGCCATCATGGAGAGCCCCAGTGCAAGCTGTGATGAAAACTGTATCCTCTCTGTCCGAAGCCAGCATTCTATCATTCTGTGATTCTATGACTGATATTTAACGGCTTCCCTGAAGTGGCAGATTGTGTGACAGAACTCCAACAGTGAAGGATAGTTGTCTCTAAATACATCTATTTTTTATTAATTTTTTTTATTCACTCTACATACCAACCACAGATCTCCCCACTTCATCCCTCCTCCTGCTCCTCCCCAGCCCACCCCCCATCCCCTCCTCCGAAAAGGTAAGGCCTCCCATGGGGAATCAACAAAGCCCAGCACATTCAGCTGAGGCAGGTCCAAGCTCCTCCCCCTGCATCAAGGCTGTGCAAGGTGTAACTGTCATCATAGAGCCTTCATCCACTAACAGATGGGAACAGATCCAAGGAGCCACGGCCAAGCACCAGGATGAGCTCCGGAAGTCCAGTCGAAGAGAGGGAAGAGGGATTCTATGAGCAAGGGGCATCAAGACCATGATAGGGAAATCTACAGATATAACCGAACCAAACTAGTGGGAACTCATGAACTTAGGACCAACAGCTGTGGAGCCTGCATGGGAATGGACTGGGCCCTCTGCATGGACGAGACAGTTGTGCAGCTTGGTCTGTTTGAGGGGCCCTTGACAGTGGGAACAAGATCTATCCCTGGTTTATAAACTGGCTTTTTGAAGCCCATTGTCTACATACTTTTTTTTTTTTTTTTTTTTTTTTTTTTTTTTTTTTTTTTTTTTTTTTTTTGAGACAGGGTTTCTCTGTGTAGCTTTGCACCTGTCCTGGATCTCACTCTGTAGATCAGGCTGGCCTCGAACTTACAGAGATCCGCCTGTCTCTGCCTCCCGAGTGCTGGGATTAAAGGCGTGCACCACCACCGCTAAATACATCTTTAAGTACATTTCAGGTATAATCAAGAAAAAATTGCAGGAACTAATAATTGTGCTGGGAAAGTCTTTGAAGCAACTAAAACACTCAAAATTTAGGACATCCTACTGGAAGTACACTTCCACACCAACTGAGGTTGACCTGATTTAGGGAGTACTTTATCCCTCCACCCTGAGAGTGCACCATGCTGTACTGTGCCATGTTCCCAACAGTGCTTGGTGTTAGGTGACCCTCACCACACCACAGCAGGCTACCTGTGTCTCCTTGAGTTCCTGGCTCCGTTTCAGTGACAGAATGTCTAGACTGGTGATAGCAGTGGTGGTTACTACATTGTTTTCCTGTTTACGATCAGTATAGTCTTCCCACTAAACACACACACACATACACACACACACACACACACACACACACACACACACAAACTTGGGGAAAAAACAAACAAATTCTTCCTTACTCTTCATCCATGAACATTTTCTGTGTAAACTCTGGCCATTTGAGCAAGCCATAGAGAAGATTTTTTTCTTCTTTGCACTGTGACTTATGGATCTTTATTCCCACAGCTGTTCCTCAGGGCAGGCCAATGGTGAACACAATGGGAGGGGAAGACCAGTCTGTAACTGGGAAAATAGGCTCTTTCGGGAGAAGTATGCCCAAAGCATTACCAAGGTAAAATATGCAGAGGTACCAACAAGAGCAAACAAAAGCCCACGCAAGAGCTGTGTAAATATTTCATGAAGCTAAGCCTTAATCACCCTTTCTCCAAATCTTTCTGGTGGTGTACACACTTCAGTTTCTTCCAGTTCTGCCATGACCCAGATTCCATGAAAAAATAAAATGAAAGCATGGACCTGGGGATCTTGAACAAATGTGCTGTGAAAACGGAAGAAAGCAGGATACCTTCAGCAAAGGTGGCTGCTAGCTGGGCGTCTACCTAACACTCCCTTCCTCCCCACCTACTCCAGGCTTTCGGGGGGGCCCCCCACCCTCCTCAGCTGCTCTCACATCATCCTAACCTTGAACCGTCCACATGCAACCAGTGATCTCTCTTAACATCCCTTCCAAAGCCCCTGAAGCCTGATCTGCCTTCCCTCCACCCTAATTTACTTACCAGTACGAAGTCTCCTCTCTCTCCTCCCCTTTTGTCCACTGTTTAAAATCTTGCCTACGACTGCCTTCTCCGTCTGTCTGGGAAGCAAGAAGATTTGCTGTGTACTGGATGAACCATCTCAGACTTTTGCTCTCATCGGCCCGGAGGAGAAGGGTTTATCACCTCTAGTCGCTGCCTTGATTTACTGTGGTTCCAAAGTTCACCTCTAGACACTGAACATGCTCGACAATGACTTCCCTTTCTATCAGCCTCAGCCCAACCTTCTTCTTCTTCTCGCCCTTCCTACCTCAGGAATAAATATGTATGCAAATGTATTAATAAATACATACACATACACGCATGTAAACCTGTGAATAGTGCATATGACTGGTTTTTTTTTTTAACCTTACCGGCAATAATCATAGGAAAATAATAAAAATGCCAAACACATACACACGCACACACACACGCACATGCACACATAGACACACACGCCCCTCTTCGCATATTTGCTGTGTGCGTATCCTACTCATTAGGATTCCCAGGTCTGAAGCAGCAAGCGGTGTCTCTGTTTTACCTTTGGGTCAGAGCTCAAGAGAGCAATAACCTTGCAGAGAAATGCATCACCTGCGGGGAACACGGCCCTGCCTGGGAAGCAGGATGGGCTGGGGCCGCGAGCAACAGGCAAAGAATCCACGAACAAAATGTGGAACCGAATTCCTCCTTCACCAGCACAGGGCACGTTGCCAGCTCCTGTCCCAAGGCTGGCCACTGGGCCAGCTGGCCGCGGGGGCGGCTCCTTTCCGGCCGCGGGTTGCTTACCTGCTCCGGCGGGCTGTCCCTGGCTGGGCCGTTGCCTGCGCGGTGCTAGGCTTCCAGTCGCACGTGTATTCCCAGCCCTGGCTCGGCCACACCGATGCTGGGGGACCTGCTGCGGTCCCCTGCAGCCGGGAACCAGTTCTCTGCGCGATCAGGAACTGAGATTACTATGCCAAGAGCTGAGGCGGCGCTGGAGCGGGGCGGAGACCAGCAGCCGGGCCGCTCGGCGCCAAACCAACGTGGAGGTGGAGTTCACGTGCTGGCAGATCCGCGCCAGCCCTGCGCGCCCCCGTGGCCAGGCCCCAGCCGCAGAGTCCTGGCTGCAGCTCCTTAGAGCCGAGCTCCGCCCTAGCCGGCCCTCCGGGGCCCTAGCGCTGGAAGCTTAGTTCCCCCGGGGAAGCTCGGAGGACTGGATGGCTGCGCTTCTGTTGTAGGTGGACAAGTGACAGATGGAAAGTTAAGAAGGAGATTAAGGAAGAGGACTGAGGACCCAGAGCCACTCAGCAGGAAGTCTGGCCCTTCCTTACTCCCTCCTACAGTTAACTATACCCACTGTCTGGGTGTAGAGGAGTAGGTGGCTCCTTATAAAGCCACATGCAGTGATTTGAAAGCAAGCAGACCACAGGCGTCTAATATGTGTGGTAACATGGACAACATCTTAAGTATTTGGAATTGCCACTGCAAAACGTTTGGGTCCTTCCCCCTCATACCTCCCTCCAAGTGTCTGGATGGCTTTGGACACAGCACTCTCTGATCTGCTGTGGCAACACTGAATAGGTAGTGTGCAGTCTGGTGGGCTGCTGCAGATGGTGCTAAATAACACCGCAAGAACTATTATAACTGAGTACTTGTTTGCACAACGTGCAGCTATAATTCTCACAACTACTTATTAAGGGGGTGTTACTGCTTTTTGTTCATCATGTTTTGAAACTTCGCTTGAGATTAGGGTAGTAAACAGCGGTTGGGGCTCCAATCCCTCAAAGAAACGGCCTTTCAGCTACTCAGGGCTTCCCCAGGGATCCGGTGGAGATGGTGGCTATATAGCCTGGTCCAAGGATCTGAGTTTTGAACAAAATCCCGGCTCAGGCCGAGCAGTCTCAGTCATCAGGCCAGGGAATTGAAATATGTTTCTGTAATGTTGGTTTTAGATACTTCCTGGAGGTGGATTAAGAAGGATTTTCAGAAGTTATATCTTGGCTCTTGAGCAAAGCGGAAGGAAGGCAGTTCTCGTCTCCCTTTGGTTGAAGGAGGAAGGGAATGAAAATGCTGCAGTGACCCCAGGCCGCTCCTGAAATAACTTTCTCACGAGAGCGGCTGGAGTGTGGTCTGGTCTTTCCAGGTTCTTAGCCTCTCAACCGAAGAACTGAAGGTAAGGGCCCATACTGATTTGTAAACAGAGCAAGGTAACTTTATTCAGAGGGAAGCGGCAGTGCAGAGTCCTAGAGGGCTACTCTGTCCAGATGGATAGTACAGCAGACCGCACGAGGGAGATTCTCAAAGCCTAATTATTGTTTGGACTTACTCTTGCACGTCCAACAGAAGGAAGATGTGGTTACTAAGGGGCATACTAAGGGTGGTTCCCTATTTTGATTGACAAATAGGTTGCATATTCCCTTTTTCTACACATACCGCTTCCCATAGTTAGTTAATCCCATAATTATTTCAATCATATACGCGCCCAGTTAATGCATAAGCAAAATCTCTTGGGCAATACAAGGGAAGATACCTTCACAGGTCCCTAAGGTCTATTCTGCTTTCCCATTGCGCAGAGCGAGTCCCACAGCTTCTGTTAAGTTTCACTTAGACCTTCCTTGTGCTGATGTTTCAAACTGTTGGGAAGTTCCTTCAACTTAAGCACTCATGTGACAATCACTCAAGAAATGGTGTTAACAAATGAGTACTGGCAAGAAATACTTCCAAAGCCATGCAGAGGACATATAGGGGTTATGGTCAGGACAGGACGCAAAAGATTTAGACTATTCTGGATAAGCTGGACATTGAGGTAATTCTTTTTTTTTTTTTTTTTTTTTTTTTTGTTTCTCGAGACAGGGTTTCTCTGTGTAGCTTTGCGCCTTTCCTGGAACTCACTTTGGAGACCAGGCTGGCCTCGAGCTCACAGAGATTCACCTGCCTCTGCCTCCTGAGTGCTGGGATTAAAGGTGTGCGCCACCACCGTGAATCCCTTCTTTAGCAACACAGAACTTCTCGCGTTTCTGTCCTCAATAGCACACAGATGCAAGAGAAATGAAGCCATTACAAACTCAAACAAAAACCAAGTGTGGTGGTTTGAGTGTCATTGGCCCTTATAATCTCACAGGGATTGGCACTATTAGGAAGTGTGGCTTCGTTGGAGTGGGTATGGCCTTGTTGAAGGAAGTATGTCATTGTAGGGGCGGGCTTTGAGGTTTTCTATGCTCAAGATACCACCCAATGTCTCAGTTGACTTCCTGTTACCTGAAAGATATAGGACTCTCCACTACTTTTTCAGCACCATGCCTGCATACTGCCATGCTCTCTGCCGTGATGATAATGGACTGAACCTCTGAAACTGTAAGCAAGCCACCCCAATTAAATGTTTTCATTTATAAGTGTTGCCAAGGTCATGGTATCTCTTTACAGCAATGAAAACTCTAAGATACCAAATATGATGCCAATCCTATCAGAGAAAGTTTTCATAATAATGATAAACCAAAACACCAGACAAAATAATAAACATGACTGAATGCTCTTACACTCAAGACATTTATAGATAGGAGCTCATGGGGTTTTTTTTTGGTTGTTGTTGTTGTTGTTGTTTTTGGTTTTTCAAGACAGAGTTTCTCTGTGTAGTTTCGGGGCCTGTCCTGGATCTTGCTCTGTAGACCAGGCTAGCCTCACAGAGATCCACTTGGCTCTGCCTCCCAAGTGCTGGGGTTAAAGGCGTGCTCTACAACTGCCCGGCTGGGTTTTTTGAGGACGCAGAATTTATGAAAAATGGATCCTAAAAGATTTGGAGAGAAGAAACAAGAATGACAGATGATGACTTGGCTTCCAGCTGGTGGCACTCTTTGGAGGGTTTGTTGATCCTTTGGAACACAGTCCTTACGGGCAGGCCTTGAAGGTGACAGCTGGTCCCTGTTTTCAGTTGATCTCTGCTTCCTTCCTAACCCACCAAGCTTTGTTCAGGTTGTACTCCAAGCTGCTGTCACCCAAGGCTGAAATGTCCCAATTCCCATGCCTTCCTAGCCATGGGAGACTGTATTCTTTAAACTGTAAGCTAAATCAACCTCTCTTGAATTAAGCTACTGTGATCATGTGTACAAAGAAAGTCACTAATGCATGTTGCACAGCTGTGTGTTGTATGTCTGCCTTATATGATGTAATGGCTTGTGTGTGTTCTTACTGCTATGTCCCTATCACATAAACACTGCCCAACACTAAAGGGCTCTGAAATTATTAGTTCAGTGAATCATTATCCTCAACTTACTAATTAGGAATCCAGATTCTGAAATATTCAAGTGACCTTTACAGTGTCCCACAGCTGTTTATTGGCTTTATCATGACTGAAATTCAATATCCAGCCCAATAACTTTTTTGATACCATATGTTTTTGAAGTGAAAGTCACTAGTGATGTGCAGGGGTCACAATACATTTAAAATACGTAAGAATTTTGAAGTTTTTTTTTTTTCCAAATGCCATGTCTTTCGTTAGGTATATTCATTTTAGCTGTACTGACAGGAAGTACTGGCAATATATAAAAACACACAAACCACACCATGTAAACACACATTCATTACACATAAGCATATATGCTTACAACATGTAAACACACACATGCACATCCACAAACACAGAAACAAATAAGCAATTCATCACTGAGCAATGGTATCAGTGTTGTTTGCCAGATGATTCAGGAGTATGTTTCTGCTCTCTGGATCTTTCTGGCTCTGTGGGCACAGCTTCTCTACCTTTTATAATCCTATGCTCTTCTTGTTACTGAGCTCTGGACAGAATTGTTAAAATGGCTCAGTCTCTCCCAAAACCGTAAGTTACAAGTCATGCTCAAGACAAGAAGGGAGTCCTAGTAGAGAAGACAACTTCTGCTTTTTGTTCATAAAAGAAAATATTTTCTACAATTAACTGTCCTATCTCCAAGTCATTTCCTGGAATTTGGTCATTAGATCTTTCATGAAGTCTGTGAAGGTACATGGAGGAATGGGTTTGTTTTGATCTCTTATTGTTTTAAAAGAAATGTTCCTTCCATTAATACTGGATAATGAAGGGGTGCTCACAGGAATCAGCAGGAACACTGACGACTAAGTTAAAGACAGTCTTGATATTGCTTGAGTCCTTACTGGCTGGCTTTCTCTCTCTCTCTCTCTCTCTCTCTCTCTCTCTCTCTCTCTCTCTCTTTCTTTCATCCTTTCTCCCTCCCTCCCTCCCTTCCTCCCTCCCTCCCTTCTTCCCTCCCTTCCTTCCTTCCTTTCTTCTTCTGACAACTTGACATAAACTAGGGTCATCTGGGAAGAGGGAACCTCAATTGAGGAATTGTCTCAATGACAACTATCCTGTGGGCAAGGACATGGGGCATTTTCTTGATTAATGATTGACATGGGAGGTCCCAGCCCAGTGGGAGAACTTATACCCCTGGGCACGTGATCCTGAGTTGTGTAAGAAACCAAGCTGAGGAAATCATGAAAAGCAAACCAGGTAGCAGTGTTTCTATATGGTCTCAGCATCAGTTTCTGCTTCCAAGCTTCTCCTTGAGTCCCTGTGTTAGCTTCCCCCAGTAATGGACTGTGACATGGAAGAATAAGCCAAATAGCCTATCTTCCTGGGAGTTGATTTGAGTCAGTGTTTCATTACAGCAAAGAAAGTCAACTGAGACAGAAATTAGGATCAAGAGTAAGGTATGATTGTAATGGATCTGACCATGACTTTTGTGTTAGTTGAGGGTGTGTGTGTGTGTGTGTGTGTGTGTGTGTGTGTGTGTGAAAGAATTTTAAAGTTTTTGGCCGGAAATGTCCATTGAGTGCTCAGAGCTTAATGAGTTATTATTGTGAGAGTTCGGATGATAAGAATGTTGAGAGAGTTTTAGACAATGAAGTCCAAAGTTGAAAAGTTTCAGAAGATGGGGCTGCATTCCTGCTGAGCTACTCTTGGCCTGGCTCTAGAAAGTAGCACCTAGCCCTAATCTTTCCTTTGTTTTACCGACACCTTTTATTTCTCTTATACCTTTTGTTTCTCTTATCACCCGGAATCTTGATTGAGAGTCTCCCAAGGATCAAAGGCCTATGCAAAACTTGGTTCAGGAAACCTGGAAAACCGTGGTGCCTGAGAAATCAAGGAATTTGCACTTGGCATTTTATCTTTGGCAGCTCCTTTCAGGTTGCTTTGAAGGTATGGAAATTAACTGATGAAAGTGTAAATAGAAAGAACATAAAAATGCCCTAGGTGAAGGGAAAGTGCTTCAGTCCTTCAAGGCTGGACCCCCCTGTAACCATGAAAGGCCCGATGCATTTTTAAGATGCCTCTGAGCCTTCTTTCCATGGATCCGCGTGAACCCACACACCTGTGCCACAACACACAGCAACAAGAATAAAATTTGAGAGTCTCTCAAAACAATAATGGTCTATTAATGTGATATATTTGAATTAATAATCTTTGGACGTGAAACCTGTGCTTCATTGGGATAATAGATGTTGGTCAGCTGAGGCTAATGAATTAGCTGTGATTTATAAGAGACCTATGTCATTGAGGCGAAGTCTTCTGGAAAGTATTTCCTCAGGGTCAGCATACAGAAGCTAGGCTCCAGTGGAGGACTAAGTCTCACACCAAGCTGGCAGAAGAACTTGGCAAGTAACACATAAGAGTCTTCCACAGGGTGCTGGTTTTGAAGGCATGGAAGATTCATAAAGTAGAGCCAAAACTTGACACTGTGAGAGGCCAGGAGAGACTATTGGTAAAGGTACAACTTCATTTAAGGTGGAGACCCCAACATATTTGATATGCCAGGCGCATGGGATGACCACCAAGGACACAGTGGGAATGGAGAGAAATGTACTGAGCTTATCAGATAAGCTCTGTGTTTGGGGGTAGGGTGGAGGGGATCTAAGGAGGTGGGACGTGTAATCAGATGTTTCCTGTCCTGACCACTTGGTCCCAAGTAACCATTCAGAGGCTTAATATTACTTATAAATTCTCAGATGGTAGCTCAGGCTTGTTACTAGCTAATTCTTACATTTAAATTAACCCATAAACTTTATCTACATTTAGCCACATGGCTTGGTACCTTTTCTCAGTACAGTATTCTCATTTTTCTTCTCTGCATTTGCCTGCAACTCCTGACTCTGCCTTTCTCCTTCCCATCATCCTTTGTTTGGTTGCCCTGCCTATACTCCCTGCCTGGCTACTGGCCAATCAGTATTTTATTAAACTAATTCGAGTGACAAATGTTTACAGTGTACAAGAGGATTATTCCACAGCAGGGACTACTCAAGCCCTTTGGAGTCCAGAAGATCATGAGTGAATGAGTTACAGATGCTGGACACTGAGCTACAGTATATGATTTTACACTTCTAGATTTTGGATTTTGCTTTTATCCGATTGTAACTGTGACCTGGTTGTTTCCTTTTGGAACAACAAAGTATAAAACTTGTTTCTTATATTTTATAGGAGTCAACAGTTTAGAGATTGGATGTTTAAAAAGACCCCAGACTTTTAAAATGCTGAACTTTTAAAAGATTGTGGGACTTTTAAAAGTTGGATTGTATTTTGTATTGTCATAGTAAATGACATCTTGGGGATAAGGAAAAAGTTGTAGTTTAATAGTGATGTGTTTTTGAGTCAAGTTTACAAGGGGTCAATTTGTCTTTGGGGCATTTTCTTGATTAATAATTGATGTGAAAGGACCCAGCCCACTGTGGGTGGTGCCATCCCTTGGCAGTTGTTCTTGGGTTCCCTTTTGAGTTTCTGCCTTAACTTTCTTCAGTGATGGACTGTGACATAGAGGTATAAGCCAAATATTCTATCCTCCCTCACATTGGTTTTGGTCAGTGTTTTATCACAGCAGCAGAAAACAAACAAAGACAAGTAAAATTGGGATTTCCAGAAGTCCATGACAAATATAGAGATCAGGCTTTCTGCTTATTTCTCCTTCCATCCCTCTCTTGCCTTTCCCATTTCCTCCCTCCTTTTCTCCCTCATTTCCATTTCCTCCCTCCTCCCCTCCCACATTCTCTCCTCTCCTTCTTTTCTTATTTGCTAGCTTTGTACTACTGCAAGGATATGCCTGAAACAATTAACTTATCCAGACAGAGTGTTTATTTAGCCAACAACTGAAGGTTCCACTCAAATAACTTTGGTGAAGGGAGCAGGTAGTAATGGCAGGAGCAGATGGTGGAGCAAGTGACCTTATCCTTAGTGAAGGAGCAGAGAAAGAGAGGATGGGGCATCCTTGAGGGACAACCCTTTATTCCTCTCACATGACCCCACATCCACAATAGTCTGTTATCTTCTAAAAATTGAACCCTGGCAACCATGGCTTTTACACATATAGTTTTGAGTGATACTATACTGTTCAATTTCTTTGCTGCCTCAGTCTCCCACTTTCTTTGATGCTAAATAACCTCTCCCAGAACACATTTTTCTGGGGCTTAGCCTTCTGTTATTTATTTTGTCAAGGCCTTATTGTCGTTGGAATAGTCTTGAGGTGGACTCCTTCAACTGACTGGCTGGCATTAAAATGACTGCTTGTTCTACTTCCTTCTAGCTTGCTGTTCCTACCTCACATCTATTATTCTTGCAACACTGATATCTATAACACATTAGTATATTGTTTTGTGATACTGCATATTAACTTTTAGTTGTGTCCAGTCTTCTCCCAGAAATGTCCTTTTGCATGGTGATTTGTATTAGGAATTTCTGGAAAAGTTCTCAAGATGATCTATTGGAATATAGAGAAAGAGATTTACTATGAGAAACTGACTTTGTGATCATGGAAATGAAGAAACCCCATAATCTGCCATCTGCAAGGAAAAGCCTCAGGAAGTGTACTGACAGAACTGCAGTCTAGTCTCAAGAGGACTGGGAGCCAGACTGCTAATGTACAAGGGAGTGAGTGACCCAGATTAACGACCAACTCTGCCCTTTACCGTTTTTCTTGTTCTATTTGGGATATCAACTGAAAAAAAAAAAAATGAATACAGAAGTATGCTATAGCACACAATGTTAATTTATGTAACATTAATTGTTAACACAAAGAATGAAATGCTGATACATACTGTAAATGAAAATTAGACAGAAACGCAAATAAACATTTCTCTATAGAAAATACATAAATTATCAATATGTCTGTAAAAAAGATGTTTGACATAATAATCAACTAAGGAAATGAAAATCCAAACCATAGTGAAGCATTATCTCCACTCACCAGAATACCTGTGTGGTGGTTTGAATAATAATAGCCCCTATACATGTGTATATTTGTATATTTGGAATGCTTGGTCATCAGGGAGTGGAACTCTGATAGGATTAAAAGGATTAGGAGGTGTGACCTTGTTGGAGGAGGTATGTCTCTGAGGTTTCAAAAGTCCATGCTAGATCTCTCTCTCTCTCTCTCTCTCTCTCTCTCTCTCTCTCTTTCTCTCTCTCTCTCTCTCTGCCTGAGAATAAGGGTGGACTTTCAACTACGTTTCCAGCACCATGCCTCCTATTAATGCCATGCCTGCTACCATGCTCCCTATCATGATGATAATGAACTAAGCCTCTGAAACCGTAAGCAAGCCCCTAATTAGTGCTTTCTCTTATACGAGCTGCCTTGGTCATGGTGTCTCTTCACAGCAATAGAGCAATGACTAAGGCAGCCTATGATCATAAATAGGAAGGAACAGTTGCTGGTGTGGTTATGGAAAGCTGGGACACCCATACTGAACCACGGATATGAAAAACACTGGCTGGTTTCCAAGAAGTTAAACCTTAAGTTATCAAATGACCTACTAGACATAGAGTATGGATATTAACAGAAGCATTATTCATAGTAGCCAAACAGTACAAGTGACCCCAACAGATAAATGTAATATGATAGATTCATAAAGTAGAATTATAAGAATTACAAGTAGAATTGTATCTGTAAATTAAAAAGAACAAAATGTTGACAGAATGGATGTACTTTGGAATTAATATGACAAATGGAAAAAGTCAACCACAAAACATCACATTTTACAGAATTCTATCAATACAAAAAATTCAAGGTTAAGCAGATCTATACAGACAGAATGTAAATGAGTGGTTGCTTAGGGCTGTGGTAGCGAGTAGGGAATGGGAAGAGACATCTAAAGTGTATAGTATTTCTCTTTGAAGTAATGAAAATATTCTAAAACTAGTTAATAGTGATGATGATATGACCCAGTGTATGAACTAAAATTACTGAGATGTACACTTCAGAGGGGTGAATTGTGTGATTTGTGAACTATATCTCAATAAATCTCTTTGCAAATACTATTTGGAGAAGTAGTTTAGCTTTATGCAATAGTTTTATAAACCGTTAACTCCCATTATCCTAAGGGTGAGTTTGCAGACCAGTATTTGACACTTGACTTTATTTGCTTGATGCATTATCTCACCAACGTATGTCTCATCCTGCCAAGTGCGTCAGTCTTTGGTGATATTGTAGTTTTGTTGTCTATGTCTAGAGATGGTTCCATTCTAAATAGCTTCCACAGACTGTGATTATATTGGAGTGAGTCAGCAGAACTGACAGCAAACTACAAAGCAAAACGCACGCATGTGGTAAGCTCATACAAGTAGTACATCCCCAAGGGGCTCTGCTCAAAATAGCCAACCAGCCAAGCGGCCAGCCCCTTGCCCTTTGTTTTGACAGGCTTAACTTACAGTATGCCAGATAGTACTTGTATCGATGTAGAACTATGGAAGTCTCTGACAGAACTGTGTGGCATCACATGATAAAACAAAAATAAGCCAGAAATAAATTGCTAGTAAGATATAGTTCTAGATTTTGTTTTCTGTAATGGTTGTGAAAAAATTGCAAAAAAAATGATGTAGGCATTCAGTGTCTACACGTTAGGTGTTAGTAAATACTGAATTATGAGTGAATTTGCTCCACAAGCTCAGGGTTTATGGATTGATGGAAATACTGTTTGTCCCAGGTTGGTTAAGTTCAGCTAGTTTCTACTGAAACTGTTTAACTCAATGGAACAACTTAAAGTGCTCTAGGTAGATGGTGCCTTCTATGCCGAATAAAATGAGAGTCTGATGTATCCAGTGGCTATTTTAAATTGTCTGGGAATTCTGGTGTGTCAAGGATAAGGCTCTTCATATCCTGTCCTTCAAATTGCTGACTACACAGAACATATGCATTCATACAGGGAATTATAATGTCTAAATAAAGAGTAGTATTTTGGTTTTAGAGATTGAAGTTATTCTGATAAAACTGAATTTATCAAAATATGACCAGATTTTATAAAAATAGCATATATATATTTATATATATATGAAAAATCAGTGAAAAAAAGGTCTTGTCTTTGGGCTGAGTTTGGTTTTTAGCATTTACATCAGGTGACTCACAATCATCCATAACTCCCCATTTAGAGGACTTGAAACCTTTTTGTACTCTTTATGCATGAGCTCATGTGCGCACGCATGCGCACACACACACATACACACACACACATAATCACTAACACTGCATATGGACACTCCTGTACACACACACACACACACACACACACACACACACACACACACACACACTCACATAGACGGCACATACATACACACTAAAACTAAATATAAAAAAATCCTATCTGTTTAACAAAAACATTTAATTTTCCCAGTCACCTTTTAGGTCATCATTTCAAATTGTTTGTTTCTATGAGCAACTTGTTTGTCTAATTGTCTACTTACCATGGAAAGTCACCAGGTCCTTTGGTAAGAAAAGCATACTATTTTTTTCCCTGTAGAAATAATGTTAGAAATAGATCTGACTTCTCTGATTATGAATTCAATAATAAAAGTGCTTAATTTTAAAAATTAACAACATATCATAGAAACAAGTAATAAAATATCTAGTCATTTAAAATAGGATTATGTTTAAAATCTATAAAATGATATGAAAAGATGTGTACATAAATTATTTAAGGATTTCTCATTTACTATATAAACAAATACAACTGAGCAATTTGAACTGTACTAAATTACATGACTTATTTAAATCAAATACTATAGCCCAATAGCCATTGAATTAATTAGACATGATTCAGTGAATAATTTTGTTTGCCTTCTTATGATTTAGAAGAAATTGTGTCCTACTAGATTGTTACTAAAACTGCCTAGGAAAGTTTAAATGGATAAGACATTTCTTACATTGTATGGCAAAACACACAAGTCACTGGGCAATGACACTTCTGAGCTGAATGCTGTCATACCTAATCTTGTCCTGGTATGAGAAGGCAGCCAGCTCAAGTTAACCTCTACACCCTACTTGTCCAAGGACAGATAAGTTCCTGAAATGCTGGGGGCTGTTGTTCAGGTAAGATAACAAGTCATGTGTTTTCACTTCAGTAAATAAGGTTGGTTGTCTCAACTGCATAGGATGAGCTTGATCACAGCTAGGTGGGCAATATGTGGGTAGAAAGCATGTTAGGATGCATGCTTGCCCCTGATTGGATGAAGGCGGGAAGTATGTAACCTCATGGGTTTGCTTTTATAAGCATCAGGACAATGTAGCACATGGCCATTTTGTCTGGGAATCCCTGGTATGCTCCTGGCCAATGTCCATCTTCCTGACCAGTATTTAATAAAGCTTGCTTTAATTGGACAGTCTTAGATTTGTTCTTTCTCCTCACAATTCTCAGGTTTAATACTAGCCACATGAACAGTTGGTTTTCAAAGAGACATGAACCAGCATCAGCAGGGCCTAAGTACCTGAAGTTTGCGGGAAAGAGAGGCTCTTCACAATGAGTATTTACAACAACAGGAAACAGCAGGAGATGTTTTAGGGGGAGTATAATCAGGCTGGTCTCAGGATTGGGACCCCAGGCAGTACTTGCATATTTGAAGTGCTTATTAAGAAACTCAATCAACTTAACTTGATAGAAAGCTTCCGGGGTAGCATTCTAGGTAGGGTTCACATACCGATTAAAAGAAATGACAAGAGCCTGGAACTTTAGGATCTTACATTTTAGTGCAGCAAGCACAACAATTGGATGCACAAAGAACATGTGCTTTTACATTAGAGATGGATTTGATGCAGGAAAAGGTCAGGGGAGGAGACGTAGAGTGTCAGAGTGCTGATATGAATGGTGTGGGAGTCAGAGTGTGCCTCTCTGAATGATGGAGCAAGTTTTAGGGGTTCTCAGTGAAGAACAACATTGCAGATACTAGCAGGGGCCTAAACAGACTCTTTGGGAGTCTTAATATATTTTGTGTTATAACAGAACACCCAAGAATGGATATTTTATTTGACATAAAGAAATTTTGGAGGAAGAGTCCAAGATCAAGTGGCTGTACCTAGTCTGTCTCCTGTGACATCCCTATGTCACTTATGACAGGAATATGGAAATGAGAGAAGTTCACATCCCATGTCAAGATAGAACATGGAGGAGTGGAGATTTCCTTTTTTATGACAGTCCACAACTTGTCTGAGCTAAACAGATCCTGTGAGAACTGCACCAATCCTTTCTGAAGAGATGCCCCTGAGATGTGTTCACCTTCCACTGGGCTTCAACCTGTAGAGATCTAAAACCTCTCCATATGTGTAACACAAATTGCTAAATGGTCTTTTTATTAAAAAAAAAACCCAGAGCCTGATATTGGGGTGAAAGCTGGAAGATCAGAGTGTCAAAGGAACAAGCCACCTCTTACCTCTAGGACTCCTCAGCCTGAAAAGCTTTCCTTAGCCAAGAGACTTTAGTTCGTGTCTCCTCACGCTTTATAGACCTTTCTCTGTCCACCCATATCATTTCCTGTCTCAATTTTCCTGGTGCTGGGATTAAAGGCATGTGACTCCCAAGTACTGGGATTAAAGGTGTGTGACACCACTGCCTGGCTCTGTCTGGCTCCTAGACTGAGTCAATTTCATGTAGTTCAGGACGGTTTTGAACTCACAGAGATCCATGCTTAATCTAGTAGCTTTTCTCTGAACTTCAGGCAAATTTATTAGGGTACACAATATAACACAAGTTAATATTGTGCACTAAATCAACCATTAATTTCATGCCCAAAATGAAGCCTAAATAATGTTGAGTTACAAGATTGTTGAGTAAAGCTAGATGAGATTAACTTTCATGTTATATTGCAGGGCAGGTCAATATTTATTGCTGGAAGAGTCAACATAATTTTGTAATATTTTACAGACTTAAGACATAGTAAGAAATCACCCACCCTTTGAGTCTCTGCATACACTTTACCCTAACAGGGGAACCGGCTCTCTAAGGCTTCAATCCCATGTAAACCTTGTTACCTCTATCCTTCAAATTACACTAAAGCTCCACCCTGCCAACCACACTATCCCCTACCCCCTCTCACAATCCTTCTAGCTTACTCAGTATTTTTAAAACCTCTTTAATCTTATTGTTTTCTCCACACACTCTAGTCCAAAGTTAGTACTTACTTTGCTTCACTTATTTTGTATTTGAATATTATTTTGACTCAAAGGTGTCAAGTTTCAATCTCTAGTTTTCCTTAGCTCCAACATCTTCAACCCACTCAAATGCTTACTTCATCAAGGTCCCCATATGACTCTCTAACTTGTGAGGTCTAGTAATGTTGTTCCTATTCAAAATGTAGAACATATGAAAATAGAAAAGACCAATGAAAAATAACAACCTTATATTGGCTTTGTCCTATAGTTTTTGTTGATTTAGCCTGTGAGCTAGAAAATGTTTAAAGAAGAAGAGACAGCAGATGGAATTTAGCCCTCACCATGACTGACATGTGTGCCTCTTGGGGAATTGTAACATTAATTCTAATTGGTCTTATTAATAAAAACCCAGAGTCAGATATCAGGGTGAAAGCTGAAAGATCAGAGAAGCAGAGCAGCACAAATGTTAAGAAATGAAATATCATCTTGACAGATTTTTTTCTTGTTTTCTTGGATGAGTATGAAGTATTATTCCCTATCCCTCTTGATTAATTTTGGTTTGACGTCTATTTTGTTAGATATTAGAATGCCCACACCAAATTACTTCTTTGGCCCATTTGCTTGAAAATTCTTTTTCTAGTTCTTTACTCTGAGTTCTGTTGTTGAGGAGTGTTTCTTGTATGCAGCAGTGTGGTGGTATTGTGTTCCCCAAAATATTGTGCACCCTAATAAACTTATCTGGGGTCAGAGACAGAACAGCCACTAGATATAAATGCTAGAAAATGGTGGCACTCACACCTTTAATCCTAGCACTCCAGAGGTAGAAATCCCTCTGGATCTCTGTGAGTTCAAGGCCACACTGGAAATGGCCAGGCATGGTGACACACGCCTTTAATCCCAGGGAGTGGTGGTAGAAAGCAGAAAGGTATATAAGGCGTGAAGACCAGAACTAGAAGCATTTGGCTGGTTAAGCATTTGGCTGGTTGAGCATTTGGCTGGTTAAGCTTTCAGGCTTCTAGCAGCAGTTCAGCTGAGAGGTTTTCAGTCTGAGGAAACAAGATCAGCTGAGGAATTGGCAAGGTGAGATAGCTGTGGCTTGTTCTGCATCTGATCTACCAGCGTTCACCCCAATAACTGGCCTCAGGTTTGATTTTATTAATAAGACTCTTTAAGATTCATGCTACACAGCAGAAGGATGGATCCTATTTTTACATCCATTCTGTTTAATCTGTTTTTTTTTTTTTTTCTTATTGGGAAATTGAGTCCATTGATATTGAGAGATATCAACGACCAAAAAGTGTTAATTCCTGTTTATTGTTGTTATTATTGTTGATGATGATTGTGTGTGTGTGTGTGTGTGTGTGTGTGTGTGTGTGTGTGTGTGAAAGAGAGAGAGAGAGAGAGAGAGAGAGAGAGAGAGAGAGAGAGAGAGAGAATGTGTGTGTGTTTCTATTCTTTTAGTTTTGCTGGTATGAGATTATTGATTTCTTATGCTTTTGTGGATGTAGTTAACCTCCTTGTGTTGGAGTTTTCCTTCTAGTATCATCTGTAGGGATGGATTTGTGGATAGATATTGTTTAAATTTGACTTTATCATGGAATATCTTGTTTTCTTCTTCTATGGTGATTGAATGTTTTTCTGAGTATAATCTGGGCTGGCATCTATGGTCTCAAGAGTCTGCAATACATCTGTCCAGGCCTTTCTGGGTTTTAGAGTCTCCATTAAGAAGTCAGGTGTAATTCTCATAGGTCTGTCTTTATATGTTACTTGATCTTTTTCCCTTGCAGTTTTTAATATTCTTTTCTTGTTCTGTATGTTTAGTGTTTTGATTACTATGTGGCAAGGGAACGTTATTTTCTGGTCCAATCTATTTGGGGTTCTGTAAGCGTCTTGTACCTTTATTGGCATCTCCTTCTTTAGGGTAGGAAATTTTTCTTCTATGATTCTGTGGAAAATATTTTCTGTGCCTTTCAGCTGGGATTCTTCTTCTTCTATTCCTATTATTCTTAGGTTTGGTCTTTTCACAGTGTCTCAGATTTCCTAGTTGCTTTGTGTCAGAAATTCTTTAGATTTAACATTTTCTTTGCCTGATGTATCTATTTATTCTATTGTATCTTCAGTGCCTGAAATTGTCCCTTTCATCTCTTGTATACTGTTGCTGATACTTGGGTCTGTAGTTCTTGTTTGCTTACCTAGATTTTTCATTTCCAGAATTCCCTCTATGTTTTCTTTATTGTTTCTATTTCCATTTTCAGGTCTTGAACAGCTTTTTTCATTTCCTCTAATTGTTTGTTTGTTTATATCTCTGCTTTTTAAAAGGGATTTATTCATTTCCACCAATTTTCATTTGTCTTTTTCTTGATTTATTTAAGAGATTTATTCATTTTTCTCTTTAAGGACCTCAACCATCTTCATAAAGTTGTTATTTATTTATTTATGTATTTATTTATTTAGTTTTTCGAGACAGGGTTTCTCTGTGTAGCTTTAAAGCCTGTTCTGGAACTCGCTCTATAAACCAGGCTGGCCTTGAACTCTCAGAGATCTGCCTGCCTGTGCCTCCTGAGTGCTGGGATTAAAGGTGTGCACCACCAACACCATAATGTTGTTTTTAAGGTTGTTCTCTTGTGCTTCTGCTATATTGGAATATTTGGGGCTTGCTGTAGCAGGATAGCTGGGCTCTGGTAGGGACATGCCGCCCTGGCTGTTATTGATTATGTTCTTATGCTATTGTCAAGGCATCTAGGTTTAGGGTGATAATAGGTGTAGCTGCTGATTTATGAGTTTGTCTTTGTTGGATTTGAGTTCTGTTTCTTGGTTTCTATTTCCTTTCTGATCTCCTGGTCAGTGTGGCCTGTGGTTGAGCAAGGGATAAGGCAACTAGGAAGGTGTGGGACTGGGGATAGGGTGAGAAGGCATCAAAAGAATGAGAGAGGTTCCTGCCTCATTTCTTAATTGTGTCATTTGTTTTCCCAACTTTGGTTTGTTTGTTTGTTTTTTGAGTTCTTTGTGTATTCTAGGTTAATCCTTTGTCAGGTGTATAGCTAGCAAAAATTGTCTCGCATTCTGTGAATTTCTTCTTCACTCAATTGATTGTTTTCTTTAAAATAGCTAAGTCTTACTAGCTACAACTCATAAACCCAGGATGGCTGGGTGAATTCAATTGTTCATCATGTCTGAGCATTACCTCTCCCTTTGAATAGAATGTGGGGTATTTCATCAGCCATGACTGGCATTGCACTATGAAGTAGTCCTCCTGCTTCTGTGACATCTCATTTTCTAAATTTGCCCATCAGTTTTTCCCCTCTCTACCTCATCTCTCCATTGAACAATTTCCCTGTGTCAGGCTCCCTTTTTCTTGGCCTGTATCTACCACTTTGGACATCACCCTCTGCCATTGTCCCACATCTGTCAGGCACCATGCAAACTAAGATATAAGGAAAACTTAAATATCATGGTAGCTAATGCACTTCTTGCCAACAATCACATTGTCTGTCTGAGCCCTTCTGCCCCTGCCCTACCCTATACTATGGGTACTCAGACAACAACCCATTTCTTTTCTTGCCTGAACATGACTCAACCAGTGGGTTTTAATCCCCTACTACAAGGTACTTTCACTTTCCTTCATTTATTAGCCTTTTGTTGTCTCCTTGCACCCTGGTTACAGGAAGTCAAATGGTAAGTGGTTCTTTTGAAAAGTGGCAACTTTACAAATACATAAGATATAAGAAGAAGCACCAGGGGTCTGGTTCCATCTTCCTGCAAGTGGGAAAGAAGGATGCCAAATATGATCCTCTGGATTAGTTCAGAGGCAGGAAGGAAATAGGAAAGAAGAATCTGGCTCTGAGCCACAGGTAAGTTCAGAATTCTCACCATTCCGGCAGAACCCTTCTGGGACATGCTAGATGCACCAGTTATTCCCCCAATCGGCAGACTGGAGATACCTTCAGGTAAACTATAGAACACTAGAAGGAAGAGGTCATACCCAACCTGAGATTTCTCAGTCATTCCTCCTCCATCTCGTTACTGATGGGACAACCTGGCTACAAGATTTCTCCAGATATTCACTCAGAATTAGACCCAAAAGTCGTAAGAAAACAAGTCTAATCTTTTTCTGCCAGGAAATCTGGCCCCAATAGCCCCTGAGAGATGCTGAAAAAAGGCCATCCCGAGGCATCCTCAATTATTATACCATTCTCCAAGTTGAATTATTTTTCAAAAAGAGTGATTAATAACCTTGGGGTGCATTTTTCAATAGCATGCCTCCACTATAAATTGGAAGAGTGCCTAGAAGGGTCAGTTAGGCATCTTAATACAAATGGATCAATGTTATCCTTGAGTCAATGGAACACCCTCCCAAATGCTGAAGAAAGTCTAATCACACCTTTGCTACTTACAGAATACTTTCCCTCGAGAAATAGCCCCTCATATCTGTAATATGGCATCCTGTTTCCAAACAGCATAGGTTTCTAACAAAGGCATCTGTCTTACAAGGCCACTAGTCTTAGCCATTATTATCTGTAACAGGGCCATGTAGTTAAGGGATAGAGTGTGGGGAAATTGGATCTAAAGAAAGAAATAAAGATGTAGAGGCCCTATAAATGGGCCTTGTTGGTCTACCAGCTCTGGAGATCCTACTCTTCCTAAAAGAGTGCTTTCTGCTGTTTGCTCTCTGCTTGCTTCAGTAAAACACCTGTTTTCACCTTTTCTTCATTTTCTTTGTCCTTGGATATTTAATTCTTGATTTGTCCCTGAAGAACTTGGACTCGTGGGCAACTGGCCTACTACCCTGACCCCCTGAAAATACCATCTCTTCATCTTCAATGTAGCAACTCTCAACTAATGCCTTTTCTTCCTTCCTTCCCTCCTTCCTTCCATCTTTTCTTTCTTTCTTTCCTTCCTTCCATCTTTTCTTTCTTTCCTTCCTTCCTTCCTTTCTTTCCATCCTTTCTTTCTTTCTTTCTTTCTTTCTTTCTTTCTTTCTTTCTTTCTTTCTTTCTTTCTTTTACTAAAACATGGCTTATTGGACCATGCTCAATGGTACCACATCCCTCCTCCTATAAAATTGGCTTCCTTGGGAAATAATTATGATATTCAGCTCTACGTTAGAGCAGAGGACAGTTCCACTCCTTCAATTAAAATATCAAGGGAGAGAGATGGGGAGGAAGAAAAGAGGGGGAGGGAACGAGTAAGGAAGCTAGTGGGTATTTGGAGAAAGAAATATACATAGATTTCCTCTGTTAGGAAAGAAAATAAACAGCTGATGTATTTCAGATGCCGGCCATATTCTCATATTCTCAGGTCTCAGTGTTGAAAGCATGCTAATTACTAATTGGGATGGGGACCACATATCTGCGATATGATTTTCCTTTGACATGTGTCTAGCCTTGACAATTACAATCTATCTGGGTCTCATAGTTCTCATGAACTAGATGGCTATATTTCTTCTTGTACCATATCAGTAACATTATAGGGACTATTTTTCAGATCCTTCATATCTTCTGTGGACAAAGGACACCAGAAATGAAACTGGTCAGGAAGTTGGGAGTTGGGATCTCTTCATGGTATGGACTGTTCACTTCTTAGTTCTGAGCCTTATTCTCACTTCTGAAAACAGGTTACCAAAGAACACAGGCACACACACACACACACACACACACACACACACACACACACAGATGCACACACAGACACCTACCCCCACCCTCTCACACACAGATGCACACACAGACACACATATACACAGAACACACAAAGACATACAGACCCAGTCATACATACACAGATGTACACACAGACACAACATACCTACATATAGACACCCCCCACACACAAATGCACAAACAGACACCCACACAGAGGCACACTCTGTGTCTGAGGGCAGGGTTGTGGTATGTGAGAAAAGGAGTAATAAAGTAGGTGAAGGATTATTTCTACCCCTAAATTCTCTGAATCATTTTAGGACACTGTCCACTATTACTCAACCAGAGCTGAAATGATAGGATGTAATGGAATCTTAATTCCTGGTTTTTGTTTGGTTATTTTTATTTTTTACTTATTGGGTTTCTTAGGGCTTGTTTGTTTTGGGAGAAGCTCATATTATACAAAATTAGACTTGTTATACCAGAAATTCCCAGAAATCCAAGAATTAAAAGCATTTGTAGAAAAGCAGAATTTAGCCACATTTTTTTTTAGTGTGCTTTGTGTTTAATAACACTTGCTTAATGTTCTTTAGACTTTCACCCTAATTTGTTAAGATAAGCAAACAGTAGAAAACCCCACAGTGTTACTGTACACTATTAACCTCACTGATGGATATTTCTCAGAACTATAAATAACAATTAATCTTAATGATCAAAGAAAGGCACTACACTGCCATCCACCACTGAATAATTTGTAGGCGAGTGCAATTAAGCTCAGGGACCCCTGGGGCTGGGAGGGACATGCCAATGTTTTCTGTTTAGCAGATGCAGTTTCCTAGATAAGAAATCAGATTATCTTTGTTCATATCTCAATTAAGCAGTAAGGAAGATAAACAAATAAAGCTAAGTATAGTTTCACAGGAAAAAAAAAAAACAAGAAAAAAAAAAACCATCCAGTTTTCTCCTTTAAAAATTCCCAAGCTCAACCTCCCAGGAGAAGTATTAGCTGGAAGCCTGTCTTTCAAGTTGTGTCTAGAGTGTCCTGGTTCTATCTAAAAGGCCATGTATAATGATCAGCTTTATGGAATAATTTACAAATAATAGCATCGTAACCATGTGTTAATGAGGAAAAGAATATGCATTAGATTATGACATTTTAAAATATGGTATTAATTCCTAATTATTCCTCAGTGTACAGAAAGTTTAGGCCCCATAAATTCTTTTATTATTAATAATCTTAATGGTTTTTCTATGGTTTCCAGTTTGACCAACTTAATATCAAAGTTCAAGAAGTGTCTTTAAATAGAATTCTGATACTTGTTAAAAGCTTAATGAATAATTCAGGTGTTCTAGGCTTTTTCAAATGTAATCGTTCAGATGATCTATAGTCTTTCATTCTAACAATACAAAGCTAGCCCATTACAACAAAGAAATAAAATGAGAAAGAAAGCTGGCCTGAAAGATTTTGCAGTGAATGCGACCCTTGAATGAAAACAAGGGTATCCTTCCTCAACAGTTCTGCTACATAAGCTTTATCTCCTTTTCTTGAGGACCTTGTTCAGGTACATAGAACTAAACTAGAACTGTCCTCAGGAGCACTCTTCAGCAGGCATTCCAGTTGTCAAATTTTTTTTTCCGCTAGGAGAGACGGAAACGATATCTACCCCTCCTCCTAAGATCTCAACATGAAAGTGAGTTACAATTCCATAGTATTCACCCAGGAAGTCCATGACTCTTTAGTCTTACATAGAGAGTCATGGGTGTAGGGTTACAGAAAGGAGCCCAGGTGACCTTCAAGTCGCCACTCTGGAATATCCATCCACCCTCAGCAGGGATGATGACTTCCCTTGGCTGCACAGATGGAACTCCTTTCCTCCATCTTTCTATACTTTCCTGCAAGACTACATGCAATTGGGGAAAAATTGTGAGAGGGGTCTCCAGGACCCCATGACCCTCACTGTCCCCTCCTCCCATGAGGGTAGGTAAACAGCCAACAGGCTCAGGTGATAGTATTTTTGCAAGCAGGCCTAGAAGAAATCTAGAAGGTGGTGACAGTTTGGCTCAGAGGATAGTCCTGTAAATCACAAAAACATTGAGCATGGATGAAGCTTGTTTTTTTCTCCTTGAAGGCCCTAGGCTTTTCCTTCACCATGTTCCATCCACATAATGAGTTGTAAGTCTGCAAGGTGTCTGTGATCACAACATAAATCCCCCATGTAAGACTCAGTATTAGGCTTGAATCATAGTTGCCATGATGGCTTCTGAGACACCATCCTGAAGGCAAGGACAGCATGAAGAAATGGGAATGAGCTCATTTTGAACCTCCTGCCAGATGTGCAAATAGGAAGTGGAGTGAACCTGTCTTGCTGTTAGACTGCAGGACCATGGCCGTAGTAGGACCTGCATAATAATTGAAATCATGCTGCTTTGATTTTCCTGTCTGTCTTCATCTATTGTTGTGAAGAGATGTCATGACCACTGCAACTCTCATAAAAGAAAGTCATTTAATTTGGACTTGTGTACAGGTTCAGAGGTTTAGTCTATCATTGTCATGGTGAGGGAGCATAGCAGCATGTAGGCAGAGAAGAAGCTGAGACTTTTACAACTGGATCTACAAGCAGCAGGAAAACAGGAATACTGAGTCCTGAATTGGGATTTTGAACCCTCAAAGACCAACCCCAGTGACACTTTCTCCAACAAGGCCACACCTTCTCTTCTTTTATTTAGTGCTACTTCCTGTTGATTAAGCATTAAATCTATGAGTCCATGGAGACCATTCTTGTTCAAACCACCAAACTGTCCTCCCCTTTCCCCAGTGCTCACTGAGTATTCTTCCTTGCTGTTTGGGTCTGGGGACTTGGTATTATAACTTTGCTGATACTGATGTCCACATCATCCTAAGTAAGCCACCCTACTGTTTTCTCACCCTCCCCCATCAACACCTGTCCTTGCTGTCTGACTTTTGCTACCAGTACCTCTGGTCAGAGGAAAGCACCTCCACCACCAGTTAATGCTGTCTGAACTTCTAGGCTCATACCTTCTGCTTTTTCTTTACTAGTTGTCTTAGTTTGCTTTCTACTACTCTGATAAAGACTATGGCCAAAAGCAGTTTGTGGAAGGATGTGCTAATTTCAGTTTACAAATTATAGTCAGTTATGAAGAGAAGTCAGGGCAGAAGCTCAAGGCAGGAGTCTATAGAGAAGAACTAAAATGGAGTCTATGAACAAATATTGATTACTGACTTGCTCCTTATTGCTTACTCAGTCTGCTTTTTTATACAACCCAGAAAAACCTCCCCGGGGTTGGCATTGCCCACAGTGAGCTGGTCCTTCTCACAACACTTATTAAGCAAAACAAAACAAAACAAAACAAAAAAAACAAAACAAAACAAACAAAAAAACCCCTATACACTTGACTACAGATTGATCTGATGAAGACAATTCCTTAATTAAAATTCCCTTATGGCAGACATGTGTAGGTTTTCGTCAACTTGAAAAACCCAACCAGCACACTAGTGTTGTATTTGGATCAGTGCTAAGGCTAGCACAGATAACATGTTCCTTGTCAGTGACTGCTCATGGCACAAAAGCCATGTTTTTCCATACCTTGTTAGTCAGAGACCCTGGATCTCTCTGAGACCAACTTCTGTGGGCTGTTGTGGAATAATCTTTTGTACACTGTGAATATTGGCTTAATAAAAAGTGGATCAGCCAATAGCTAGGCAGGATTTTCAGGGCGGAGAGGACTCCAGGAAGAAGGGCAGAGACATGGGGAGTCACCAGCCAGAGATGCAGAGGAAGCAGGAAATGCAGGAGATGTGGTAACAAGCTATGAGCCACTTGGCAGTGTGTAAATCAACAGAAATGAGTTAATGTAAGTTATAAGAGCTAGTTAAAAACAAGCCTAAGCTATTGGCCGAGCTTCCATAAATAATAAGTCTCCATGTCATGATTTGGGAGCTGGCAGGAGGGACAGAAAATCTGCCTACAGCGGGCTACCCTTCTGTCCTCCCTTTTGTGTGGATGTGCTTACATAGTCACACTGGATATGTTCCAAAAGACTTTGGGTGGTATTATCTGATTCTTCAGGCAAATGCAGTGATGAAAATCCAATTAGTTTTCTGTTGCTGGGATGACAATCTCTACATGAAAGGGGTTTACCTTTGTCAGATCTCTACTGTGGTCTTGAGAGAAGACACTGTGTTAGTGGAATGATCCTTTAGGGGGTGGTGTACAGAGAGGAATATGCTTCCTGGTTATTCTGGTATTTGACAGAACTCAGTTTCTTGTATTTGTGATGCTGTGGTCTCTATTTTCTTGCTGCCTGCTAAGGCCGTTCCATTTTCTAGAGGGCACACTTTCTCAAGTAAATGTTTCCTTTCAGGTTGAGACTTAGAATCTCTCTTCATTCTCATCACCATTTTATCTCTGTCCAGGCCTTAAATCTCACTATGTGCCCCAGGCTAGCTGCAAACTCTCAACCCTTTTTCCACGAGTAACTGTTGGGGTTGTTGGTGTGTTACATTGTCTGGATCATCTCATCAATGATCCTATCCTGTTTTTCTGCTCTGTGTTCAAGCATTCATGTGACTACACTCATCTCCTGAATCTCAAGACTTTTTATCCTTAATCCCATTTAGAAAGGACTTGTTTGCATAAAAGAGAACATATTCATAGGTACTGATCATTAGAATGTAGACCTCTTTGGGCCAAATTGTTCTGTCTCCTGTATAATCTTCTCCAATCTGTGTTGACTCAATGTTTCTAAAAAAAAAAAAAAACAAAAAACAAAAAAAAAATATGACTGGCATGTAATGGGAATTTATAAAGGGAACGCTGGGCACAGGGACACATTCCAGCACTCAGGAGTCTGAGGTAGGAGGATCATGAACTCCAGGTCAGCCCAAACTAGACAGCTTATGAGTCCTAAGCCAGCTGGGGCCATACAGTGACACCTTCTGTATTTGAAAAGGCTGCAGAGGCAGTTTGTGCTATGTATTAGATGTATGTTGATTATAAAGTAAGATAAGAAAAGAAGGATATTTATTAGGTCATTAAACAGAGAAGTCCAGGTGACATCATGTAGTGGTGGAGCCAGGAATGCAAACGTCTTCAGGAAATGCCTCCCCTCATCATTTGGTACATTTTCCCTCTCTGCCAGTTACAGACTCGGGCAAGCTATCTTTAGATTTTTCCTTTATCATTTTATATCTCACAGGAAAGAGAAACTCTGGTTCCCCCTAGCTGCAAGACAAGTTTGAGAGACAAGTTCTCAATTATCCTGCCAGATGATGTCTTGTAACCACTCACTCTATGCCAGAGAATTACAAACCTTTGAATTGCTAGGCCAAATCAAAATCTAATCTTAAAAATCTCAATCAAAATGACTAATTCTGGAGCTGGGGATATAGCTGGGTGGTAGAGCACTTACCTAGCATGTGTATATGTGAGGCCCTCAGTTTCATATTAAAACCCATAAAGAGGAAAAAAAATCCGTCCCTGGAGGCAGATGAGATGAAATATTTAAATCATGGCAACATTGGGTAGGAATGGCTACCCCATGTCCTCTTTCGGCTGTGCATCACTCCAGTATTGGGAGTGTTGTCTTTCTGTGCATAAGTATACACATGACTGTGAAAGACACAATGAAATGGGACTCCTGGGGCTTGAGACCTGTTGACTTTACATAAGACTAGTTTTGTTAACTGTGGTGATATTTTGTTTGTGCTCTAGCAAATAAAGCTTGCCTGAAGATCAGAGGGTGGAGCTAGCCATTAGTTAACCATAGTAGTCTGGAGGTCTGTACAGACAGGAGACAGGAAGTGATATGGCTGGGCAGAGAGAGGACTTTAAGGCAGGTGGAGACAGGAGATCAACCCCTTTTTTGGTCTGAGGAGTTGTGGGTGAAAGAGGTGTCTTTGGTTGTTTCTTTACTTCTCTGATCTTTCAGCATTTACCCTATAGTATCAGACTCTGGGTTTTTACTATTAAGACCAATTAGAATTCATGCTACAGTTATCCTAAAAGAAGAATAGAGCTGTCAGTAGCACTCAAAGCAGAGGCTCAGAGATAATAGGACAGCCTGGCAAAACAGCTCTAGAAACACACTTGTTTTATTGATGAGTCAACTGAGCTTTGCATTTTCAAGTTATATTGCAGAGTATTAATGTGATAGGAGAGGCCAGGATGCCAACTCACAGTTTACTTCAAAAGATAAATTCTTTCTACCCATTATACCTAGCACCTCTACTTCCCCTTCCTAAAATTCAATTCTCTGAAGGAAGTGTCTGACTGCTGTTTTTGTTTGTTTGTTTTCCATAAGGAGTTCTCAATAGCTGGAAGCTTGCCAGTTGAGAAGAGTGCTTTCCAGGAACCTTTCTGCCATGTTGGAACAGTCTCTTTGTAACTGGGGTCTTGATGCTGGCTGGTCTCCAAGTCTAACATCTTCCTGTGATTGTGTAGAGTCAACTCTAATTAAGTTCTCACTTCCAGTAAATCCTGTCACTACACAACCCTTACCTCAGGAACACAGTCTATCCTCATGGAAACTCTAAACACATTCTCTCTTATTACTTTTTGTTGTTGTTGTTTCTAGAAAACATTTATGTTACTTTTAATCATAAATTCCTAAGAAAAACAGTGTTGATCCTGTTCAGAAAGATAGAATGGCCTTTTGAAGACACAGTTACAGAACCTGGAAGGCTGGTACAGGGTTCTCCAGAAGGCAGTATATGCATTAAATTAGCATCCAATACATGGTATAGTTTATCCCATAGCCACAATCCATAAGTCCAGGAATCAAGTGGTGGGAAAAGGAATAGTTCCACTCACTATCACCCCTAGTGACCTAATTAGGAAAATTTTTGCTTCCTGTTCCCGTGACTTTGAGTTCTGTTGGCTAGAACTACTGGTTCCAGAGAGGGGAGCCCTTCTGCCAGGAACCACAATAAACATTCTATTGAACTGGATGCTCAGACTCCTCCTAGCCACTTTGGGCTTAAGCCATTGGGTTAAGAAAGGAATAACAGTATTTGGAGGGGTGACTGATACAGAATACCATGGGAAAATTGGATTGATTTTCTACAATTTAGGTAAGAAAGATTATGTCTGTAGTGCAGGAGATCCTTTAGGGCTTCTCTTGGTGCCACCATGTCTTGTGATTAAAGTCAATGGGAAATTACAACAGCCTAATCCAGGAAGATGGCAAATGGCATAGACTCACCAGGAATGAAGGTATGGATCACTCTTCCAGGAAAAGAGCCAAGACCTATAGAAATGCTTACAGAGCATGAAGAAATGCACAATGGGTAGTAGAGGTAGTTATAAATGCCAGTTAAGGCCACATGACCTTACAAAAAAAAAAGGATTATAATTGATGTAAGTGTTTCTGTTGTATTTTATTAAGAATGCATTTGTATGGATATTTGTGTTTTCTTTTCTCATTTTTTAAAATATTTAAGTTTGAGACACTAAAAGAATGTCCCTCAAGGGACATTGTCAGTATTTTAAATTTATAATGTGTTTGAGGTTGTATGTTGGACAGTTATATCATGTTTAGGTGTTATTATGACCTGTTTATTATTTTCATTTGGAAATTAATCATGGTATAAGGAGATATGATTATGTGTCAAGTTGACAAGGGGTGGACTTATAGTGGCTATTTTTGGTTATCAACTTGACTATATCTGGGATTAATTAAAACCCCAAAGTGGAAGGTATACCTGTGTAGCTTGAGTTTTCCTGCCTTGCCCACAGTCAGGGCAAATCTCTCTCACCTGCCAGTCCCACAGCCACTCAGACCCAACCAAATAAACACAGAAACTTATATTGGTTACAAACTGTATGGCCGTGGCAGGCTTCTTGCTAACTGTTCTTACAGCTTAAATTAATCCATTTCCATTAATCTATACCTTGCCACGTGGCTCGTGGCTTACCGGCATCTTCACATGCTGTTTCTCATCGTGGCGGCTGGCAGTGTCTCTCTGACTCAGCCTTCCACTTCCCAGCTTTATTCTCCTCCTTGTCCCGCCTACACTTCCTGCCTAGCCAATGGCCAATCAGTGTTTTATTTATTGACTAATTAACAAAACATTTGCCATACAGAACATCCCACAGCATACCTGTGAAGGACTTTTGCTTAGTTTGAAGTAAGAAAATCAACTTCTAATCTGGATGTTTAAGGTAGGAAGACACACCTTTTATCCAGATCTTTTGAACTGGGAAAACCCACTTATAATCTGGACAACATCTTCAGCTGGAAGCCCATGTAAAGATACTGTAGAAGAAAGCTTTAGCTCTTTCTGCTTACTCTTGCCTTGCTAGCAAGTCCATTCCTTCACCAGCTTTGAAGCCTACTTCTTTGGGATTCCAGGTATGCGGAAGACAAGCCTCATGGACTGAGAAACTACTGGATTCTTGGACCTTCTGTTCATAGGTAGCCATTGTTGGATTAGCTGGACTACAGCCTGTAAATCATTATAACATGTTCCATATATATATATATATATATATATATATATATATATATATATATATATATATATATATACACACACACACATATGACATAATATATATGGAGAGAGAGAGAGAGAGAGAGAGAGAGAGAGAGAGAGAGAGAGAGAGAAATTCTGTAAGTTCTCTTACTCTAGAGAACCCTGACTAATACATCATTTGAATGAAATTAATTATGTCTGGGAGGTGATGTCTTAGTGTTTCTACTAAAATGAGCACTATGAACAAAAAAGCAAGTTGGGGAGAAAAGGGTTTCTTTTTCGGCTTACATATCCATATTGCTGTTTATCATTGAAGGAAGTCAAGGTAGGAACCCAAACAGGGCTGGAACCTGGAGGCAGGAGCTGATGCAGAGGCCATGGAAGGGTACGGCTTACTGGCTTGCTCCCTAAAGTTTGCACGGTATGCTTTCTTATAGAACCTAGGACCATCAGACTAGGGAATACATCACTCACAATGGACTGGACCCTCCCCTATCAATCACTAACTTAGAAAATGCTTTATAGCCAGATCTTATGGAGGCATTTTCTCAATTGAGTTTCTCTTCTTTCAGGTAATTCTGGTTTGGGTGTCAAGTTGACGTAAGACTAGCCAGCACAGATGACAACAAAACTTTGCTTTTATTTCAAAATAGAAAAACAAAGATGTGAGCTCATTACTGCAGATAACATGAAAATCAGTGCTAAGCATGAAGCTCAAGGTCCACATGCTTCATCCCAAGAACTAGTGTGAGAGAGAGAGACACCCTTTGCTTTCTCTGATGTATTCTTTGCTTTGTACCCAACACACAACACAAAGTTAACATTTTCATTAATTCTTTTCATCTTTCTTCTAAGATCAGGTTTTAGGTGTGGTCCAGCACACTCACTCTTCAAGTAATAAATCCAACGACCTCCTACCACTCAGTTATGACTGCTTCTCTAGTCTTCAGTAGAAAGCATCTGCACTACTTCTATTCTGCTGAACGAAAGGGTTTGAAAATAGATAATTCTGTTCACAATCACAGTATCATTATCTTCTGCTCATTCTGGTTAATAGAATAAAATTGAATAGGAGGAAATTGTACACACATTTTGAAAGAGTGAAGACAATATTATGTTTAGTTGCAGATGTGTAGAATATGAATAGGCAAATCTAAACTCAGTAAATATTATAAAAAATATGTTTGGCAAAATGGTGCATATGAAAAACCCTTAACAGCAAACACAATAGAACATTCTGGCATTTTTATTTATTTTTTAAAATTTTTCATAGAAGATATTTTGATCATTTTCTTCCCTTTCTCCAACTCCTCTCAGATCCCTACCTCCCTTCCTACCTTCCAAACTTCATGTTCTTTTTCTCTCTTAAAAAAAGAATAGCAACACAAGTGATCCATAGCCAAGTACCAGGCCGAGCTCCAGGAGTCCAGTTGAAGAGAGGGAAGAGGGATTCTACGAGCAAGGGGCATCAAGATCATGATGGGGAAACCTGCAGATACAACTGAAACATGCTAGTGGAAACTCAGGAACTTTAAACCAACAGCTGTGGAGCCTCCATGGGACTGGATTAGGCCCTCTGCATAAGTGAGACAGTTGTGTAGCTTGGTCTGCTTAAGGGGTCCCTGGTAGTAGGATCAGGATCCATCCTTGGTGTTTGAGCTGGCTTTTTGGAGCCCATTACCTATGGTGGGACACCTTGCATAGCTATAATACAGGGGTAGGGGCTTGGACCTGCCTCAACTGGATGGATCAGGCTTTGCTGACTCCCCATAGGAGGGCTTTTTTGGAGGAGGGAATGGTATTACACAAATCCTAAGCCAGAACCAGATATTGGGGTAAATGTTGAAAGATCAGAGAGTCAAAGGAACAAGCCACAGTCACTTCTCACCTAGCCAACTCCACAAATCCTCTGACCGAATGCCCCTAAGTCCTCAGCTGAAAGGGCTCTAGTTCCAGTCTTCTCAGGCCTTATATGCCATCCCCTTCCAGGCCATTTTACTTCCTATCTCAACCTTCCTAGTGCTGGGATTAATGGCGTGTTTGTTTCCCAAATACTGGGGTTAAATTTGTGTGCCACCACTGTCTAGCTCTTTCTCTTTTAAACTGGATCAATCTCATGTAGCCCAGTGTTGCCTTGAACTCACAGAGATCCAGATGAATCTCTGACTCCCAAGTGCTAGGATTAAAGGCATGTGCCACCAATGCCTGACCTCTATGTTTAACTCTGTGGCTGGCTCTGTCCTCTGATCTTCAGGCTAGCTTTATTTCTTAGATTACAAATATCACTACAGAATGGAGAGAATGGAATTGGGGGATGCTGGGGGTGGGTGGGATGAGGAAAGAGAGGGGGATCTGTGGTTGGTATGTAAAAAGAGTAAAAAATTTCTTAATAAAGAAAAAAGTGAAAAAATAGCAACACAAAACAAACAAATAAGCAAATAAATGTGTGTACTCACGTACAACCAAAAACCAAAATGAAAAAAGTTTTGTGTTTAACAACTACTAAGCATGAGCCCTGCCCTATGGTGGATATGATTGGTGTCACTTCACTGAAGAGAAATGATTTTCCATCTCCTAATAACAAACAATTGCTAATAAATTCCTGAGTAGGAATGCCTAAATCCTCTTCTCCATTCAGCGATTTTTGTCTGTTTTGAACTTGTGAAAGTGTTGTGCATGCTCTAACAGTCTCTGGGAGTTCATTAACCCTGTTTTGTCTCAAATACATTGTTTTCTTGGAGTTGTTTACCACCTTGGGATCTTCCAGTCTTTCTATCTACTGTTTCGCATATATTCATGAGCCTTGAGGTGGTGGTGGTGGTGGTGGTGGTGGTGGTGGCGGCGGCGGCAATAAAGGCATCCATCTTAGGGCTGAGTGCTCCAAAGTCTCTGACTTTCTGTACATATTTTCCAGTTATGAGTCTCTGTGTTAATTATTACCTACTACAAGAAGAAACTTCTTTGATGAGGTCTAAGCAATGCATTGATTCATGGCAATACCAATAATGTCATTCAAAGTCATTTTATTTATGTTCATTTGGCAGAATACTAGTTGTAGGTTTTTCCCTAGAGCCCATGAATTATCTAGGCTTAGGGTATTCGCCTTATTGACAGTGTCTGACATGGGTTCCATTTCATGGACTGGGCCTTAAATCAAAGAAAACAATTAGTTGGTTACTCCTAGAACATTCATACCTCTTTTGCACCAGTGGGCATATACTGAGGCTAGATAGCACTGTTATACATCACAGGATTCATAGCTCAGTGAGACCGATGATTACATTTTTTACTCCTCCTAGTTGAGGACTATTTCAATTTTTCCATGATTATGTAACAAAAATATGTGATGTCTTCAGCAATAGGACCTTACCATCAGGTTTTGGAGGGTAACCAATAGCAATGGCAATAGCTTATAGTGTTTAGGGGAGTATATGGGACTCCTTTGTCCATTGACTCAAATGTATACAGCCCACTGCTGGTACTAGGGATTTTATTTGGTAGCATAAGATATATACTTGGGACACTCTCTTCCCCATTATATAGTAACTCCATTAAATCTCCACAGTAGTGAGTTTCTACAGGGCTTTTCAAAAGCCCTTTAGTGTTTGTTATCTCTCTCCGTATTCCCTATTCTACCTTACCCTCCAGCCCGCACCCCACTTAATCTTCCTGCTATAATTTCCCTTTCTAACACTGTATTCTATTTCTCCTTCCTTGGAAGATCCTTTTCTCACCCTGGTCCTTTTCTAGCTTCCTGACATCTGTGGATGTTCTAAGTGGAACACAAATACATACACCTAACTTGAAAGCTAGCATCAATGTATAAGATAAAGCATGAAATGTTTGTATTCTTGGGTTTGGGTTACCCAATTTAGGATGATTTTTTTTTAGTACTATCCATTTATAAGAAAATTTCACTTAAGAGAGCTAAATAGCATTCCACTGAGCAAATGTAATAAATTTTCATTATCCATTCATCAGGTGATGGACATCTAGGCTGCTACCAATTTCTGGATCTTATGAATAGAGCAGCAGTGAACATGGATTAGCAAATATCTCTGTAGTAGGATGTAGAGTCCTTTGGATATGTGCTCAAGAGTAGTATAGCTATATTTTATAGCAGATCTATTTTTAGCATTTTGAGGAACATCCACATTGATTTACATAGTGACTGCACCAATTTGTACCCTCACCAGTATTGAATAAATGTTCCCCTTTGCTTGAACCCCCACCAGTATATGACGTATTGTTATTATTAATCTTGGCCCTTCTGACTGGAGTAAGATAAAATCTTAAAGTAGTTTTAATTTGCATTTTCATCATGACTAAGTATGTTGATTATTTTTTGGGAACTCTCTATTTAGTTCTGTACCCCATTTTTTTTATTCAGGTTGTTTTCTTGACATTCAGTTTTTTTAGTTCTCTTTATTTTTATGATACTAACCATCTGTCAGATGTATAATAGATAAAGATTTTTTTCTCATTCTGTAGGCTGCTTCTTTTCTCAAATGATGTTGTCCTTTGCTGTACAGAAGATTTTTAGCTTTCCAAAATCCCACTTATTAATTGTTGGTCTTGACGCCTGTGCTCTTAGGCTCCTGCTCAGAAAGTGTTTTCTTTTGCCAATAAGTTCAACCGTATATCACAGTTTCTCTTCTATGAGATTCAGGTATCTGGTTTTACTCTGAGGTTCTTGATCCAATTGAAATTGAGTTTTGTGCAAGATGGTAGGTAGACAGGGTCTGTTTTTATTCATCTGCATGAAGCTATCCAATTTGACTAGCCCCATTTCTTTAAGATGCTGGCTTTTCTCCAGTGTTGTTTCTTCTTCTTCTCCTCCTCCTCCTCCTCCTCCTCCTCCTCCTCCTCCTCCTCCTCCTCCTTCTTTTCTTCCTCTTCCTCTTCCTCCTCCTCCTTCTTCCCCCTTTCCTCCTCATCCTCTTCCACCTCCTTCTTTAAATTATGGTGCTCTTAGGTGTGTGGAATTATGTCTGGGTCTTCAGTTCTATTTCATAGCTCTTTAATACAACTTGAAATCAGGAATTATGATATCTTCAGAAGTTCCTTTTATTATTCAGGATTGTTTTCGCCATTGTGGATTTTTGTGTGTGTTCATATGAAGTTTGAAATTATTTTTAAAATTTCTGTGAATAATTTTGATGGTGATTGCATTGTCTGTAGATCGCTTTTTATAAAAAAAGTCATTTCCAAAATATTAATATTACTAGTTCATAGGCATGGAAGTTCCTTCCATCTTCTGAATTTTTTCAATTTACTTCTTCAATCTCTTAAAATTTTTATTATACAAAGCTTTCATTTGCTTGGTTAGCTATTCCATTATAGTTTATTCTTCTGAGGCCATTGTGAAAGGTATGGTTTCCAAAAATTTCTTTTTCAGTACATTTGTCATTGTATATAAGAAGGCAACTGATTTTGTATGTCAATTTTGTATCATGCTACTTTATTGATATCAGATGTAGACAATTCTTGCAAGATTATTTAGGGTCTTTTCAGGCATAAAACCAAATCACCTGAAAATAAGGGTACTTTGATTTCTTCCCTTCCTATTTCTATCTCCTTGATGTCTTTTACTTATTACTTTAGCTAAGACTTTAATCACTATATTGAACAGATATTGAGAGAGTGGATATCTTTGTCTTGTTTTTAATAGAAGAGCTTTGAGATTTTTTTGAAATTTAGATTAACATTGGCTGTGGGCTTGTGGTAATTTATCTTCATTATATTAAAATATGTGCTTCATATTCCTATTCTTTCCAGGTCTTTTATCACAAAGGGACATTGGATTTTGTCAGTCTTTTTCTGCATCTAATGAGATGATAATGTGGTTTCTGTCATTTAATCTGTTTACGTGGTGGATTGTATTTACTGACTTACATTTGTTGAACCATTCCTGAATCTCTGGGATGAAGCCCACTTGGTTATGATGAGTAATATTTTTATGTGTTCTTAAATTTGGTTGGCAAGTATTTTATTCAGAATTTTTGCATCTATATTGGTATGGAATATTGGTTTATAATTGTCTTTGCTTTGAGTCTTGTGTGGTTTGGTATTAGAGAAATTGTGGCTTCATAAAAATAATTTGGAAATGTTCCTTCAGTTTCTATTTTGCAGAATAGTTTGAGGGGCACTGGCATTAGTTCTTTGAATGTCTGGCAGAATTCTACACTGAATCAATATGGTCCTGGAATCTTTTCAGTTGTAAGATCTATTTTAGTAGGGATTATGAGTCACTTTAAATTGTTTCTTTCATCTTGATTTAACTTTGGTTAACATATCTATATCTATCTATCTATGGAGAGAGAGAGAGAGAGAGAGAGAGAGAGAGAGAGAGAGAGAGAGAGAGAGAGAGAAACTCACTCATTTTAGGTTTTACAGTTTTGTGAACACATATTTTTAATATATGTCATTATGATCCTCTGAGTTTCCTCAATATCTACTCTAATATGTCCCTTTTCATCTCTAATTTTATTAATTCAAAGATTCTCTTTTTCTTTTTGTTAAGTCAGCAAAAGGTTTGTCAAGCTTGTTGAATTTTTGAAAGAAGCTGCTTTCCATTTTTTTGATACTTTGTATTTTTGAAATTTGTATTTCATTGATTTGAGACTTGAGTTTGATTACTTCTTCCTGCCTACCTTTTTGAGGAGTTGTTTCTTCTTGTTTTCTACAGCTTGTAAGTATATATTTAAGTTATTAATATGAGATCTCTCCAGTTTTTCAATGTAGGCACTTATGTGAACTTTTCTCTTAGAACTGCCTTTGTTGTATCCCATAGATTTTGATATGTTGTGTTTTCATTTTCATTCAGTTTTTAAGTTTTAATTTCTTTCTTGATTTTTGTCTTGAGCTGTCATCAGTAGTGAGTTGTTTAGCTTCTATTACTTTGGGTGCTTTCTGCCATTCTCATTCTTGATATCCAGATTTAATCTACGTTTGTCAGACAGGATGCTGGATATTTCATCTTTTCTATATTTTTTAAGATAGGTTTGTGTTCTAATATGCAGTTAAATTTGGAGAAAATTCTATTGGCTGTAGATGAAGTGAATTTTTAAGTGTTTGGATTAAGTGTTCTGAAGATGTCTGCTAGGTTCACTTGATTTAGGTTATTTAACCCCAGGGTTTCTCAGTTTAGTTTTGTCTGGATTTTCTGTTTATTGGTAAGAGTCGGGTATTGAAGATATCCATCACTACCCTGTGTGGTGATTTGAATGAAAATGGACCCCATAGGCTTTTAAGAAGTGGCATTGATTGAAAGAATTAGGAAGTATGGCTTTGTTGGAGTAGATGTGGCCCTGTTGGCAGAAGTGCATCACTGGGCATAGACTTTGTGGTTTCAAAAGCTCAAGCCATGCTCAGTGTCTCTCTTCCTGCTGCCTGAGGATCCAGATACAAAACTTTCTGCCACCTCTCCAGCATCACATCTGTGTGCATGCCACCAAGCTTCCCACCATGACAATAATGGACTAAATATCTGAACTGTGAGTTGGCCCCAGTTAAATATTTTCCTTTATAAGAGGTGCTGCGGTTATGGTATCTCTGTACAGCAATGAAAACCATAACTAATATGATAGGGGAAATATGTGATTTTTTGATGTAATAGGATTTATTTTATGAAAGAGCAGCAAGATGGATCCTGCTTTCTAATCCAAGTTGTTAGTCTTTGCCTTTTTTATGGGGAATTGAGACTGTCAATATTGCGAGCTATTAGTGATCAGGTTTTTTTTTTTTAATTAATTTCTGTTATTTGTTGTTCTATTATTGCTACTTTTGAAAACTTTTAACTCATTTGGTTAATCGCTTTGGGGTTATTTATTCCTTGTATTCTCTTGAGTGTAGGGGAAATTGCTTATATTTTTTTATTGTGAAATGTTTTTCTTTTTCTGATGATCATGGTTCACAGTCTTGCTGGGTATAGTAGTATTCTGGTCTGGCATCTTTGGTTTCCATGGAGGGCATTGGAAGCAGAACTATGGGTATCCTGGGTTGGCAAAGAAGGTAGTAAGTCTCAGGGAATGGATATAGGCTGGGAGGAGGGTCTGCTGTAGGTAGTGGCATCAGGCCAAGGGGTACACCAGAGAAACAAGAATGGAGTAGGGAAAGGAGGGCACAGGTAACCTACCTGAGTCCCTTACAAGTTTTGTGGCTGTAGGGTCCCTGGAATAGTGTGGGTCTGAGGTTGGCATAGAGTGGAGATGGGCTGGGTGTAATGACTGAAGATGGTGGTTTAGGAATAACTTGGGGAACCTGTGTTCTCACCATATGTGATGGCAAGTCACAAGGGGATAGGGGTGGACTGGGAAGACCCCAGAAGTTCTTGTTTACAAAATTTAACAGTATTATATTTCATTTACAGTATTAGCAAGGTACATTACATAAGTTAGAAGTAATCCTTTCAAGACTCAGGGCTGGTATGAAGCAACCCACTTATTCAATAAATGATATGCCTCTAAGAGCTCTGGAGTCTCATGCCTTGTACTAAATCTGAGGCATTTGAATATGATAATGGTATTTATGCCTAAGTACATAGGTATGCAAAAATATCTATAAATAGACCTGGGAATAGAGCCTAGTGGCAGAGAGTTTGCCTAACTTGTGCAAGTTACTGAATTAAGTTTCAAGTATGAAAAAAAATACAAATGGCATTAAGAAGCAGTAGCTTCCCAAATGTTTCAAATTTATCTGGAAAAGAAGTTGGGCAAACCAAATTAAATACTGCTAACAAAACTTACTAGGATTAAAATATTAAATCAAATATATATATAAAGAATCTGGGACTGATGGGAATTTTAGAATTCAGTGCTCTTACAGACAGACATTTGTTATTTGGGCCTTGTAAAATTTCCTCAGCCTCAGTAGCATATTAAAACGAAATCATGTTAATTTCTAAGTCATAATGACTTGGCCTCTGTCTTTGATAGTGAAGACTTCTTCAGTCCCCTGTCACAGTTGCCACTGTTATCTCTTGACTCTCAAGTGATATAATTTACTGGCTATTTGCTTTAGTTTAGTGAATCACCTGCACAACCTCTGTTGACATTGTTCTTTGTAGATGTTACCCATTTGGATCCTCTGATTCTTGAACTGCTATAGCTCTTCAGTGGTCAAAGACAATGTCAGGTTGGACCCAAGGTTAAGACATAATATTTGTGCCCACGTCCATTTCAACTGTCTTCCATATCCATTTCAACTGTCTTTCCTGGACACATCTCCTATCCCCTCTGACCTTCAGGCCACTGATCTTCAGGCTTGGAACTGAGTTTCTTCAGCAACTTAGAGGCAGCTTCATGTCATCCTCACCTTACCCAGCCCTGCACCCTTGTCTTTCCCCATTCATTCTTTGACTACTCTATTTTCTTTATCTCCAAATAAAAACACTTTGCTTACAAAATCACACAGATGGGATAAACTACATGTCATTAAATAGAACCCAAGCCCAAGACTGTACACAGCCAGGACAAAACTCTGTAAAGCCAACTTTATTGTGTTGTAAATCCTTTGTTAGCAGTAATTTATTATAACTATTGGGCCAAACATAGGATACACTTAAAAACATCATTAGTTCTGTCCTCAAGCAACATAGTATTCAGGAATCCCAGCTCTTGCTGAGTTTGAGAAGACATTCCAAATGCATTTTTTAAATGCATGAATTATACTTACCTTCTTCACTATGATCAATATGTTATAAAAGGGATGGAAGGGAGAAGTACATAATGTTTCTTTACACCCTTCATAAATCCATAGCTGAGACGCTACAGGAAAAGAAAATAGATAAACACAAGAAAATCAACCTTATTAATGTGACCTTCTCCCATTTTACAGCCAGGAAGTAACTATCTCCAGAAAGTAGACTCTTTCAAAGTAGTGACTTAAGAGAATCACAAGCAAAGGAAGAAGCAAGCACGTCCAGAAGCAAGGGGACTATGGTGATGCAGTCTGCTCATACATTCTTCTCACATCTATTGATTAGGAAGTGTGGCCTTGTTAGAAGAGGTATAGCTTTGATGGAGGAGGTATGCCGTTGGGGCTGTGCTTTGAGGTTCCAATTCCCACACCATTTTTAGTCTCCCATACTCTTCTACTTCATGATTGTGGATCTGATGTAAGTTCTCAGATGCTGCATCCCTGCCTTGCCTTCCTGTTTCTGCCTTGCTCCTGACCATGATGGTCATCGAATCACGCTCTGGAACAGTAAGCAATCCCTCAATGGCATGCTTTCTTTGCAAGTTGTCTTGCCTTTATAAGATGTTTTGTCATGGCAATAAAAAAGTAACTAAGACATGGCATTTACCAATCTCTGAAATAAGTAAATCAGTTAAACAGCTCTCTTTTATCCACTTTCTTTCCTTTTATTTAAACTTTCATGCCTCCTTGTGCCTCCAAATTAACTGTGTTGAAAAAGAATATTCGTTTGTATGGGTAATCAGCATATCTTCAGCCTCCAAAACTACATCACAAGTAAAACTTCAAAAGTAATTTTTTTTGTCTATTTAGTGAAAGCTAAAAGACAAAACATTAAATGATTCTTAAGCTCACAAACCAACCCTGCATATTCATAATACTGTTAATCCTTCTAATTTCATAACCGCTACTTTATTGACCCAGGGATCATACTTCAGCTTTGTAATATCTGTGGGTGTGTATGAAGGCAGAGGAAGGACAAAGAGCTAGAGATTTTCAGGAATTCAAATGGCAAATCATTTCAACACCAGCCCCCACATGTAGAGTATGGGCCTTGAGTCAAATAATTATTCAATAAATATTAATTGCTGAACCTGCTCTGTGCCAGGCATATTATATGTGCTTAGGATACATAAGACCAAAGCAAAACAAATAACCTGTGAGTTTATATATATTCCTCTGTGTTAATTCCAATAATTTGTTCAATCACAAGAATTTGTAAGTTGTGCAGAATGTGTCTTTCGTCTTGAATTATTTTTCTCTCAATATATAAAAAACAGAGTTGCTTTTGGAGATGTTAGGACATTTATGGGGCTTTAGCTGAACTTAAATATAGAAATAGAATTCTTTACCTCTTCTTAAATATAGGAATGCAGAAAATTCCAAGGACAAGCCTTAAAAATGTGTAGTCGGTGGTGGCGCACGCCTTTAATCCCAGCACTCGGGAGGCAGAGCCAGGCGGATCTCTGTGAGTTCGAGGCCAGCCTGGGCTACCAAGTGAGTTCCAGGAGAGGCACAAAGCTACACAGAGAAACCCTGTCTCGAAAAACCAAAAAAAAAAAAAAAAAAAAAAAAAAAAAAAAAAAAAAGTGTAGTCTACCAGCTGGGAAAAACCTAAAAGATATATATGAATCTTCTGGTATATATGACCTACTGAATTAGAATTAAATCAAGAAGAAATATATAGTTTAATGTTACCCATACCCCTAGTGAAGTAGAAACAATAATAAAAAAATCTTCCAAGTAAAACACTTCTGGGGCCAGATGGATTCAGCACCGAATTCCATCAGACCTTCAAGGAAGAACTAGTGTTAGTTCTCCTCAAATTATTCTGTAAATGAGAAACTAAAGGAATATTTTAAATTTTTTGCTGTGAAACCAGCATTAGCCTGATACCAAAACCGTACAAAGATGCAAAACAGAGAAAATTATAACCAATATCTCTTATGAACCTAGATGTAAAAACTCTTAATAAAATACTTTAAACCGTAATTAAGAATACAACATAAAGACTATTTACCATGGACAAGTTGGCTTCATTCCTGGCATGCAAAAGTGGTTCAATATACATTAATTCATAAACATAATCTACAACATGGACTAGAGAATAGAAACCACAGGATGGACTCATTAGACAGTCTTGGACAAGATCCAACATCCCTTCATGATGAAAATCTGGGAGAGACTATAGATATGAGGGACATAATCTCAACATAATAAAGGCAATTTACAGCAAGCCCATAGCCAACCTCATTTTAAATAGAGAAAAACTCAAAGCATTTTCACTAAAAACAGGAACAAGACAAGGATGCTCACTCTCTCAATATATGCTGACTACAGTGCTTGAAGTCTAGGCTAAAACAAAGGACAACTGCCGGGCGGTGGTGGTGCACGCCTTTAATCCCAGCACTCGGGAGGCAGAGGCAGGCAGATCTCTGTGAGTTCGAGGCCAGCCTGGGCTACCAAGTGAGTCCCAGGAAAGGCGCAAAGCTACACAGAGAGACCCTGTCTCGAAAAACCAAAAAAAACAAAAAACAAAAAACAAAAAAACCAAAAAAACAAAAACAAAAACAAAACAAAGGACAACTGAAGGAGACGAGGTGATAGAAATAGGAAAGAAATAAGTATCTGTAGATGATACGATTTTAAACATTAAAGCCCCTAAAGACTCCACCAGGAAATTTCTGCATTGGATACATACTTTCAGTAAAGGGCCAACATACAAAATAAACACACATAATTTAGTAATCTTTCTGTACAAAAATGATAAACATACTTAAAAAGGAATCAGGGAAAGAGTACCTTTCACCACAGCAGAATATTTGTTTACACTGTAAAGATGTGTCTTTCCCAAGGCACCTTCTGATTGCTTTAATAAAGAGCTGAATGTCCAATAGCTAGGCAGGAAGGGGCTAGGCAGGACTTCTGAGGACAGGAAGGATGCTGGGAAGAAACAAGGTGGGGTTGACAGCCAAATGAGGAGGAAAGAGGGTGGGCTGTATGGAGAAATGAGGTAATGAGTCACATGACAGAGCATAGATTAAAAAATAAGGGTTAATTTAAATTATAAGAACTAGTTAAGAACTAGCTTAAGCTAAGGCTGAGCTTTTGTAATTAATAATAATTCTCACGGTTATTATTTGTGAACTGGTAGCACAAAGAAATGTACCACTACACTAATTTTAAGCAGTACTACAGAGATATCGGAATTAAAACAGCATGTTATAGCCATAAAAACAGACGTTGATCAATGGAATTGAAGTCAGGACAAAACTCTAAAAACTGTGGAAATCTGATCTTTTTAGAAAAGAGACAAAAATACACACTGGAGAAAAGACAGCATCTTAAACAAATTGTGCTGGTTAAATTGGAACTCCATGTAGAAGAAAGAAAATAGATTTGTATCTATCACTCTGCACAAAACTCAATGCCTACTTCTGTAAAGCATCCTAAAATCTACACATACAAATGGAGATACCTTATGATGGGGGAGACAGTACACCAACTACCAGAAATGGATTACATCTTTTTGATTAACTGACCAAAAATTTCCATAGACCTCCCAAACATTGCAGGCTATTGCCAGTGCTATTGATTACCAGAAGATTATCTACTTCTGGCATAGATCAAGGAGAAATCTACCTGGTACTCAACTAGAAGCTTCATCCCTAATGGCTAGTGTTCAAAGCACTATTCGGTGCTGTACATGCGTCAACCTTTCCCAGGTATTAATCTTTTCAGCTATAATAATAATCATCCTTAAAGATATGTTACTGATACAATATGGCACAATTGTTATGGGAATAACCAATCACTTTTAAAATTGAATTTAAAGCCTACTCCATGAGTAGGAACTTATATCTTACATTGTTAGTGATGCCGAGAACTTGAGACTCAATAGGACATGGATCTTAGGGGAATATCTACCACTGTTATCCTGCTATAGGAACATAGCAATTAATTGACTCCTAATAACATATGATTATAATTCTATACTCAGAGATCAGTGAGTATAACTCAACCCTTATCAAAGAAGCTTCTCCTTGAAGTATATAATAATTAACATAGAAACCCACAGCTGAACAATGTGTAGAGAGTAAGAGACACCAGAGTGTAGTGGGTAGCCATTCCAGCTTTGACCTGGAAGTTCCAACCCCCACTGAGGCTTTGGTAAGGGTCACGCCTACAAGGCAGGGCTGAGAGAGGACGCTAAAGACCTGAGATCCGGATGCTTGCACTATCTTGGTTCCTGGACCCTGGACGCTGGAGATAGACCGAGCAGAGTTCTCCAGAGAACACCGCCGGACTGCACTACACCTTTCCCAGACCCTGTAAACTATCCCTTCACTTGTAAGTTATCCCACAAAATAAACCTCCCTTTTAACTATGTGGAGTGGCCATAATAATTTCACCAATACCAGAGTGGAATCCCTGAAAAGAATGACTTTTTCATAACCCTCCTCTCAAATGTCAGAAATATACATAGAAGAGGGGGTAGAAGATTGTAAGACTCAGAGCACAGTGTTTTCCAGACACAACAGTGTTGGTGTACATATGAACTCACAGAAACTGGCACAGCATGAAGAAAACCTGCACAAGTTCAAGCCAGATGAGTCCTAATAAGGAGGCAGAATGGGACTAAAGATCCAGCCCTAACCAAGAAGATAGGGAAAATCAATTATCTTTAATGGATTGACACCGGTTATATCAAATATACTCTGGGACAGCCCCATCCTTAGGAGTAGTTGGGTAACAGTAATCATATTCCATGGTGTGTGTGTGTGTGTGTGTGTGTGTGTGTGTGTGTGTTTTCACTTCTTTTCTTTTTTAAGAGAGAGAGAAAGAATGTGGTGTTGGGTGGGTAAGGAGGTAGTGGACCATCTGGGAGGAGTGGTGGGAGGGACAAGAATTTGATCAAAATATATTGTAAAAATTCTCAAAGTATAAATAAAAACAAAAACAGTTTCCTTTCCTTTCAGTGAAATCAGTGCATCTGTGAGGCTTTAATTATAATTAAATTTGGAAATAAGCTATTCTAAATTGCATATTTCTAATTATCTCTAAAATATCACATATGTTAAATTGAGTATATAGTAAAACCCATCCAGTGTTATTAGATCATGTATGATTGTATCTTCAAGACTCTGGTCACTCTAAACTAGCAAGATCTCATTGTCTGAAGAATTCAGGCCTTACTCCCTCCATCTTTCTCTCTGTGACAGAGTTAAGAAGTCACATTTTTCTGTGGTTTTTACAGCCCCTTGTTTATATTCCTACCCAATACCTGTCTCTATACTCTTTGTCACATAGACTATATTGAACTAAATCATGTGTCATAGAACTTTCCATCACCCTTCATTTACCTCATTTGTGGTATTTCTATAAAGGCTCTCTCGTGGGCCTGTACCTGTCATGTGTTCTTTGATGACTACCTTTTCTATTCTTATTTATTTATTTATTTATTTATTTATTATTTTTATTTTTTCTATTCTTACTTTTAACTGTCTTTCTTTTTATTTTTCTTCTGTTGAAAATGAATTCATTTCTTACATAATATATACTGATTATGGTTTCCTCTCCCTTTGCTCTTCCCAGATCCTCCCCACTTCCCTTCCCAAACCCCTGTCTCACCTGAATCTACTCCATTTCTATCTCTCATTAGAAAATAACAAGCTTCAAAGAGATAATAATAAAATATTACAAAATGAAATATCATAAGATAAAACAAAAACTATCACATCAAGATTTTAACAAGACAAACCAACAGAAGAAAAGAGGCCAAGGGAAGGCACAAGAATCAGAGACCCACTCATTCATACGTTAAGGAATCCCATAAAAACACTAAACTGGAAGTCATAATATAAACTCAGAGGACCTGGTGCAGACCCATGCAGGTACTGTGCAGGCTGCTTCAGTCTCTGTGAATTCATATGAATTTTTTTCATGTTGATTCAGAGGGCATTGTTTCCTTTGTGTTCTCCATCTCCTCTGGTTCTTGGACTCTCCATGTCTCCACTTCTGTGGGGTTCCCTAAGCTTTCAGAGTTTGATGGAGACATCCTAGTTATGGCTGAGGATTTCAAGGTCTCTCATTCTCTATGTAATGTCTGGCTGTGGGTCTCTGTATTTATTTCTATCTGATGCAAGAGGAAGCTTCTCTGATGATGGCTGAGTAAGGCACTGAGCTCTGAGTATAGCAGAATATCACTAGGAGTCACTTTACCACTACTATTTATTGTTGTTAGACTAGTATTGTTTTGTTTTTCCGTAGGTCTCTGGGCTATGTAGTCTTTGGTTCTTGGTCACCAAGCTAGTGTTGGTTGGGTATGGGTTCTATTTCGTGGAATGGGCCTTAAGTCAAATCAGTTATTGGTTGATTACTCCCTCAAGCTTTGTGCTACCTTTGCCCTAGCATATCTTGAAAGCAGGACACCACTGTAGACAAAGGGTTTCTGGCTGGCTTGGTGTTTATGCTTCCTTTTTGATAGCATGTAGAGTACCTTCCAGTACCACAGGCACTAGGCGTATGGGTGAAAACTCTATATGAGCACAAGTTCAATTTCCCCATGTTCAATGAGTTGTGTAGGTGTTGTCTTAAGCAATGGTGACTTACTGTCAGTTTTTGGAGAGCAATCTGGTGTCTTGAAAACAACCTGGGTTGTTAGAAGATTTCCACGGGACCCCTTTGGCCAATCATTCAGTTAGATGTAATCCAATCCCAGTACTGGAAGCTTTGTTTAGTGGCAAGAGAGGACAGGTTGGGACTCTGTCTCCTCCATTATTTGGTGAGCTCATTTAGGTCACCTTCATATATGCATATACTTTAGGAAGTTTCTATTGTATTAGGTTTGCATACTACTCCTAAAATGCCCCTTAATTTTACTTGTCTCTCCAAGATAGCTTTATTTTTTTTAATGAAGTGCCTCTCCAGATTTTAGAGGGAAGTATTTCTTTTCCTTTAAAGCCCTATCATCTTGTCTCTGATATAATGTACTGTCCTTCGTAATGTCCTCACACCTCAAGACTTGTTCATGGCCCCTGCAAAATCCTCTCACCTAGCAAAGCACATTTCTGAAGGGTAATTTTATGTCAGTTTATTTGTTGAGCCAACCACCTGCTCATAATTCTTTTATTTCTAACAAATGTTAGTTAGCATTTTGTCATTGTGACAAAATACTTGACATAATTATCTTAAGAAAGTGGTTCTCAACATTCTGTGATCCTTTAATACAGTTCCTCATGTTTTGGTGACCCCCAACCATAAAATTATTTTAGTTGCTACTTCAAAACTGTAATTTTGATACTGTTATGAATCATAATGTAAGTATCTAATATGCAAGATATCTGATATGTGGATCCTGTGAGAGGGCTGATAAATCCAAAAAGCAGTCACGGTCTGTATGTTGAGAATTACTGAATAAGGAGGAAGTAGGCTTTTTGGAGCTATGTCAAAAGTTACAGTTTATGATTGCTGGTTGTGTTATTTATGGGTCTGTGTTTAGGCAAAGCATCATTGTGGAAGCATAGATTTTGATCTCATGGTGGCCAGGAAGCACAGAGAATGAAACACAAAGGAGTCCAGAAACTGATGTATACTAAACACCATGATCCCAGGGACCTAATTCCTTCAAGTTGGCCCCACATCCAAATAATTCCACCACCTCTCAGTACTGCCATCAAAACTTGAATACAACGGAGAATTAATTCATTGGTTACATCAGGGCTTTTATGATTCAATCACCCCTTGATGAATAATTCTATGAGCTAGAGATCACGCTTTCAACAAGCTAGAGAATCTTGGTGATAATCTTATATTTTAACTATAACAATTCCCAACAAGAAGTTCCTTGAATAGCAGTAGTTGTGGAAGTGAAGTAAATAGATGAACTTACAAAGAAGAGTTGACTACATTGCTTATTCAGTTAGAAGTAGAGATGCCAGGTATTTTTTTTTTTTATTCTTTGGGGACCTACCACCCAGCTCCCAAATAAATATGTGGAGACTTATTATTACTTATGAATGCCTGTCCTTAGCTTGGCTTATTTCTAGCCAGTTTTCTTATTTTATGTTATTCCATCTTCCTTTGCCCCTGTTTTTTTTTTTTTTTTTTTTTTTTTTAGCCTTTCTCTATTCTATACAGCTTTCTTTCCCTTTTATTCTATGGCTGACTGTGTGGCTAGAAGGCTAGCCCCTGATGCCTTCCTCTTCTTCTCCTTTTCTCACTCTCCCCTCTTCTCTTCTTCACCTCCTATTTGTTCTTTCTGCCTGGCAGCCCTACCTATTCTTCTCCTACCTAGCTATTGGCTGTTCAGCTCTTTATTAGACCAATCAGGTGTTTCAGACAGCCAAAATAACACAGCTTCACAGAGTTAAACAAATGCAACATTGCTGTGGGATGGTCTGTATGTCAAATTGCTCTGATTGGTCAATAAATAAAACATTGATTGGCCAGTGGCCAGGCAGGAAGTATAGGCGGGACTAACAGAGAGGAGAACAGAGAAAACAGGAAGGTGGAGGGAGTCACTGCCAGCCACTACCATGATAAGCAGCATGTGAAGATGCTGGTAAGCCACGAGTCACGTGGCAAGGTGTAGATTTATGGAAATGGATTAATTTAAGCTATAAGAACAGTTAGCAAGAAGCCTGCCACGGCCATACAGTTTGTAAGCAATGTAATTCTCTATGTTTCCTTGTTGGGTCTGAGCAGCTGTGGGACTGGTGGGTGACAGAGATTTGTCCTGACTGTGGGCAAGGCAGGAAAACTCTAGCTATAAATGACACTCAATGTGTTGGCAAGAATTTCCACCTAAAACCTGAGTAAAAAGATTCTAAAACGGAGCTAAAAACAGTTCCCAGTTGTCTCTTTCAAGCTAGGGGCAGCCTGCATGTTTGAGCTACTATGGCTGGTTCCTGGTGTGTGCGCTTGACCTGCCGCATGGCAGGAATGAGGCCTCTGCAAGTGGCACATTAAGCTGCGTGGTGGATTTAGCCTTGCTAGTACAAAACAAAAAGAAGTTTCTGGGCTACATGCTGCTTTGATAGAAGCATAGACCTACTATTTCTGAGAGATGATGGCTCCCAGAGCTGGGAAGCTGAAGTGGGCGGAGCCAGCAGCCACAGTGCTAGCACTGTTTCAGTCTTGGAATGCTGCAGTTTAAAGCAATAGGCTCAAGCTAATATAAAAAATAAGACACGTAAAGATGGCTACCATGCAGAGAATCTGGATTATGTTCTCTTTGATATTCGTAACTGAAGAAAAACATTTGATTGCAAAAGCTGTTGAGTTATGCCAAAATGTATATTTTAAAGGTACCTTGACTTCAAAATTTGGATGTTGCTTTGGAAAGGAGGCTCTGCTTTTGTTTCCAAAGAAAGCCAGAGGCTATGGATTTGTTCCAGATTAAGATACATCAGGTTTGACCAGCCAAGACCGCCTGAAAGGTCTCCAATGACACCACGGCCCAGATGATCCAACGTCCAGAACCATTTCAAGGCAACTGGCTCAGATGATACACCCTCATAGACTACTCCATAATCCTAAAATTTTCTTTGTGTCCCCATAAGATACAGTGCCCCCCCTCCAGCAAGAAGTAGTAAGAGAAGCTATGCCCAAATTCCCAAATATACCAAGCTGGCTTTGGAGATGTGTAAAAGTTAAAACCTTCCTCTTTAAAAAAAAAAAGAGAAAGAAAAGAAAAGAGGAAGTGCTATGGGATGATCTGTATGTCAAATTGCTCTGATTGGTCAATAAATAAAACACTGATTGGCCAGTGGCCAGGCAGGAAGTATAGGCGGGACTAACAGAGAGGAGAACAGAGAAAACAGGAAGGTGGAGGGAGTCACTGCCAGCCACCACCATGACAAGCAGCATGTGAAGATGCTGGTAAGCCATGAGCCATGTGGCAAGGTGGCATTTATGGAAATGGATTAATTTAAGCTATAAGAACAGTTAGCAAGAAGCCTGCCACGGCCATACAGTTTGTAAGCAATATAAGTCTCTGTGTTTACTTGGTTGAGTCTGAGCAGCCGTGGGACTGGTGGGTGACAGAGATTTGTCCTGACTGTGGGCAAGGCAGGAAAACTCTAGCTACACAACATAAAAGAATGCAACACATTTTTGGATCATTAAACACATATTCCATATCATAAACAAATTCAACACATCTTAAACAGTCTACAACAATGCCATTCCTTCTGCTACATTCCTTGACAATATTTATTAGTTCAATATTCATGTTAGGGAAAGAAGAACTTAAAACAGAAAATTTAGCTTGAGTATCAGAGAATTAGTTATGTATATAAAATAGTGTTTAGAAATTTTATCTTAATTACATATTATTTACAAATTTAAGCAATCATAAAATTCAGATTATTCAAAATCAATTTTCTTTAAAAGTTTTTATCAACATGAAGAAGACTAGGCAAAAGTCTAGCACTTGAAACTCATCAATGAAATCAGCCTTTAGATCCCAGGTGGACACAGTGAAGCCACCTCTGCTTACCTGTGAAGAACCTGGGCTGTCATCTTTCTGATCACCTGGGGGTTGTGGAAGAGTATAGGTAGACTTTTTCTGTACCAAATGAGAGCTCCAAAATAACTACAAAGAGGCTTAAGATTACTTAATGCTTGGTCAATAGCTCAGGTTTTTACAAGCTCACTCTTATATTTAAATTAACCCATATTTCATATCTATGTTTTGCCCGTGGCTTGGTACCTTTTCTCAGTACAGCATGTCTATCTTGCTTCTCCCTGCATCTATTGGAGACTCCTGACTCTGCTCTTCTTTTTCCCAGTAGCCTTTTTTTTTTTTTTAAAGATTTATTTATTTATTATATATACAGTGTTCTGTCTGCATATACTCCTGCAGGCCAGAAGAGGGCACCAGATCTCATTATGGATGGTTGTGAGCCACCATGTGGTTGCTGGGAATTGAACTCAGGACCTCTGGATGAATAACCAGTGCTCTTAACCTCTGAGCCATCTCTCCAGCCCCCCCCCCAGTAGCCTTTTAATGTGGCTGTCCTGCTCAATCTCTTTATGTCAGATTTTTATTAAGTCATTCATAGGGATATATATTCATACAGTGTAAAGGAATATTCCACAGCAGAGGAGATTCTCAGTGGCTCTCCATCAATTATGAGCAATGACAAAATGTGAGCTGGAGCTAGGCACAGTAAAGTGGAAAGCAACAAAGCTCAATAGCAGAATGATTTAATAGTGCCCTTCTTAGAACCATCCGAAAGCTGCAAAGAGCCAACAGTAGGATTGCCCTTCTTCAGGATAAAATCCACTTCTTTTATATGTGCAGTCTGTGTAAATTGTTATGAATTTAGGATAATAGTTTTCTTCAAAAATATGGGATCTGGACCTTTTAAAAGAGCTACATTTGTCTGAGTTAACAGATATTTAGAAAAGAAATTCCAGTTCTGTACTCAACATCAGAGTGCTGCAAGCTGTCTGAATTGCTGATAAATCCCTTTCCCATCTCTGATTAAATAATTGAGATTTGGACAAGTGTGTTGTTATGTACAACTATGTTTCATGATTCTCTGCTGATTGGAGAAAAATTTAAATCAAAACCAACTTGTGGTAGAGGGTGAGTGACTTTATAGTTTTGAGATTTGCGTATTATCTGGCATGCTCACCAATGCTGTTACATTAAGTCATGGAAGCAAGGTAAATAACCCAAAAGACGAGATCTTAAAGACTAAGCTTTTTGATACTAATCTCATGGGCAACTAACAAATATTAACCTCAAGTATAGTTAATTTTCTTCTTTTTCTACATTCATTTATCATGTCCTTTCAATTAATTATGATACAAAGTTTTGATGGTTATAAGGTTAGTAAAGGACATAGAAGTAACTCACTATGAGGCTAGTTCTATTTAGAAGAGGTTTTAGAGTCAGGAGTTAAAGGTCAACTCATCTGTGACTAAATTGAGGCATCCATGAGCTAAAACATGGAGATAGACAAATATGTTATGGATGGACTGTTAACTGGCAGCAAAATGGGCCAGCTACAATGCTAGGCTAACCTTGAACTTCCCAAGTTAGACTAGAGAAGATGGTAGCAGTGAAAGAGAATTGACATTTAGATCCAAATTCAATGAAATGAAACAATTCTCAAAAAATACAGTTTAAGTTCAATACATTTTTCTTTTCCAGAATTTGTGGCTTTTAAAGGATTTGATTAATGTTATTATCATGTATCATACTTCCAGTCAAGACTAGCAGTAAATACTCAATCACATTAAGAGTGTTGAACTGGGAAAGAGATCAATATTGATGCTTTGCAACAAAAGAATAAGTCAGGTAGTACTTACTGTCACTCCAAATGAAGCATGACTGCTAGAAAAACCAATAAAGTGAAAGAACAGCAACAGAACAACTGGCAAGGTGCTGCTTGAGTCTCTTCGCAGAGCAACTGCTATGGGTACAATGAGTAAAATAGTAACGTCATGCACGGCTAGGAGGATTTGGAGTCTTTCTGAGTCTATTAAAGGGCACAAGTGATTTGATAACACAGACTTAATCCTGAATAAACCCAGCTACTCCAAAGGCAGTACATACTACAAAAGAGACACAAGATAAGAGAGACAGAGAGAAGGGTTACAAAAGTAGTTCTACAGCCAGACTACCTGCCAACAAAGTCCAACCACAGTGGTGTCTGTCAAATTAAGGCTCTTCTAAGAAGCAGCACTTACGCTGAGACAGCTGAGGAATGATGATTGTGCAATGCATTAAAAGGAAACAGTGAGGTTGTTTAATAATAGGAATCATCTATACTGTCTTGCAGCATACTCATTTGCTATGACAACCTTACCTAAGAAAAATGTGATGTCTATAAGAGACCCTGAGATCAAATCTAAGCCTATTCCTATTACTTCTTTAAAATTCTCCTCTATATTTTAACTATGAGTACTTTGGCATGCACAAAGCCAAATGAAATGCTAGCTGTGCCTTGTCTATTAGAAACAATCATAGCATGAAATTTATTTTTGAATTTTTAATATTCTAATTATAAATTAATTCAAAGTCACAGATCATGAAGAAAACATGCAATATAGAAACACACACAGTCATCCTCTTAAACAGGGAAACTCCAGGAAGAGTGGTATGCTTTTTTGTATATTAATATTTGTATATTTTTAGGTGTATGAAGATATTAAAATACTTATATGATTGTTATGGTTCATATTTACTGTCAACCTGACACAATCTAGAATCATCGAAGAAGAGTTTCAATGAGAGTTTGTCTACATTGGATTGGTCTATGGGCAAATCTACGGGAGACTTAAGTTAATTGGGCAAATTGATGTGTGAGGTCATAGTCCACTGTGTGGGGGGCTACCATCCCTTAGGCAGTGGTTCCTGAACTACATAAGAGTGGAGAAATTGAGCTGAGTATGAGGAAACAAGCCAGTGAGCATGTGTGCATTCATTTCTCACTGTTCTTGACTGTGGATGTATGTGACTAGTTGCTGCTGCAGTGACTTTTCCCAAGTGATGCCCTTTCTCTTCAAAGTTGCTTTTTGACAAAATATTTTATCACAGTAATAGTAATGAAACTAGAACAATAATGTTGTCATGATCACATTATATGTATGGTTGCATTAGATTATATTTATAATCTAACATTTAAAATCTTATAAATTGTATCTTTCTTAAGTCAATAGAATTGTCCTAAATAAATTACTATTTGATAATGCTTCTGCACTTTTATTTCTTCTTAGTGGACATTTTGTTAGTACAGTTGTTCATAGATTATTATCATACAAATATATCATTTCTCTAATCATATGGCATATAAGAAACATAGTTGAACTGTATTCTATACTGGAGATAATATACACCTGAACAGTTTCCATTGGTCCTTAATTTGGATACTCTCAATTTTTCATTATTTCAAAGAATGCTGCCCATAAAGCTGTGTGTTTCTGTGTGAAAGCTTTGGTTTTAGAACTCTACAACAAATGTGCAGAACATTATTTTTGTTTTGGGAGGTCATTCCAACTTAGCAGCCACACATTTATGGGGTCCTCATTGTGATGCAGGAGAGTGTTTTTGTGTTGTGACCAGCAGTGAATACAATGAGTGTCTTAAATGCCTACAATCCACTCTTGATTTTATTGAAAGTATATGAGAGTTGATCTTGATTTCCCACTTGATTGAAAAGAGATTAGTAGAGTACACTTCTGGATGTGTCTGTGAGGGCTATTCTAGAGGGACAGTGTCTAGGGAAAAGACTCCTTATGAAAGTTGTTATAGCACCACCTCAAAGGGTGGGGCCTAGATATAATAAAAACGAGAAAAGAAAGACAAATACCGCAGTCATTCTTTTTCCTGTCTGGAATGATATGAGATTTTACTCTATAATGCCCTCCAATCCATAATGAGCTGAAACCTCTGAAATGATAAGCAAAAATAAATCCTCCTTGCCTTAAGTTGTACACATCAGGCATTCTGTTGTTATGGTGACAAAAACAGCTAATTGACACAGAGTGTCCTTTCTTGCTCCCCACCCTTCTCTTGGCCATGTGCATTTCTTTTTAAAGGTTGTTTATATGTTTTCATTGTGTCATAATTTTTTAGTTGAAATAGCAGATGCCCCATTAAACCTATTAAAAAAACACATTGAAAATATTTTCTCATAGTATGTGTTTATGTTTTACTTGGTTTTGTGGTGACACAGGTTGAGAGATGTTGATCTATTGGCATAGTGATAAGTCTCTAGGAGTGGGTTTAATACTGTGTCCATTTAACAACACAATATTAGTAAATTCTGCCATAGAGCCCATGTACTATCTATCTGCCATAGGTTAGTCTAATAATAGTGCCAGGTATGGGTTTCACCATTTAGAATGAGACTTGATTGAAATCAATTAAAAAAGTGATTGATTTCTCCCATAATATCATGTCACTATTGTACCAGTGGTCATGTCTTGCCAGGTCAGCCAGTGTTTTAACTTGCAGGCTTCCCAGATGACTATTCCGTCCTTTGGCTTCGTGCATAGCACATTCCAGAACTATAAAAGCTAACTAGTAAGGATGAAGCTTCCAATTCACTCACCTTTCAATTTCACCATGTTCTAAGATTCAAGTATGTGGTATAATCAAAAATAGGGTCTTACTATCAAGTTCTAGAGGGTAACCAAGAATACTGGAAATAGCTTGTACTATTTGGGGCCAAGGAACCTTAGTGGCCAACAACTCCAAAAGAATGACAACTCCAAAAGAAGGAACTCATTCCTGGCACTAGGGTTTTCATTTGTCATTATTTGATGTCTAGAAGGGGCATCGTTGTTCTGCTATAAGGTAATTCATATATATATATATATATATATATATATATATACACATATATATACATATATACACACACACACACACATATATATATATATAAAATTTCTATAGCAGTAGGCTTCCATATGAGTTTTCCCAAAATGCCCTTAGTGTTATGTATTACTCGCTATACTTCCTCTTTTTCCTCATCCTTCTTTCTTCCATCCAAATTTAAGCTTTCTTATTCTATTACTTCCTTTAATCCTCCATACCATTGCTTTCTACTTCCCCTCCCTTGAATGTCCCACCCCATGGCCCACTATTAATTTCCTGATCTTTATGGAGATTCCAAATGTCACACACATATCTGAAGATTCAAATATAACATACACATGTGAGAAAAACATTTATCTTTCTGGGCCTGGGTTCCCTCACACACAATGATTTTTCTCCAGCTCCATTCCTTTACCAGTGAATTTCACACTTTCTTTTATCATAATAGCTGAGTAATATTCCATTGTGTAAATGTACCACATTTTCATTATAAATACATCATTTGATGGTCATTTAAGCTACTTCCATATCCTGAGTATTATGAATAAAGTGCAATGAGTAGTAGATATCTCTATAGTAAGATATGGAGTCCTTTGTGTATATACCCCAAGAGTGATGTAGCTGGATCGCGTAGTACATATATTTTTTGGCTTTTTGAGGAATCTCCCCACTAGTTTACATAGTGACTACACCAGTTTGCACTCCCGCCAGCAGTGAATATGTTCCTTTTTCCACAATTTGACCCAGCATTTGTCATCAATTTTTTTTTAAGTCTGAGCCTGACTGGGTAAGATGAAATCTGAAAGTAGTTTATATATCATATATATATATATATATATATATATTATATATATATAGCTTCCATAGCAGTAGGCTTCCATACTACTTTTTCAAAAGGTCCTTCATGTTATTTATTACTCCCTACAATCCCCCCTTTTTGTTACTCTCCTTTATTCTAGCTAAAATTAAGGATGTTGAATATTTTAAAGAAAGTTTCTCAGACATTTACTTTTTTCTTTTAAGAATTCTTTGTTTAGTTCCACACCCCATTTTTTTATTAAGAAAATTTTTTATTCATTTTACATACCAATTACAGATCCCCCTCTTCCTTTCTCCTGCCACTCCAGCCTCCTCCTCCTATAAGAAGGTAAGGCCTCCCATGGGGAGTCAGCAGAGCCTGGTACATTCTATGGAGGAAAGTCCTAGCCCCTCCCCCTTCCTAAAGCCTGTGCAAGGTGTCTCACCATAGATTGTAGGCTCCAAACAGCCTGCTCATGCACCAGGGGTGGATCCTGATCATACTGCCAGGGGGTCCTTAAGTAGATCAAGCTACACAAGCTACATTGTCTCATTTATGCAGATTAAACTGGATCATTTCTTTTCTCTTTTATTATTGTATTTGTGTGTTTCTGTGTAGGTGTATTGGTGCCTCCGTACCACCGTGAATGTGAAGTCAGAAGATATGCTGAAGGAGCTTTTTTCTCCCCTTCTTTCATTCAAACATGTTGATCCCAGAGACTGAACTGAGGTTGTCAGGAATGACATCAGCAGTAACTGCCCTTCCCGTGAGTCCCTTGCCTGGCCCAGGAACCTATGCTGTTAATATGAAGTGTAAAACAGTACTGTATATAGGCTAGATCTCAATTGCCTTTATAAGCCAGCACAGTACCGTCATTGTATATGATTAGTATGGGACTAGTCTAGGATTTCTAGCCCCCAAACTGTGTGATTTTTGTTTGTTTTTCGTTTTTTGTTTTTTGAGACAGGGTTTCTGTGTAGCCCTGGCCATCCTAGAACTCGAATTCAGATTTGCCTGCCTCTGCCTCCCCAGTGCTGGAATTAAAAGCATGCACCACCACTGCCCAGATCTAACAGTGTCTTTTTAAATTCACTTTTAAATTTTATTTTCTTTGTAATGACTTAAAGGATTAAATTGAACACGGTCAGCACTTTAGAAACTGAGTCAGGAGGATTGACATGAATTCTAACCCAGCCTAGACTAAACAACAAAAAGATCAAATCTGATGCTATGGGGGGAAACCCAATCCTCTAGAGTAATTAGTGCTGAACTGTTAGAGCACGAGGTATGGTGGTACACACCTGCAATCTTAGCAGGACTCAGAAGACAGATCAGGGGATCAAGTTCAAGGCTAATCTGAGTTACAAACTAAAGTATGTACTGCTAGAGTTTGGCTGATTTCTCTAAACATAAAAAGGTACCCAACTAGAAATGAATAAACAGTTCATTGATGAATACTCAGGGCCAGTAAGAAGAAGTGAAACCAATTTACCATTTCTGTACCTAAACAATAGACAAGTGAAAAGATACGGTCCCTTTATACAAATGATTCAGAAAAACTCAGGCTATGTGACAAACAATAAAATGTCAAACCCGAGGAAGAGAAGACTAAAGATACAATGCTTGTCTTTAAATAACTGAAGGTTGACATGTTTTGCTCACTCTTCCAAGATTGGAACCAAAAATATAAGAAGTTAAAACACCTCAAACTCAACTTTTTCACAATTCTAGTTGTTGAGTAATAGGACAGTCCATTTATTGATCAGTTACTGGCTGGCTTGAGTTGAACAAGATGGCTTCTCAGAATCCTCCAAGTTTGATTTGATGACTGTCTCTTCCATCTCCATATGTTTAGGTTTTTGAGTTCCTTTTATAAGTCTGAAGTTTGAATCTCTGATTATCCTTCACCTATGTGAATATGTGGGAATCATATCTGTGTAAGAAGAGAGACAGAGATCCTGCTTCTCATACAGTTAACCAATAATACCAGGACTACTCATTTCTTCCAGGATCAACTCAATTTACTTTACTTGCCAGACTGTTTGGGGATATTTAAGTCATATTTTTTGAAGAATAGGCTATTTTACATATCTTTTCCTGATCTCTCCCATTCTTTTTCTCTATCTTTCTCTCTTCTTAGAAATGCTGGGTGAGAGATATCAGAATTCATAGATCTATACATCTAGGCTTCATCTTCTATCACCTCAGTTTCAATCTTTCAGCTATGATTATTTTTTTAATTTGCATTGTATTCTGAGTGAAATACCCTGGATTGATTTCTCAATTGTTTCATTCCCTCTTCATTCACTTAGCAACACAGTGATTTCCTTTTTTTTTTTCTTAGCAGTCTTTTGTGTTATGGATGAGCTACTCTTTTAAATCTTTCAAAGTTAGTTGTGGTTATTTTGGTTATTTTCAGATATTCCTTTGTGGCACAGGGCATTAGTCCATTTGTTTACAAATTTTATTAGCTATCTTTTCTGTTGTTGATTTTCTTCAAGCAGTTACTGAATATTTATTATCTATATACTCCTTTGAAAATTCATGGTCTTTTGGAAGTTTATATCAGTTTAGACAATAAGAGCCCCACCCCTACCCGTGTGTGTGTGTGTGTGTGTGTGTGTGTGTGTGTGTGTGTGTGTTTCTTCATGAAATATTTGTTATGTACATTCTCAGGGCAGGGACATTTGCTGCTCTGGATGTACTAGGTCAGCTAATATACAGTCCAGCTTCTCCAGTTTTAGTTTCTCTTTTTAAAGACTATCACCATGGTCTCCATTCAGAGTTAGCTGTTGAGTATAAGCTTCTGAAAATAGTAAAAAAAAAGAGACTCTCATGTCTCTCAGCTGTCTTCAGCACCATTGTCCACATCTTTGCATGGTTTGGTGACATTTTTCTTCATCTGATGTATTTAGATTGTATCTCAAAGATTTTTATATTCCCCTTAATAATGTAGGAAACAATATATTAAAGATGTAAAAAAAAAAACCCAAAATCTCTGTAGTCACTCAATGATGTTCTCTAAATAAACAGATCATATTAAACACACACACACACACACACACACACACACACACACACACATATACACACACACGTTTCTCTAAGTGATGGTTGAGTGCTTTGCCCTAAACAAGACATTTGTACCATCTCCTGTGAGGCTTAGAGAACCGTGCAGAAAAAGAAATGGAAAGACTGTAAGAGCTTCAAGGTTAAGAGAAAGAGCCATGGATGTCATCTTCTGGATGACACACAGGCACTGCAAACACACACTCTGTAGAGGAGTCATTGTTTTCACTTGTCTCCCATTAGTGGACCAACCACTCTCCATCCAAGAGTCTTAATCTAATAATCGCAAATGAGCCACACAGCAAAACTAAAGGTAATAAATCTGTGCAAGGAACAGGTAGGGAGGAAGAATATAGGTAGATAGGGTGGAGTTTAGCTAATTGATGTGCCTAATTGTATTTTTAAATTTAGTGTTTAGAAGGCTGTGCCTCAGACAATATTTTACACATTATTTTATATTTTGATATGTATGAGCTTAGGAAAATGTTTCTACTCTTTCATTGCATTTTCAAATCAAAATAATAACAAGCAATTACAATTTATGGTTGTGAGGAGGTAGAGAACTAGGGGAGTCTTTGTTTTCTTCCTAAGCACAAATCACTATAATTGCTTTTGGAATAAATGTACATAGGACTCAGTAGGCTTATCAGCTATTGTTTTGAGTCCAAAGATTTGATGTGTGGTACCATGAGAATCATAAATACCTATGGAACTTGTTCAGGAAATGTTGACACAAAATAGCCTTTCATTACCTGTGCTAAGAGCCTTCCTAGTTACTAGAAAGTAACAGTACCCTTTGTGGGCCTGTGGCAAAGGCTCAGTTAGCAAAGTCCAGGAGGCAGACATTGTTTCCACATGCTACTTTATTTCATGTAACTATTAAGGTTTAATTGTGTTTGAATTTTTAGGCAGATGGTGGGTGCTGTGTCCTAGATCTTTCTTTTATTGTGGTTGTGAAAGACAGAATCAAGGGGCTACTAAGGAAACAACTATTGACAAAAATTTAAAAATGTCAGGAACAGAAAGCAGCTGGGGAGATATTTGCAGAGAAAAAAATCTCTCAGTTAAGATTTATGAGTCAAACTGTTCGTAAGTATTGTGTGGTGTTTGACATATTTTATTTATATGGCCTTCTTTTGCCAACCATCTATTTCCCTTTCCTCATCAATAGGGCATTGTGCCCATTGTACAGTGTGAAACCAAACCTGCAAGGCATAGTTTAGTGAAAAGGATTTAAGTCTCTTCCTATTTAAAGAGGAACCGGAACAGGAAGAGAGAGCCCTATGTTGACTGGTGTTTGTAGTTCATCTTGAATGTCCAGATTCCCATGGAGAACTGCAGCCATTTATATAATTTTCTCTTCAGCCAGCCACACATACTCATATAAGCAGCATTTCTTTCAAGTACTAAAATGCTCATCTAGCTGGGAACATATCCTAAATTTATTATATTCCTACACTTCATTGTTTTTTTCTATCTTAGGATAATTAAGACATACATCAGTTTTTATTGTTATTTTGTTTTGTGTTATATGAGATATTTTTATTTCTCAGAACATCTTGACTTCATTATTTTATCAACTGACATGTTAACTTTCAGAATGCTCCAGATATGCTGTTAAAGTTAATAAATTAAACCATCATGCCATTCTTCCCTGAGATTTTTATCATTCTGTCAAGCCTTTATAATTTGCAAATCAGTAAACCTTACTTTCTCCTCTCTAGGCAAAGAATAATGGCTAGAACATACAGTAAATCTGGGCATGTCATTCCAGTCCCACTTGACTGTGAGTCAGTAAACTACAATAAGTCAATTAAAATAATCACTTCCTGACCTCAGTTTTTCCTTTCTAAGATAAACTTGGTGCTTTGCATCTCACAATATGTTTGACAAAACAATAGTACAATGTAAAAGGACACCATGACAATCATGTTGGTAGGGATAGAAAAAAAACCAGCTTAAGTCTAGGAATAAAATCAGTGCCACGGAAAAGCAGCAACTGATGCTAAACTCATGCTCCTTAGAAAATGAGTGTGATTGGTTTTTAAAAGCACTCAAGTCCTAATAGTACTTTTAAGTAGAACACTTGAAATGAGGACAATCCAATTCTAGATTAAAACTTTTGTCTCTTCACTTGTTTTCCATTGTCTCTGGGGACTCTTGCTGATTGACTCCCTTATATCTAATGGAGTAAGGCTTGTTCAATGCCCATTTCTTTTTCTCTCTCTGTCTGCCTGTCTGTCTTTCTCTCTCTCTCTTTCTCTCTTGCTGTGCATATTTTAAAAATGTATTTATTTTATTTATTAGTTATATGTGTGTGCTGTGTGAGTTTATGTGTGCCATATATATATACATATATATATATATATATATATATATATATATATATATATATATATATGAATTTATATGAATTTTCAGAGACCAGAAGAGGGGTAAGATCCCCTGGAAATGGAGTTACAGTCATTTGGCACTCAGTTGTGAGCCTGAGTTCTTTGAAAGAGGGACAAGTGCTCTTAACTGACAAGCCATCTCCACAACCCCAACTTCTGTATATTTTGAATGCTGTGTAGATTACTTATGTTACTGAATGCAGTGTAAATGCTATGCAAATTGTTATACAGGATTAAAGAGGGACGGAGAAGACTGCAGGAGTACTGAGCAGATAGAAATTTATTTTGGATATTCTCAGTTAGCTGAATCTATGGATGTAAAATCTACAAAGATGGAAGGAAATGATGTACCATGTTTTAGAAGCATGGGTTCATAAGATTGGAATGGATTTCTGCAGCTGTCCAATACGGTTTCCCTGGATACATCACCCTTGTTAGATTATCCTGGACAAGAGACAACTTAGTCTCAACTACAATTTTATTCATGACATGAATGTCACTAACACCATTTAGTTTCTTGAAAAATTTTCCACATTCTGATTCCTCATAAAATACACACACACACACACACACACACACACACACACACACACACACGTGCATTTAACCCTCTGAGGAAACAGGAAAAAATATCAAGTGAAATAGCAGTATTTTTTTATCTCAATGAGTCATTCCCAGGAGCCTTCCCTCCTCTTTTCAGCATCCAAGGCATTACTCACTCCCCTCAGTCCTTACTCCTGAGTACAATTCATTTTGTGCATTTGTGTGTGTGTGTGTGTGTGTGTTGTCTATTGTATGTACTCAATGTGTTTATGAAGTCTAGTATATGTGTGATGTCTAGTGTGTATATGATGGATACTATGTGTCTGATGTATAATGGGTGATATTGTATAGTATGTGTGTATGATTTATATGTATGTTGTACAGTATGTGTGGCATGTATTGTGTGTATTACAGGAAGTGAATGAGTGATGTATAATGTGTTTCTGATATACAGTCTGTGAGATATATAGTATGTGTATGATATTATGTGTTTGTGCTATATAATGTGTGTGATGTATAATGTATTTCTATGATGTATAGTGTATGTATATGATGAATTGTGTGTTGTGTATGGAGTATACTGTGTATACATGGTGAATAAGAAGATTTTATTTGTGGTAGACAAAAGTTTCTTGGTTATTGGGAAGATAAATTGTAGAGTGAGGAAGACAGGAACCAAGTGAGCCAACTCTACTCATATTTGGAGTTTTATTTATGAAGACATTTTCTCATTGCTACTGTGTCATCATTATAAGAGGCATTTCTTAGTTACACTTTAACAACACTAAAGTCAGGATGTATCTTTCAAATGGTGGTTTCTTCCACCATTGATGACCAGAGGGCAACTTGAATAGGTTGTCATTGGTTTGAATGCACAGACATATGAAAAGCTCTAATATTTTAAGTCTATTTCAACTGAGTATTGTGCCCTATTGATATCAAACACACTGATGTTTATTTCTGATTTGAATGTCTTTATAAAGATTACTTCATGCATCAGTCTTAAAATTAAATTTTATTGCATATTTTCAGACAAAACTGAAACAGGGCTGTAATGTATAATTAATGCTAAAAGCAATCTTTCAATGAACATGGTAATTTTCTATATTATATGGAAGTCTGATGTTATAACTCAGTTGAGAGTATTTTTTTCTTTATAATATATAAAATAATGGTAGCTCTTCATAAATCACACATTAAGGGAATACAATAGTTTATTCTCTCAAATACAGAGAAATATCAACTCCTTAAGACCTAGCCTTCCTTACTTTGACTTGTGGACTAAGCATCGTGTACTATAACATACCACTGTACTTTTAAGGTGAAGTGACTCTTTAGTTGTGAATGAGCAGAGTCATGGCATCAGAGGAAAATGACTTCATGAGAGGGGAGTAATCTAAAGATGCTTCAAGAAACCCATCAGCATCACCATGGTTCAGTGTACCATCTTCCACAGAAACCTACAAGGCCTCCTTGAGAACTCGGACTTCTCACTGCAGTCTGAAGAAGAGCTATACTTCCTGTCTGCAAATTTCATCTTCTTGGACTGACCTGACCTCTGGCTGACCTCATCTGCTTCCTCCTTTCTTCTAGATTCAGCCACAGCAAGCATTGTCTGCCCCTCTGCTTTCCCAACTCTTTGCTGGCTCTCCCCACCTCAAAGTGGCCTCCTTTCAGGGTACCCGCTGCTTCTCCCCACTGAGCTCCCAGGACACCATCTCAGGGTAACTTTCCTAACCTTGTTAATAGGGTTTTTTTATAAATGAGTCCTTCAGATCTCATAGGTGTTGTTTGTATGATTTGTATAACTCTCTAAAATTATCCTATGTGTTCATTTATTCATCTCCTCAAAGATATACTTTGCCCAGTTGTGTGGTAGTAGAGGTTCATTGTGCAACCCTGCTCTATTGAATGAATAAATAAATTATAGTTGGATAATTTAATATGAGGACGAGAAAAATTAGCCTCAGTGGGTTTGGGAGATGTACTTATGTAAAACTGAAAAAAAAAAACATTTTAGAAGAAAATGGAAGCGTATGGAAGGGAAATGTTAATACACACAAAAAAGGAGTGATATAATCCAGCCATGATGGTAGAGATGGGCACAGACTGGAACTGGCTATGTTGATCATGTGAAACAGATACTTATTTGGAGGAAATAGACACATGGAAGAGCAGTTTGCAAGTCTTGAGATGGGGAAAGAGCACATGTTATACCACCAAGCCCATGCAAGCTCGAATGTGCTGCCAAACAACTGATTCAGGAATCTGGTCCTGGGAGGTGCCATGCACTATGTATATTATGCAAGAGTTTATACAACTTTACATCTTCAGGGTACTGGAGGCTACTGCTTATGAGGCTCAGAGCAGGTAAAAGCCTGGGCCAGAGAATTCATGATGCTCACCAGAATGGATCAGCTGCTATTTATCTCCAGCTCTGACTGTCTTTGGGGAACTGAGGCTACATAATAAAAGCGGATTTTTCTATGATGCCAGATATATAGATTTTTATATAAATTTCACTTTAGTATAATACTGAAAAACAGAACTTACAAAAACATACCAGGATCTAAACAAAAACAGATTTGTAGTTAGTACCTTGCAGCCTCTAGTAACTTCCAAATTTCATTGAGACAACTTTTTTGAAATAGTGAAGAAGTCTATAAAATGAATAAATAGAAATTAAAATATTTTCATTGTAGAGTTAACATATTCTCATTTCAAAGGAAAGTGAGAGTACAGAAAAAGCACAAAATACTGGAATCAAGAAAAACCCAAATTTTGTATTCATATTTCAGATAATACTGTGTTGTATTTTTCTATAGGACTATCAGTGATTGACAAAGTGTACATATGAATGCATATATAAATATGTTACATGTATGCAGATATATAGACAGCTTTTCTGGTTATTTAAAGTTCTTATATCTTTATTTTAAAGGCTCCAGTGTAATCATGTAATTGTGGATGGTTATTTTCTGTTTTGAGTTGTTATTTCAGTTTCATTTTTCACTATTCAAATCTAATGACGGACATCATGATATCTAAAGGTTTTGCTGAACTTCACATTTTTTTCACTAGATGTGATTGATGAAAGTTAAATCTTGTTGAAGAATGAAAGCATGTCAGTTCAAAGCACTTTGCTACAAAATTTACTTTTTAGAACAACTTTGAGAGCACTTAACGTACTTATTCACAATTTTAAAGACATACGACATACTGGACTCTGCCATTTGATCTCTTTATTCACTATTATGTTTGTAACTGTCTCATTTCAATGACCAAATACCTAGCAAAATGAAACTTAAGGAAGAAAGGGTTTCTTCTGTCTCACAGCTTGAGGATATGATTCTCCATGGTGGGAAAGGCACATCAGTGGCCCTGTCTCCAGCAGGGATGTCATGAGTGTGAGGCTTCTGGTCACAGTGTATTCATAGTCAGGGAACAAAGATAGATGAACTCTCTGCTCAGCTCACTTTCTTCTTTTCCCATTTTCATTCAGTGTAGGATCTCAGCCTAAGGGATGGTGGGACTCACAAGTTTTCCCTTCTCAGTTAAGCCTCTTTGAAGATGCTCTTACAGACATGCCCAGAGGTCTGTCTCCTAGGTAATCCTGAATCCAGTCAAATTGAAAATGAAGATTAGCAATCACAAGCCCATCCTTGTTTACTTGACATTCAAACACATCACTTTTAATCATAGTGCTTACTCTACCTTTACTTTTTGAAGCAAACTCTTCTGTGCCATTCTTTATTCAATCTCTCTCCTGTCAAATGAATTTGTTCATGAATTACAGAGTTTGTGTAGTTTCGCTCTCATACTGTCCTAGTGAAGAGCATAAGATTTTCTTTCATGACCCCAGGTCCGGCAACATTTCTACTTTTTCTGCATTTAAGCTCTCTCAATCTCCTTCTCTTCACTAAACTGTACATTTTTCAGATCTTTCTGCTGCAACTACTATAGAACAACTTAAGGACAGTTAAGCCTTATCACAAGCCTGCATGTTATGCACTCTTGAAATTTCCTCTGCCAAAGATCTCAGCCTATAACTTCTGAGTTCATCCTCATGGAAGTTCTCAGGACGGTTGTAGAATGCAACCTGTTTGTTTTCCAGAATGTAATATGAGTGGTCTTTAGACCAGTTCTCAACAGAATCCATTTTGCCTTCTCAGACTTCATGAATCAGTCTTCCACTGACTATTTTTCTTGCTTGTCATCTTCCAAACTCCTGCTAAACTGCCTATTTCGCTCCACTTACTGACTTCTATACCTTTCTACCTGTATCTCTAAACTTTCCTATATTCCTGCAAATTTCAAAGGCCTAAGAGTTATCCACTAAGGTTTATCCTACCAAAGACTCTGCTCCCAAGTACTGGTTTTCTGTGCTGATTACTATCTGTTGTTTGAATCTTAGATGGCCTTTTAATAAAAAACCTGAGCCAGATATCAGGGTGAAAGCTGCAAGATCAGAGAAGCAGAGCAGCCAGCCAGTAGCTCTTACCACTGCGAAATCCTCCACCTAAGGAGAGTGAGTTCCTCTTTCCTCACACCTTATATACCTTTCTCTACCTAGACATCACTTCCTGGGATTAAAGGCAGATATGTTTTCCAGTACTGGATTAAAGGTGTGTGCCACCACTGCCTTGCTCTGTTTCCAGTGTGGCCTTGAACTCACAGAGATACAGATGGATCTCTGCATCCCGAGTGATAGGGTTAAGGGTGTGTGCCACCACTGCATGACCTCTATGTCTAATCTAGTGGCTGGCTCTGTCCTCTGATCCTCAGGCAAGTATTACTAGGGTACACAATATATCACCACATTTCCCCTTTGTTGTCTAAAATAATAAAAGAAGGTTATAATTAATATAAGAAAAACTATATACAGTAAATATAATAAGTATATACAATATATACAGTCAAGAATTACATTAGCAATGTCCTGTCCATTAACATTTGACAAATTTAGAGAAAATACTCCATTATTTACCCTATTTTGGTGAGTCCAAAATATACCTAATTCACTTTCTATCCAACTTGTATTACCAGCCAAAAATATCTTTTGATGTCTTTCAATTTTATACACTTTATACCTCTTTAGTGAGTTTCTTTTCTGAAATTGTTAACAAAGAAAACTATAACTATAACTGTCTAATACTCAACTCCCTCAGAGACCTGAGAAGGAAATAATATTACCTAATTAAGCGGGAAGTGTAAACAAGTGACTTCCAAAAAAATGTGAGAAATGATAGAAATAGCTGGCTGCCTGGACAGTCACCCAAGATTTCTCTGCAACATTGGGGCACCCATTTTTGGCCTACAGGCCTAGCATATTTGACATACTTATCTGTGAGTCAGGATTTTCTTTCTTTCTTTCTTTCTTTCTTTCTTTCTTTCTTTCTTTCTTTCTTTCTTTCTTTCTTTCTTTCTCTCTTTCTTTCTCTCTCTCTCTCTCTCTCTCTCTCTCTCTCTCTCTCTCTCTCTCTCTTTCTTTCTTTCTTTTTTTTTCTTCTTTGGTTTTTCAAGACAGGGTTTCTTTACATAGCTTTGTGCCTTTCCTGGAACTCACTCTGTAGCCTGGGCTGGCCTCAAACTCACAGAGATCCCCTGGCTCTGACTTCCGAGTGCTGGGATTAAAGGCATGCACCACCCCCGCCTGGCTAGGAATCAGGATTTTCTAAAGGGATCAGGATTTTCTAAAGGGGCTTCCTACTTTGTCTTGGCAAGATTCAGAAATCCTTTCTTTGGTGTCTTGCTTGTCCATTTTGGACAGCATACTGTCAGCAGTCAAGGCAAGGACATATTCTTGCCCAGTGGCTAACTTTTGCCACAAAGAAAGTAAACTCCATATGGAGTTTCTTCAATGCAGACATGTCTCATAGTCATAAAAAGATAAAAATCTATGTTATTATAATATCTTAAATGCCATATTCTGTAGATCTCTGAAGTGTTCAAAGATGATCTATCTATCTAAAATATACTTCTGTTTAACCTTGAAAACATACCTAATATGACTACAAGTTTGATTGTAATGATTGTAATGTAATTAACTTTCATTTCTTATATCCTAATTAGTTGGTAATAATAACTCTCAAGGATTAGCAATTTGCATTATATTGTTAAATGAACTGTATAGGTACAATACCTTGAACAAGAGTAGAAATATATGTATAGTATTTTCTAACAAATTCAATCTCAAATTTGAATCAATATACATAATTTGTATACAATGTACAAAATTCAATCCAATGTAAAATATTTAAAACTAGTACTTGATTTTTAAAAGTATATTCAATAATCTACCTATTTATCTTATATCTATATTCTCCCTTTTTTCTTTTCAGAGTAAATTCAATAATATACCCTTTTATCCTATTATTTATTTTTTTTAAAGATTTATTTATTTATTATGTATACAGCATATGTGACTGCAGGCCAGAAGAGGGCACCAGATCTCATTACAGGTGGTTGTGAGCCACCATGTGGTTGCTGGGAATTGAACTCAGGACCTCTGGAAGAGCAGCCAGTGCTCTTAACCGCTGAGCCATCTCTGCAGCCCCTAACTTTTTTTTTATATGGGACACTTCCATAATCCACTTTTTGGGAATGTGGATATAATTTTCTAGGCTACTTCCTGCTAATTGAGGATGCTGGTAGTCTTATTGGGACATAAAGAAAATTTAGGATTATGGTCAAGTCCTGACTGGAGTAATCTGTGAGGCTGTATCATCTCAGCTAGCCATCTCGATATTGTCCTGAGCAGTTTGTAGTCTAAAGCCAATCTTTAGGTGGTATTTGTCAGCTTAGTGACATTATTATAGTCCTGATGAAATAATCATTGTGGGGTTGCATCATCTTTTTGGGAGATTTCAAAGTTACAGTTAGGCATAGTCATGGTTCACTGCAGAAAATCTTTTTTTTTTTTGTGGGATATTTTTTCTGGATGATTTGTCCTTTTTCTTCAGATTTCTCATTTGTCCACTGTTCTTAAGATTCCTTAGCCTTCATTCTCCTGAAAGACAAAAACAAAACCTTTCCCCAATTATAACTTTGGGGAGGTTCCTTTTAGGCAAGTTATATCTGATTAAATGAAAAGCATTTGTTAGTGGTATAAATTAATTTAAATATGAATGGTCACACTGGTTGATGAACTATCACCTCTTCTAATTAAGAGGTCTCTCTTGTTCAAATTGAACCTTTATCAATTTTGATGGTATCCATAGCTTTTCTTCTCCCATGGAAACAAAAGCAAAACCTCATCCCCAGCATAACATATCCTGTTTTTCATCTGAGGTCAGTGCATCTGTAAAGTATATAGGCCGATTTAATTCTGTAGTTTTTTTCTATTATCCAATGTCTCTCTGCAGCTGTTGTTCTTTTCTCATTAGCATTGAGAAAATTCAAAGTTAGTAGAGCATTATGTAATCTATTTCTGGAGGTTTTTGTTACCCCTTTCTGTTTAATTAGTATATCCTTTAGAGTTCTGTTTGATTTTTCTATGACTGCTTGGCCTGTAGGATTGTATGGTATGCCTGTAATATGCTTTATATTGTAATAAATAAAAAACTGTTTCATTTTACTAGAGACATATGCTGGAGCACTGTCAGTTTTAATTTGTGCAGGTATACCCATGATGGCCATATTTCTAGCAAATGCTTGATAACAGAATCAGCCTTTTCAGAACTCAAAGCAGTTGCCTACTGAAATCCTGAATAGGTATAAATGGTGTGGTGTACATATTTCCATTTTCCACATTCTACAAAATGAAACACATTCATTTGCCAGATTTTATTCCTCTGAGTATCCTTTGGGTTACATCCTGCTGCTAATGGAGTCTGATTGTAAAAAGAACAAGTAGGACATTTCCTTATAATCTCCTTGACTTGTTGCCAGGTTATGAAAAAATTCTTTTTTTAAACCCTTACTGTTGACATGTTTTTAATGAAATTCTGAGGCCTCTAGCACATTTCCTATCAATAGTTTATCAGTCTCATCATTATCTTGTGTTAGAAGGCCTGGAAGTCCTGGATGGGATCAGATGTGAGTTATATATAAGGGATGATTACTTTTCCTGATTATTTCTTGTAAATGAATAAATAACAAAGTTAATTCTGACTCGTCTGGGATAAATTCAGAAATTTCAATATGTAAGACCACTCTTTTGGCATACTGAGAATCAGTAACTATGTTGAGAGTTTCTGAAAAATCCATTAATACCATCAGGATGGAATATAATTCCAATTTTTAGACAGAATTATAAGGACATTAAACCACTTTACTAAAATTTTCTAATTTGTAACCTGCCTTTCCTTGTTTGTTTGTGTCTGTATATAATGTAGGGGCTCCAGATATTGGTGTTTCCCGTACAATGTGAGGCAGGATACAGGTAGCTCTCTTTATAAGTTGTATTCTATCACTTTTGGGATATTCGCTGTTAATATCTCCTAAAAAATTACTGCAAACTCTTTGCCAAGGTTCACTTTCTGCCCATAATTTGTCAATGCCCTCCTTAGTTAAAGTTACAACAGTTTCTGCTAGGTTTATTCCTGTTAATTGATGAAGTCTCAATTTTCCATTTAAAATCAAGTCAGAGATATTTTCCACATAAGTTTTTATTTCTTTTTTTTTTTTACTGTGTTTATTTGGTAAAAATATCCATTCCAATATAATATCTTCCCTCTGCATTAAAATTTCTGTAGAAGAATGCTTAGAGGGTAAAATAATCAAAATGCAATCAAGCTTTGGATCCACACAATTCACATGTCTTTCCTGTACTTTCTTTTCCACCAAAGCCAATTCTCTCTCAGCTTCAGCTGATAATTCTCTTGGACTATTTAAGTCTTTGTCACCCTCTGAAGTTTTTAACAAACTACTCAGTTCATCCTTTTTTACCCCAACAACAGTTTGTCGATGGGAAATGTCTCCAAATAATCTTTGAAAGTCATTAAGAATCTGTAATCGATCTCTCCTAATTTGCACCTTTTGGGGTCTAATTTTTTGTACACCTATTATATAGCCTAAATAATTAATAGAGTCTCCTCTTTGTATCTTTTCAGGAGCAATTTGTAATCCTCAACAAGGCAAAATTTTCTTTACTTCTTTAAACACTTTTTCTATGGTATCTGCATTTGAATCAACTAGTAAAATGTCATCCATGCAATGATAAATTATAGATTTAGGAAATTATGTATTACTTCCAATGGTTGTCATACAAAATATTACTTCTTGTAGAATGGTAATTTTGTTACAATATTATTTCTGCCAATCCATGAACCTGGGAGCTCTTTCTATTTTCTAGCCTCTTTCTCAACCTCTTTGCTCAGAGATTTAAAGATTTCATTGCAAAAATATTTATTGGTTAGATTTATTCCCAGATATTCATTTACTTTGGAGATATTGTGAATGAGAGTGTGTCTATGATCTCCTCCTCAGAGTGTTTGTTGTTGGTGTATAGCAAAATCACTGATTATTGTTAGTTGAATTTGGAACTTGCTACTTTACTGAAATAGTTGATCATTTCCAGAGGCTTTCTGGTAGAATTTTTTGGGATCTATTCTGTATAATATCATGTAATATGCAAATAGTAAATTTGATGTTTTCTTTTCATACTATGTAGCCCTTTAACTTCCTTTTCTTTCCTTATTGCTCCAACAACTTTCTTGAAAAGGAGCCAGGATGGTGGGCATCCTTGTGTCCTGATCTTAATGAGATTGTTCCAAACTTTTGCCCTTTTAGGATAATGCTGGCTTGGAGTCTGTCATGGGTAGCAGTTATTGTATTGATATATTTTCACTACAGTCTGGTTTGCTAGGGATTTTTATCAAAAAGCTACTTTGAATTTTGAGTACATTACTCTAGGCTCCTGTGACTTTAAAGTTTCTATTGGCAAATTAGCTGTGTGTTCTAATTCTTCTACTTTGTCTTTGAGTCCTAATAGCCTATCTTCTATTTCATCCATTCTACTTGTAAAGCTATTCCCTCAGTTTTCTAGTTGGGTTATTGTGTTTTTTCCATTCCATCTTTACTTCTGATTGAGATATTTTCAAAATTTCTGTCTTTATTATATTCTGTTACCAAATCTTGGATTATATTTGTTATCTGATGAAACCCTATGTTTTTGTGTTTTTTGGGCATCATTCCAGCATTTATTTTATCTAAAGTTCCATTAAGATGTTTGTTTTAATCTTGCCCTGGACTTCCCTTCTGAAGCACAGGTGAGTCCCCTAGCTTGCCCCCGACCCCATCCCTGGGCACCAGCCACTCCAGGGAAGACCTGTCCAACTTGGCCCCAGGTTCTGGCCACCGGGCAGGTTCCCTTCTAGCCCCACCGGGAAGGATCCCCTTCTCCAAGACCCCTGGCAGACCCTGCAGTCTCCACGCCCTGCCCCCACGCCATCCGCCCGAGCCCCAAGACTCTTCCTGAGACTTAGAGGCCGGCCCCCAGCCCCCATCTTGCCCCATACTTCCCTTCTGAAGCACAGGTGAGTGCCCTAGCTTGCACCGGACCCCATCCCTGGGCACCAGCCACTCTGGGGAAGACCTGCCCAACTTGGCCCCAGGTTCTGGCCACCGGGCAGGTTCCCTTCTTGCCGCACCGGGAAGGATCCCCTTCCCGAAGACCCCTGGCAGACCCTGCAGTCTCCACGCCCTGCCCCCACGCCCATCTGCCTGAGCCCCAAGCCTCTTCCTGAGACTTAGAGGCTGGCCCCCAGCTCCCAGCTTGCCCCAGACTTCCTGTCTGGAGGAGAGAGAGAGAGAGAGAGAGAGAGAGAGAGAGAGAGAGAGAGAGAACAGAGAAGAGAGCTCCCATCCTCCCCCGGACTTCCCTTCTGGACAAGAGCTCCCATCCTGCCCCAGACTTCCAATTTGGACAAGAGAGCTCCCATCTGGACAAGAGAGAGAGACTTCCTGAATCCGTCAGCTCTGTCTGAACCAAGTGTGCAGATAAGGCCAAGAACGAACCACAAGGAGATGAGCAGACGTCAAGGCAGAAACACATACAACAAAATGAATAGCAATACAGCATCACCAGGCCCTAGCCCTCCTCCAACACCTAGACCTGAACATCAGAAATTGGAAGAAGCAGAAGAAAATAGCCTTATGAATGTCATCATGAAGAAGCTAGAGGCTCGTGTAGAGGAAAAGACAAAAAAAATGTGAAGAACGTTGTAAACAACTAGAGGAAAGGGCAAACAAATTAGAAGAAATCAATAAAGTCCTGGAAGAGAACAATAAAATACTGAAAGAAAATCAAGAAAAATCAATGAAACAAATGAAGGAAACAGTCCAAGACCTGAAAAGGGAAATAGAAAAAAATGAAGAAGACACAAACAGAGGGAATGCTGGAAATAGAAAATCTGAGAAAACGATTGGGAACTTCAGATGCAAGTATAATCAACAGAATGCAAGAGATGGAAGAGAGGATCTCTAGCGTTGAAGATACAATAGAAGAAATAGATTCATCAGTCAAAGAAAACACTAAAGCCAACAAAGTCATGAACCAAAATGTCCAAGAAATTTGGGACACCATGAAAAGACCAAACTTACGAATAATAGGGGTAGAAGAAGGAGAAGAATACCAACTCAAGGGCACAGAAAATATATTCAACAAGATCATAGAAGAAAACTTTCCCAACTTAAAGAAGGAAATGCCTATGAAGATACAGGAAGCCTATAGAACACCAAATAGACTAGACCCCCCAAAAAAGTCCCCTCGCCACATAATAATTAAACAGTTAAACGTACAGAATAAAGAAAGAATATTAAGAGCAGCAAAGGAAAAAGGCCAAGTGACAAATAAAGGCAAACCTATCAGAATAACACCCGATTTCTCAATGGAGACTTTGAAAGCCAGAAGGACCTGGACAGATGTAATGCAGACACTAAGAGACCATGGATGTCAGCCTAGACTAATATACCCAGCAAAACTTTCAATCATCATAGATGGAGTGAACAAGACATTCCATGACAAAGCCAGATTTAAACAATATTTATCCACAAACCCAGCCCTACAGAAAGCACTAGAAGGAAAATTCCAACCTAAGGAAGTCAGATACAACCTCGAAAACACAGGCAATAGATAAAGCCACAGCAGTAAACCTCAACGAAGAAAAGTACACACACATCACCACCAAAAAATAACAGGAATGAACAATCACTGGACATTAATATCCCTCAATATCAATGGACTTAATTCACCTATAAAAAGACATAGGCTTACAGAATGGATACGAAAGCAGGACCCATCTTTCTGCTGCATACAAGAAACACATCTCAAATTCAAAGATAGACACTACCTAAAAATAAAAGGCTGGGAAAAGACTTTCCAATCAAACGGTCTTAAGAAACAAGCGGGTGTAGCCATCCTGATATCCAGCAAAATAGACTTCAAACTAAAATCAATCAAAAGAGATCAAGAAGGGCATCACATACTCATCACAGGAAAGATCCACCAAGATGAAGTCTCAATTCTGAACATTTATGCCCCAAACACAAAGGCACCCACATATGTAAAAGAAACATTATTAAAGCTTAAATCACATATAAAACCCCACACATTAATAGTGGGAGACCTCAACACCCCACTTTCACCACTGGACAGATCTCCCAAATCGAAACTTAACAGAGAAATAAAGGACTTAACTGATGTCATGACTCAAATGGACTTAATCGACATCTACAGAACATTCGATCCTAACAAAAAAGAATATACCTTCTTCTCAGCACCCCATGGAACCTTCTCAAAAATCGACCACATACTTGGTCACAAAACAAATCTAAACAGATACAAAACAATTGGAATAACCTCCTGTGTTCTATCAGACCACCACGGTCTAAAGTTGGATTTCAACAACAACAAAAACTACAGAAAACCTACAATCTCATGGAAACTGAATAATACCCTACTGAATCACCAATGGGTTAAGGAAGAAATAAAGAAAGAAATTAAAGACTTCCTAGAGATCAACGAAAATGAAGACACCACATATCCAAACCTATGGGACACTATGAAAGCAGTACTAAGAGGGAAATTCATAGCACTAAACGAACACATAAATAAGCTGGAGAAATCTCACACTAGTGACTTAACAGCACACCTGAAAGTTCTAGAACAGGAAGAAGCAAAGTCTCCCAGGAAAAATAGATGCCAGGAAATTATCAAAGTGAGAGCTGAAATCAATAAAATAGAAACAAAGAGAACAATTCAAAAAATTAATGAAACAAAGAGTTGGTTCTTTGAGAAAATCAACAAGATAGACAAGCCCTTATCCAATCTAATCAAAAGACAGAGAGAAAGCATCCAAATCAACAAAATCAGAAATGAAAAGGGGGACATAACAACTGACATTGAGGAAATCCAGAGAATCATCAGGTCATACTTCAAAAACCTCTATTCCACAAAACTGGAAAACCTAAAAGAAATGGATAATTTTCTGGATAGGTACCACATACCTAAATTAAATCAAGACCAGATAAACTATTTAAATAGTCCAATAACCCCTAACTAAATAGAAACAGTCATTAAAAGTCTCCCAACCAAAAAAAGCCCAGGACCAGATGGTTTCAGTGCAGAATTCTACCAGATCTTCAAAGAAGAGTTAATACCAATACTCTCTAAATTGTTCCACACAATAGAAACAGAAGGAACATTACCAAACTCCTTCTATGAGGCTACAATTACCCTGATTCCTAAACCAAACAAGGATACAACAAAGAAAGAGAACTACAGAACGATCTCCCTCATGAACATTGATGCAAAAATAATCAATAAAATACTGGCAAACAGACTCCAAGAACACATCAAAACAATTATCCACCATGATTAAGTAGGATTCATTCCAGGGATGCAAGGATGGTTCAACATACGAAAGTCTGTCAATGTGATACACCATATAAACAAACTCAAAGAAAAAAAACCACATGATCATCTCACTAGATGCTGAAAAGGCATTTGACAAAATCCAACACCCCTTCATGATAAAGGTCTTGGAGCGATCAGGAATACAGGGAACATACCTAAACATAATAAAGGCAATTTACAGCAAGCCAACAGCCAACATCAAATTAAATGGAGAGAAACTCAAAGCAATTCCACTAAAATCAGGAACGAGGCAAGGCTGTCCGCTCTCCCCATACTTATTCAATATAGTACTTGAAGTTCTAGCCAGAGCAATAAGACAACATAAGGAGATTAAGGGGATACAAATTGGAAAGGAAGAAGTCAAGCTTTCCCTATTTGCAGATGACATGATAGTATACTTGAGCAACCCCAAAGATTCCACCAAGGAACTGATACAGCTTATAAACACCTTCAGCAACATAGCAGGATACAAGATCAACTCCAAAACATCAGTAGCCCTCCTATATACAATGGACAAAGAAGCGGAGAAGGAAATCAGAGCTACATCACCCTTTACTACAGCCACAAATGACATAAAATACCTTGGGGTAACACTAACCAAGCAAGTGAAGGACCTATATGACAAGAACTTTAAGTCCCTGAAAAAAGAAATTGAAGAAGATGTCAGAAAATGGAAAGATCTCCCATGCTTATGGATAGGCAGAACTAACATAGTAAAAATGGCAATCTTACCAAAAGCAATCTACAGATTCAATGCAATCCCCATCAAAATACCAACACAATTCTTCACAGACCTGGAAAGAATAATACTCCACTTCATATGGAAAAACAAAAAACCCAGGATAGCCAAAAGAATCCTGTACAATAACACAACCTCTGGAGGCATCACGATCCCTGACTTCAAGCTCTACTATAGAGCTACAGTAATAAAAACAGCTTGGTACTGGCATAAAAACCGACATGTGGACCAATGGAATTGAATTGAAGACCCTGACATTAATCCGCACACCTATGAACAAATAATTTTTGACAAAGAAGCCAAAAGTGCACAATGGAAAAAAGAAAGCATCTTCAACAAATGGTGCTGGCAAAACTGGATATCAACATGTAGAAGGCTGCAAATAGATCCATATCTATCACCGTGCACAAAACTTAAGTCGAAGTGGATCAAGGACCTCAACATAAATCCAGCTACTCTGAACCTGCTAGAAGAGAAAGTAGGAAGTAGTCTTGAACACATTGGCATAGGAGACCACTTCCTAAATAGAACACCAGTAGCACAGACACTGAGAGAAACAATCAATCAATGGGACCTCTTGAAACTGAGAAGCTTTTGTAGGGCAAAGGATACGGTCAACAAAGCAAAGCGACAGCCTACAGAATGGGAAAAGATCTTCACCAACCCCACATCTGACAGAGGACTGATATCCAGAATATATAAGGAACTCAAGAAATTAGACATCAAAATGCCCAACAGTCCAATTAAGAAATGGGCTATAGAACTAAACAGAGAATTCTCAACAGAGGAAACTCAAATGGCTGAAAGACATTTAAGGAATTGCTCAACATCCCTAATCATCAGGGAAATGCAAATCAAAACAACTCTGAGATACCACCTTACGCCTGTCAGAATGGCTAAGATCAAAAACACTGAAGACACCTTATGCTGGAGAGGATGTGGAGCTAGGGGAACTCTCCTCCACTGCTGGTGGGAATGCAAGCTTGTACAACCACTTTGGAAATCAATATGGCGCTTTCTTAGAAAATTGGGAATCCATCTCCCCCAAGATCCAGCTATACCACTCTTGGGCATATACCCAAGGAATGCTCAACCACACCACAAGAGCACTTGTTCAGCTATGTTCATATCAGCATTGTTTGTAATAGCCAGAACATGGAAACAACCTAGATGCCCTTCAACTGAAGAATGGATAAACAAAATGTGGTACATATACACAATGGAATACTACTCAGCAGAGAAAAACAATGACATCATGAGGTTTGCAGACAAATGGATGGATCTAGAAAAAATCATCCTGAGTGAGGTATCCCAGACTCAGAAAGACAAACATGGTATGTACTCACTCATAGCAGGATACTAGATGTGGAACAAGGATGACTGGACTGCTACTCACATCACCAGGGAGGTTACCTGGAAAACAGGACCCCAAGAAAGACACAGGGATCGCCCAATGACAGAGAAATGGAATGAGATCTACATGAACAGCCTGGACGTGAGTGGGGGTAGTGAAGGACGAGGGTCGAGGGAAAGAGAGCTTGGGTGAGCAGGAGATCCCAGCTGGATCAACAACAGAGAGGGAGAACAAGGAATAGGAGACCATGGTAAATGAAGACCACATGAGAATAGGAAGAAACTAAGTGCTAGAGAGGCCCACAGAAATCCACAAAGATACCCCCACAACAGACTGCTGGCAATGGTCGAGAGACAGCCCAAACTGACCTACTCTGGTGATGGGATGGCCAAACACCCTAATTGTTGTGCTAGAAACCTCATCCAACTACTGAGGGATCTGGATGCAGAGATCCATGACTAGGCCCTGGGTGGATCTCTGGGAGTCCAATTAGTGAGAATGAGGAGGGTTTATATGAGCGAGAATTGTTGAGACCAAGGTTGGATAAAGCACAGAGACAAATAGCCAAACGAACCGAAACACATGAAATATGAACCAATGGCTGAGGGGTCACCAACTGGATCAGGCCCTCTGAGTGGGTGAGACAGTTGATTGGCCTGATCTGTTTGGGAGGCATCCAGGCAGTGGCACCGGGTCCTGTGCTCATTGCATGAGTCGGCTGTTTGAAACCTGGGGCCTATGCAGGGTCCCTTGGCTCGGCCTGGGAGGAGGGGACTGGACCTACCTGGACTGAGTCCACCAGGTTGATCTCAGTCTGTGGGGAAGGCTTTGCCCTGGAGGAGATTGGAATGGGGGGCGGACTGGGGGGAAGGTGAGGGGGGCGGGAGGGGGAAGAACAAGGGAATCTGTGGCTGATATGTAGAACTGAATTGTAAAAATAAAAATTTTTTTTTAAAAAAAAGATGTTTGTTTTGTTTTTAAAACTTCTTGATTTATTTAATGAGGTTTATTATTATTCTTTATAAAATAATTGTTTAAATATTTTTGAGATTATAATATAATTATATCTTTTCCCTTTCCATTTCCTACCTACAAACCTTCTCAGAAAACTACCTCCCCTTGCTATCTTTCAAATTCATGACTTATATTCCCCTATTTGTTCACACACACACACACACACACACACACACACACACACACATTCTTACATGTATACATAAATAATATAATGATTGTTCTTTTCAGTTTTGTACCCTGGGATTCATCTATGTAGATTCATCTAGGTAATTCTTACTGTATAAGATTTCTATAGAACTGGTGAATTTTCAGGAGGATGTACTGTCTTGACCTTTCATTTGCTTATGTTTTTATGATGAGACTTGAGCATATGGGCTTCTTTTGTTGATGGTGTGTCTAAAATGGACACAGTATGCTGAGTTGACAAACAGGATATGTGATTTTGCTTAAACCTGGAGGATGGAAAAGGAGCTGGCTGGGCTCTCCAGTTTGGACCAGGACCATTGTTGTGAGATCTGGTATGGGAGTAAGGATTGGAGAAGGAGCAGACATGGAAGGTTCCAGTAGAGTCATGAGGCTGGGCTGGAGCACAGGCTGTGAGAGCCAGCATTAGCCTGGAGGACAGACTTATTATGACCAAGCAAGATCAGGTGGAAGTGGGAAGGTGGGAAGGATCTAGAAGGAATTGGGGAAACTGTAATCAGAACATATATTTGTAAAAATCTATTTTCAATTTTAAAGAGAGAGGTTTTAGTTCTATCAAGGGTCTAGAAATTACTTTAAAATATAATTAATAATAAATTCCAGTCATGGAAGTGGGAAGTATTTCAGACAGAAAAATAACATTCCCATCATTAAGCAGCACATGATCAAGAAAGTTAACACTTCAGATTGTGTTGTGTAGGGTCTCAAAAGGGCCCACCCCTAGGTGAAGTGATTGACAGGTGATGGCTTTGGGGTGGGGAATAGGTTACTTTAAGAATAGAGTCACTAATAGGGTCCTACATTCATGCACATATGTTTAATATCAACTGCACTGAGTGGGTTATTAAAGAAAAAAGAAATTAACAAAGAAAAAAAGAAAAATTGTGAGATAGGTATAGGGACAGGACTTGTGAGACTGAGCTAGACATAGGATCCAAATACATGCAGGAATGATTAGAAATATATGAACTTGGGTAGAGGTGGGTTTAAGGAATAGAAAGGAAGTACAAGGCAGAAATGGGAGTAGATAAGGTTATATTTTATTGTATATGTGTATGATACTGTAAAAAAGTTAAAGTGAAATATAAAAATAGATAAAATAAAAACACAGATCAAGGTAAAACTAGGACTTGGGGAAGGAAAGGTAATATTATGTTAAATGTCTTTGTGACTTCAAGGAATGTCAGCCATCATGTATAATGTGGGCTTAGATAATTTTAAATAACCTAACTGGAAGTGTAAATCAAAAAATTAGTCTTGGGAACTTTTGCATATAATAAACGCAATTTCATGTTCATTAGCAGAGAAATTAGCATGGATTTGGTGTGAAGGGGAAGAAATGATATTATTCATTTTCTATACAATCACTGGTTCTCAGCTAAATTATGTTAGAGATTATACATCACAAAGAATTTTCTGAAATTATTAGTCATTAAGTTATACATAATATGTAGTTTACATACACACACACACACATATATGTAAGTTTCCTATTTTACAAGCACAAATAGAATCTAGATAAAGACCTTAATAGCCTATACCTTGGTTCTTTTGAAGTGTTCATTATTTAAGATGACAATACTAAAATACTTAGTAGAAAAATAACTTAAAGTATACCATTGTAACCCTATTACAACAGACACATATGAATGGTAGATTTCATTTATCAGTGATGGTTTTGCATTACTCAGATCAGTATCTGATGTGTGAATACAATTCTTTGTTTGTATGGCCCACATGCAGGTCTTTACATCCTTTCATGTCTACGGTCATTGATGTCTATATGAATTTTCTTGCTGAGTGAATGCAAGCTGAATAGCAGAAGTCAAAGTGAAGCAATAATGAATTCAATGTCTCTAGAAACAAGTTGTGGAAGCCCAGAGAGGCTCCCTTTTAAGGACTTATTCAAGCTCAGAGAATCTAAGCTTGCTTTACCCAGGAGGGCTGCATAATAGGATTATTTGGCCAGGGGCATGGTTACCAGGTGTTTTGAAGGGTCTATACTTGGCTGTATGCTATGCTTTGATCTTGCAAGAAGTGAGGTCTTTTGCCTCGCCCCTTGACATTGTATAAAAAGCTCTTTTGAATAAATGATGGGGCAGCTGAGTATTGACCCAGGGCCCTCCTGAAGCTGTCTTGTGTCTCTGTCTTACTTATCGTCTCTTTCTATCTTTCTATCTAATACTTCCTCATTTCTCAGCTTAAGTGGGTCCACGGACCCAGACATGGTCCTTGGCAGGAGCCCAGGCCTGGCTTTTACCTTGGTTCTAGGTAGCAGTCCAAGGCACTCAGATTTATGGACCTGGTAGAAGTCTGAATCTTGGATACCAACATGGCCTCAGGTGTAGGTTAAGACTCTAGACATCCATATGGCCTTTGGTGGTAACAAGAGCCATGGATATCAACACAGACCCTAGCTGTTGTAAGAACATGACCCTAGGCTGCAATTTGAGGCCCAGATATCTCTATGGCCCTGGGTGGCAGCATAGGCCACTTAGATTGGGATGGCCCACCAACATGGACATAGATGGTAGCCCAGACGCTGGGCATCATTATGGCCTGTAGCATTTTGAATGTAATTGGCCCTTATAATCTCATAAAGACTATTAGGAGTTGTGGCTTTGTTGGAATGAGTATGGCCTTGTTGAAGTGTATCCCCGTGGGGGTGGGCTTTGAGGTTTCCTATACTCAGGATACCTCCCAGTGTCTCAGTCAGCTTCCTGTTGCCTGCAAGATGTAGGACTCTCAGCACCTCCTCCAGCACCACATCTCCTGCATGTTGCCATGCTCACTGCCATGATGATAATGGACTGAACCTCTGAAATTGTAAGCTATCACCTCAATTAAATGTTTTACTTTATGAGAGTTACTGTGGTCACAGCATCTCTTCACAGCAATAGAAATCATTACTAAGACATGGCCTTCAGTGGTAACAGGAGCCACAGAGGTCCTCATAGACTGTGGCTATATCAGGGCCACAGACCCAGACATTATCCTTGGCAGCAGCCACAGCCAGATGTCACCATGGCCCAGGGTGGCAAGCAGGCCACACACGATAGCACATTTCTTGCCTCCTACATCTTTTCAGATCTGCATCTCTCTCTATCCCATACCCTCATCACATATTTGCTCACCATTATGGTGCCTGACTGCCAGATTTCTTGCAGCACTGGGCAGGCCCGTGGTTTCTTCTACCTGCCCAGGGGACAAGCAGCACCAGGCAAGTGCATGAATGTCCTTTGCCTGCCTGGTTCTACTGGAGCTGGGGAGGCCCATTGTTTCTTTTACCTACCCAGGCCAAGCAACACCAGGTGAACAAATGTTATCTATTTTTTAAACAATTCTTATTTTTTGAGATTATAATATAATTTACATCATTTCTCACTTTCCTTTCTTGCCTCCCACCCCCATACACCCCTCCTTCCTCTCTTTCAAATTCATTGTCTCTTTTTTCATTAATTGTTGTTATATGCATATATGTTTCTAATATATATATATTCCTAATTACAACCTGCCCAGTCCATATAATGTTATTTACATGTACGTTTTCAGAGCTGAGCATTTAGTATTGGATAACCACTAGGTATGCTCCTTCTTGGAGAAGACTTTCTCCCACTCTTAGCATCTGTACAGCCTTTGGTCACAGCAGGAGTCATGCACATTGATGTAGACCCTGGCTGTGGTCAGGCCATGGACTCAGACATGGCCCTTTACTGTAGCACAGACCCAGATGATACCACAGCTATAGGTGGCAGCATAGACCACCCAGATTGGGATGGCTCTATGCTGTGGGATGTCTTTTGTATGCTGTGAATATATGTTGCTCTGATTGATTGATAAATAAAGCTGCATTGGCCTATGGCAGGGCAGGTTAGAGGCAGGCAAGAAAATCCAAGAGAGAGAGAGAGAGTGAAAGGAGAAAGGAGAAGAAGAAAGATGCTAGCTGCCGCCCAAGGGGCAGCAAGATGCCAGCAGACTGGCAATGCCATGGCCACATGGCAACTTATAGATTAATAGAAATGATTAAGTCATAATCTAGCAAGAAGCTTGAGCCATAGGCCATCCAGTTCATAATTAATATAAGCCTCTGAGTGATTATTTTATAGGTGGCTGTGGGACCGCAGGGCCAGGTGGGGACAGAGAAACTTCCAGCTATACTCCATAGAGGCACATTCCTTGGACCCCAAAATGGCTACCATGATGGGCCAGAACGTAGGCATCCTTGTGGCCTTTGGTGGCAACACAGGTAATGGACATCAAAACAGGCCCTGGCTACAGTAGGACCATGGGTCCAGACATGGCCCTAGGCTGTGATTCAGGCCTGGATGATACCATGGCTCTGGGTGGCAGCACAGGGCACTTGGATCTGTATGGATCCAGTGGCAGCGTGACCCTCAGGTGGCAACATAGCCCCAGGTGTCAGGCCAGACCTATGGCTTCTGCACAGCCTTTGATGGTAACAGGAGCCACAGACATTGACACAGACTCTGGCTGTAGTATGGCCAGAGACCCTATATGGCTCTGGGAGGCAGCTTGGCTAGTCGACACCATGGCTCCTGGTTGAAACACAAATTGCTAAATAGTCTTAATAAAAAACCTGGAACCAGATATTTGGGTGAAAGCTGAATGATCAGAGGAATAGAATGAGCCAGCTACAAGTTCTTACCACTAGGAAGTCCTCAGTCTATACATCTTTCTGTGCCCTGCCATCTTACTTATTTACTTGCTTGCTTGCTATCTCCAACCAGCTATCTCACTTTCTCTTTCTGCCCAGCTCTATCACTTCCTGTCTGTCTATACAGACCTCCAAACCTCTATGGTTAACTAGTGCTAAGATTAAAGGCATGTGCCACCATGCCTGGCTCTGTTCCCAGTGTGGTCTTGAACTCACAGAGATCCAGATGAATCTCTGCCTCCTGAATGCTAAAATTAAAGGCATGTGCTACCACTGCCTGACCTCTATATTTAATATAGTGGCTGACTTTTTCCTCTGATCCCCAGGCAAGCTGTATTTGTTAGAGCACAAATAAAATATCACCACCGGGTGGCAGCACAGACTACTAGGATTGACATGGCCCTGGCACCTGTACATCTCTCAGACCACAACACAACTGAAGGTGGTGGCCTAGAACCTTGGCATCCTTGTGGTCTTTGGTGGCAATACAGGCCTTGGGCATCCACAAAGACTGTGGAAGGACCACAGACTTAGCCATGGTCCCTGATAGCAGCCAGGCCTGGATGTCACTATGGTCCTGGGTGGTGGTACAGATCAGAGTTGCCCTAGATGCAGAGTGGCCCTCAAACACTGGCCCCAGGTATTAGCCTATATCTAGGGACCTTGGGATGGTCCTCCATGGTTAAAGGTGCCATAGTTATCAACACAGACTCTGGCTACTATACGGCTGCCAATAGCCATGACTCTTGGCTGCAACTCAGGCCTGGATGTCTTCATTGCCCTGGGTATCAGCGTAGGCCACTCAGATTGGGGTGGCCCCTGCAGTGGCATGATCCATGGGCAGCAATGTGGCATATGAGGCAGCCCATACCCTTGGCTTCCTCACAACCTTCGGTGATAACAGGAGCCACACACATCAACAAAGACTGTGGCTGTGATAGAGTTACAGACCTAGATGTGGCCCTTGGCAGCAGCCCTGACCCAGATGTGAACATGGCCCCAGGTAGCAAGCAGGCCTCTAATGTCAGCCTATTACCTACAACACGACTCTAAATCTGCCTCTTTCCACAGGACCTGAGCCATTCTGCCTCTCTCTCTCCCATACTCTACTGTGTATTTTGTGTATTTGCTTACCATAATGGCTCCCCCCCCACCCCCACCCCGCCAACTCTGCAAGGCACCAGGCTTGCTACTGATTCTTCCTCCTCTCTGAGGGATGGGGAGTGACCATAGGTAGGATTGTGAATGTCCTTCATCTGCTGGACCCTAATGACAACCAGCAGACTCATGATTCTTCCTCCTGGCCAGGGGAAATGTTTAACTTCGGACACCTACCTTTGTGCATCACAGATGCAGGTAGTCATTATTTCAGGATTCTGTATGTATCAAGTACAGCCATAATAATTTTAAATGACTATTTTAATGATGATAAGGATTGACGCATACATTATTTTTGGTTGTTAAGTATTGTGACTATTATTATTATTATTATCATTATCATTATTTTATTTTACTTTTGTGTGACTGCGTATATGTCAGCATACCATGTGTGTGACTGGTGCCCATAAAGGCCAGAAGAGAGCATCAGCTCTCCTGGAACTGAAATTACAGATAGCTGTGCACCACAATACAGATGCTCGGAATTGAACATAGTTCCTCTAAAGAACAGCCAGTGATCTTAACCACAGAGCCATCTTTGCAGCCCCTTGTATGTATTTTTCTATAGTGCAGAACATAGCTACACCAAATTCAGAGAAAATACTCAATCTTGGTAAGTTCAAAGTTTTATACCTAAATCACACTTTCTATCATAACTTGTATTACCAGCCTAAAATATCCTCTCATATCTTAAAATATTTTCCTAGATAAACAACTTAAGATTTTATGTTTCTCAGCCTTATACACCTTACATCTCTTGTAAGTTTTTTTTTTTTCTGAGTTTAGTAACAAAGAAAATGGTATAACTATCTGGTCTTCAACACCCATCAGAGACTTGAGAAGGATAAAATATTACTTGAGAAAACAGGAAGCACAGTTCAAACAACTTCCAAAACTACAGAAATGACAGACAACTGGCTGCCTGGATAGTCATCCAAGGTCCTCTGCAACACGGGAGCATCCATCTTTACCTTATAGGCCTAGAGTATCTGACAGATGTTTCTGTGAAGCAGGAATTTTAAAGAACTGGTCTACCTTGTCTTGGCAAAGTTCAGCAGTTGACTTCCTTTGTGTCTTGCTTGTCCAATTTGGACAGTATACTATCAGCAGTTGAGACAAGGGCAGTTTCTTGCCCAGTGGCTATCTTTGTCACATTTAAAGCAAACTCTATATGGAGGTTTTTTAATGCCCACCATCTTCCTTGAAGTAGATTGGTGCTGCCAGGAGCAGCTGTGTCTCACTGTCAAGCAAAGTTTTGTTATTAATACATCTTAATTTCCATATTCTGTAGATCTCTGAAGTGTTTGAAAACCACCTATCAAAACTATGTCATTTTAACATTGAAAACATACCTAACATAACTACAAGTTTGATTGTTATGTTAATTATACTATACAGTTTATAATAGTAGCTTCCAAAGACAAGAACTTTACATTACAGTTTTAAATGAGTTGCATAGGTAAAATACCTTAGGGTATGTTGTAACAAAAATAACCTTAAATTTGTATTAATATAAAAAAATCCATACCAATGTAAAATATTTGATACTAGTAGTTGCTTTTAAGTAGGTTCAGTAATCTACCCTTTTATTCTATCATTCATATATTCCCCTTTCTTTCTTTTCATCTCTCATCCCCATTTTTAACACTAGTAGAAGAGAAAAGATAGAGGAAAGAAAAACAAAGAAATTCCCTAATCTAACCTCTTTTGTTTAGCATCCTCCCTGACCATGATCAATAACAACTGGCAAGCAATCGTAAACAATGATAAACATCCACAACTCATTGAGCAATGAAAAACCACCCACCCTACCTCTCAGGAATGTGGGTGTCATGTTCATAAAATTATTTCTTGTTGTCTGGGGCAACAACATCTTTAGAGAACTCTAAGAAAATTGGGATAATCATCAAGTCCTGGGAGAACTAGCTGAACATTTGTTTTTCAGTCTGTGTGTAATGGGAAAGTACAGGGATTATCTGAAGTTCTAGCTGGAGTAGTCTGGGAGGCTGTTTAGAAGTGGCTTTGGATGCAGATTTTTGAGGAAACTGAAACAGAGCCATTCTGAGAGGCTGAACCACTTCAGATACTTGTCTTCTTCAATGCTGTCTGGTCCTTTTTTTTTTTTTTTTTTTTTTTCAAAAAAAACCACACAAACTCTTAAAAGTAACATACATATCTGCATTACCACAGTATGGAATGTGCAGTGTGCACAAATCAGCTAAAGATGAATTTTTGTTCAATGTTTGAGAAGATAAAAGGCATCTGTCAACTTTATAGGTCCATCTGGAGTGCACAACCAAACTGTAATATAAATCTCCATTTATTCCATATGAAAGGATGACATGTAATAGTAAGTCATGATGACTCTGTAGCCAACAAGGTTTATCATGTCTCATTGAGTCTCAGAGCTGTTCCCATGTCAAGGGAGCAGCATATACATCACCTATGTTGTAGATTTTCTTGGTTTCTTCCTTGATGTCTGCAGCCAAGATTTTCAGGAGGTCTCCCTTGGTCAAATCTGGTCTTTATTAATTTTAAAGGAATGAAGGAATGCACAGCTTCTAATTTCATGTGGAAACAAAGACATAACCTCTCCCCAACATAGCATATTCCCTGACTTCCATTCTGAAGTTAAGATGTCATTAAAATATATAAGCTGGTTTAATTTATCAGGCTTTTCTACTATCGAATGTCTTTCCACTGTTGGCATTCCTTTCTCATTAGCACTTAAAAATTTAAAGTTAATAAAGCACCATATAGGGTCCATATGCCCTATATTTTGTATCCCACATTCTTACTTGGATTATTCTTTTTATATCACTTTACTCTATATTTAGATACTTCATTTTATTATACTTAAACTATTGTTTATATCTATACTCATTTTCTCCCTCTTTTTTTTTATTGTTCAGCATCTAAGCATATTTTCAAGTATACTCTACCTGTCTAGAGGTTTTCTCAGTCTGGACCTGACTTTCTGCATACCTGCAGCCTTCTCTGATGACATGAACAAAACTTTAAAGGGCTGGGCCACCATCCACATGGCTTCACTTAGCACATGGTGCTAGAAGTTGGCTCCACCCACCTCCCTTGGGTCAGTCTAGCAGGCTACCCCATTGGTTTTAGGCTGCAGCCACTGTTTGCTCTTCCATCAGAGCCTAGCCTCATACCCACAGGTACTGGCCAGGAGCTGTGTTTACTCACCCCAGCTCTGGGAAGTCACTGGGTTCATGCTGTGGCATGTGTTTCCATCTAGTTCCCTGCAGAGTAGCACACCAGTTGTTCATAGGCCCTACACTTAGATATACATGCCTCATGTTGGGCACCAATTGTAGCTGGATGTTTTTGGACTGCCAGTTTCCAAATAATGACATGAGGATTTCTTATTAATTATGAAACCTTAGCCTTAGCTTAGACTTGTCTCCAAATAGCTCTTGAAGCTTTAACTAACCCACTTATATTAATCTACATTCTGCCACATGGCTTATTACCTTTTCTCATTACAGTATGTCCCGCTTCCTCTGTGTCTGGCTGGTGAATCCTGATGCCTCAGATTCCTCCCAGAGTTCCTATTTCTCTCTGGAAATCCCACCTATCCTATTGATCATTCAGCTCTTTATTAAACCAATCAGAAGGTGCCTTTCACACAGTGTGATCAAATATCCTGCAACAATCAACACCTCCTCTGTTTTCTAAGAAAAAAGAGCCGACCTGTCAGAAATATCCACCAAACATGTCCTAACAAGATAAAATAAGACTGAGCAGAAACCCTTACATCACAGCTGGATGTAGCAACCTAGCAAGAGGAAAAAGGTCCCAAGAACACCAAGCTACACAACCATAATGTATATGAAGAGGACTTAGCTCAGACCAATACAGAGTCCATGAGTATGTCTTTGTCTCTGGAAGCCCCTACATGCCCTGCTTAGTTGGTTCTGTGGCTGGTGTTCCTTCAGTGTCCTTGACCCTTCTAACTCCTACGATCCATCCTCTCTCTCTTCTGCAGGATTCCCTGGGCTCCACCTAATGTTTGGTTATAGGTCTCTGCATCTGTTTCTATCAGTTGTTGAATAACATCCCTCTGATAACAGTTGGGCTAATCACCTACCTTTAAGTATAGCAGCATATCATCATTTCATTGACTTTTTTTTTTTTTTTTTTTTTTTGCCAGGGTTGTTTGGTTTTATCCTGGATCTCTGCGCAGTCCAGCCTCTGGTTCCTGGCCATCCATGCAGTGTCAGGCCTGGGCTCCCTCTTGTGACATGGGCCACAAGTTGTATCAGTCATGGGCTGGCCACTCTCCCAGGTTTGCTCCACCATTGCCCCACCACTTCTTGCAGGCAAAACAGATTGTAGGTTGAAGGTTTTGTTGCTGAGTTGATGACCCAGTTACACTGCTAGGAGCCTTGACTGGTTATCAAAGATGGCCAGTTTGGGCTCCATTTCCCCAATTATTTGGAGACTTCACTAGGGCCACTCTCAAAGATTTCAGGGAGTTTCCATTGCACTAGGTTTCCAGTCATTGCTCCCAATATAACCTCCCTTTGTTCTCCAATCTTTATTTTCTGCTACTGTGATAAAATACTCCAGAGTGGTTTTAGGTTCAAGAATGACAGAATGGTTTGTCAGAGGAAAGAGAAGAACTGAAGATTCCAAAGCACACCAAAAGCTGGCTGTCATCTAATCCCTCATATTTGTCCCCAGGTGGGAAGGCAGAGTGCTCTGTGCTAATGAGACTACTCAGCTGGATGAGTAGAGACAGCATTGCTGTGTGGTGGGTCTTCAAGGAAAATGTCTCTTCTTACTTGTCTCCAAGCTTGACAATGAACTTTTATATCCCATCTAGTGTTTTTAGTACAGAGATATGTTGGTCTTAGAGAAAAATTTAAAAGTTATAATAATAATTCAAGTAATACATATAGTAGACCCTTCAAAAGTCTCTACTATTCTTAGGGAATAACTCAGTGGGAGAGCTTATACTCAGCTTGTGGAAGATATAGGATCAACCACAAGTACTATTAATAAAAAATAAATAAATAGCAAAACAACAAAGGCACTTATGAAACAAGAAAGAGATCTTGAAAATCAGAACATTTTGGTAGTATGCACTTTTTAAATTTATTTTTTTTCAGCGCATTGGTGTTTTGCTTGCATATATGTCTCTTTGAGGGTCTCAGATTCCTTGGAACTGGAGTTACTGTTGAAAGCTGCCCTGTGGGTCCTGGGAATTGAACCCAGGTCCTCTGGAAGAGCAGCAAGTGCTTCTAACTGCTAAACCATCTCTATTATTATACCTTCTATGCTGAGATTTTTCTCTTTCATCTCTTGTATTCTGTTGGTGATGATTGAGTCTATAGTTCTTTTCACTTTTCTAGATTTTCCATCTCCAGGATTCCCTGTTTGTGTTTTCTTTATTACTTCTGTTTCCATTTTCAGGTCTTTAATGATTTTATTCATTTTCTTCACCTGTTTTTTTTTTTCTTGGCTTTCTTTGATGGATTTATCTATCCTCTCCAATTGTTTGTGTTTTCCTGGATTTCATTAAGTGATTTATTTATTTCATCTTTAAGGAGCTTTATTGTCTTCATAAAGTTGGTTTAAGGTCATTTCCTTGTGCTTAAGCTGTGTTGGAATATTCCGGGTTTGCTGTATTAGGATATCTGGGCTGTGTTGGTGCAATATTGCCCTGGCTGTTATTGATTGTATTCTTATGCTGTCCTCCAGGCATCTGTGGAGTAATTTTAAGTTTAGGGGCTGATTTCTGAGTTTGTCTTTGTTGGATGGGTGTTTTTCCTCCTTGGTTTTGTATTTCTTATCTGGTCTCTGGCCCGAGTGCCCTGAGGTTCTGGTGGCCAGGAAGTCCTCTGGTCCAGTAGAGTGCCTCTGCTGAGGTTCAGTTGGCCTGTGTGACTTCAGGGGTTCTGGGTGACAGCAGGGCCTCTAGGGTTATGGGTGCCTGTGTTGCCTCTGAATTTCTGTGGTTCTGGGAACTCGCATGTCCTCTTATAGAGCATGGGGTCTCTGATGGAGGTGTAGGCCTTGATATGGTGATGAGGGAAGGGAGGAGTGGCTGTCAGGAGAAGGTTGGTGAACTTTGAGGAAGTGTTGGAGGTCTGTGGGCAGGGATCTTACCTGGGTTTCTGGGTACCTGGTAGAGCAGGAGGCTTCAGTTGGAATAGTGGACTAGGATGTGGTGATATATTTGTTTGATTTTATTCAATATATTTATATCTACCAGGTTTTTCTTAAATTGGACACATATGTAATGAGTCTTTCTCTGTCCCACCAGCCTGCTTCCAAATAATGACATGGAGACTTCTTATTAATAATGAAAGCTCAGTCCATAATTTAGGCTTGTTCCCAACTAGCTCTCCCAACTTAAATTAATCTATTTGTATTAATCTACATTCTATCATGTAGTGTTACCTGTCTTCCACCTTATACCTCCTACTTCCTCTCCATGTCTCTTGGCTTCTTCTGCACCTTGATTCCTCCTGTACTTCCTTTCTCTCCCCAGAAATCCTGCCTATTCCTTCTTTCTATCTATTGGCCATTCACCTTTATATTACACTAGTCACAGCACTACATCTTCACACAGTGTACAAATATCCCACAACACACATACAATCTGGTGGTTTATGAAAATCTTCCATGGTGCTACATTAAATTCTCATTGGTAGATAGCTTCTGTCATTGTCTAGGAATAAACTTTTGAATCCAGATGTCTTAGAGGAAAATGGGGTTTGAATTTAGGTTTGAGAAATGTGAAAGGGGGAGATCTTAATTTTTTAAATCATCTTGTTTATGGAAAGATGACATTATTTATTCCTCTCATTTTATCAGAAATCTTTAGTTCAAAAAAATACCCATGGTGGTAATATTATAGGTTGGAGTTGGGAGAAAAAGCCGTAATTTGGAAACCTTTCTACCTCTTAGATGCAGCTAACTTGAAACCCAAAGTGATTATTTTTAGAGATTGCAAAATACCAGGGTAAGGTGCTCAAGTTCAGAGGAGGGTACCCAATGTGCTTAATAGGTCACAATTGTGAACTTAGTAGGTCTACAGTTGTCAATGTGAAGTAATGTTTCATATTTTGAGGCTTTTTCAAGTCACCACAAAAGACAGAGGTGACACTAACCAGTGTCAGTGAGGAAAGGTGGGACACACAGTAAAATAGCATGAGTTACATGGTGAAGAATATTCCACAGGCTTCTTCTTTTTTTTTCCACACAGTAAAGGGATAGGAGACAGTATGAATAGAGAAGAACAACAGAAGTCTACAGAGTTGTGTGATCAGTTGTTCATTCCAAAATAATATATAAGAATGTGCTTGAGAAAGGAAAGGACATGGTCATAGAGGGAACACTAGCTATCTCATGAAAATTCATATGAAGTTAAAAGTTAAAAAGTAGGGGCTGGAGAGATGGCTCAGCAGTTAAGAGCACTTGTGGTGGTATTTGCTCCACCCATGACCTTGGGCTATAGGGCCCAAAGGAGGTGGTACTTCCTGCCATTGTATGTGACTTTTTATAAGGGAAGGGAGGAGGGTCACATGCCCCTTCTCCCTGATCTTGTCTGTGAGGTGGATTCACTCCTGGTCAGATCAGAGGATGACTTCAGCTATGTACTCTGTTCTGTATTTGTAAGTGTATTTTCTCAATTTATGTCTTAATAAATTCTGTTACCCATTATGATCATGTGGATTGATCATAATAAGCACCGGGTGCTCTTCCAGAGGATCTGGCTTCAATTCCCAGCCCCTGCATGATAGCTAACAACTGTCTGTAACCTTGTTCCAGGGGACCTGACACTCATGGAAAAACACTAATGCACATAAAAAAACAACCTAAGCAAATGGTTAGAAAACAATATTTTATTTGATTCAAATTTAGTATTCACATATTGTTTTTCAAAGTTGTAGTCATTAAAACTATTGAAAAATTCTAAAGAGTGTATTTTCTTCTTGTTTGTGTTCTGCCCTATTTTTCAGATATTTGTCATAAACAAACACATGGATACCTTGGGTCAGTAGAAACAAATTTTTTTTTACTTTCATAAAAATTAATGTAGCTTAAAAAAACTTTTATAAATATTGATTCCTATATGTGTGGATGTGGTTGGGTGTACTATGTATGGGTGTATGATGTGGGTGTACTATCCTTGGCAGACAGAAGATGGTGCCAGCTCACAGAGAGTCATGTAGTACTGAAACCAGATCCAGGTCTGGTGGAGAAGCAGGGATAACTCTTATCTCCTGAGCACTTGACTATCAGCCTTCATACTAACCTTCTCTACTAGTTTTGCTTCCTGAGACCTCAAGATAAACAGTGATAAAATTTAACATTGGAGACTAAGAAATCCCCAAACTATAAAATACTGAATTTTAGGGTGAATTTTGAGCAGCCAAATATTTTGCAATTTTAGGTGATTCACATATTTATGTACTTTTCTCTGTGGTGGAAACCTCAGTGTTCCCTGTGGAAATATGAAATTTCAGGACTTTAATAGAGTTTTACAAAATTAATATAATATAATGTTATTTTGAAATGTTTCAAAATAACATTCGCTAATTACTGTACAGAGATGGAATACTGTGAAGTGACTTTGGCACAAACTTCCTTCTATTACATTGCTCATCAATGGAATTAATAATAGTTAATAGCATGTGTTAGTTATGTATAACAATGAGTTTCACAATGACTTTTGTGGACATGTATATCACATATTTTGATGATACTCTTATCTTTCTCTCATTCTCACTTGTCACTTTCCTCATCCCAACTGATGAGTCTCCAGTCTGGTTTCATATACATATATTATAAAGTGTATATAAATGTAGTATATATAGCTTTATTATAACATATATTATATATTATACATTATAACATATATTATGTAAATATGTGTATATGAAGTTTCTATATACACACACACACACCACACACACATATATCTATATATATACATATATAAAGTTTCTAGTGACTCAATAAGCTTAATTAGGATAGTGTGTATAAGCATGTGTGTAGACTTATGTACAGGAACATAGGCACTTCATCAGCAAAGTTGTGGTGCCTCATAATCCCCACCTACTCCACCAGGGAATAGTGACTGGTCCAATGTGGTTGAGGTCTTCCTTCATTTAAAAAGAGCATAATGTTGCTAAGAACAGTTCAACTAGCTGGAAAGTTTTCTTTTTTAGGTCCATAGATAAAGATAAGATCATGAATATTTGCAATAGTAACTTCTCCATGGCAATTGACTCATCTATGTGAAGACAAAATTTTTCTATTTTTTTCTAATTGTGTTTTTCTCTCTTCTATGAAGACATAATCCCTAATTTGTTGCTATCTTTCTCATCTGCATGTATTCCCTATATGGCATTCCTTGCTTCTTGATTAAGTCGATACCATATGTATATACATCTCTTGGAAGCATGCTCTTATAATATTCAATGCTTAGAACTATTTAACCACACACAGACATTAAAAAGACCAGTGTTTATTGTCAAATAGGAGAATTTTATTAAAAGGAATAATTATAGGGTTGGAGAGATGGTTTAGTCAGTGCTTTCTAGCAGCTGTTAATCACCTGTCACTTCTAGGGTAGGAGTGGCTCTCATGAGTTCTCCCCTACCCATATTGGTATATTTGCATGATTTGATCTCATCTGCATAGTAGTAGGCAGGAAGTGCAAACAAGGAACTTCCAAAAAAATTGTGAAAAATGACAGAAACAGCTAGCTGCCAAGACAGTCACCCAAGGTTCTTTGCAATGTTGTGGCATTCATCTCATCTTCAGCCTACCAGCCTATAATACCTAACAGACTTATCTGTGAAGTGGAATTTTCTGGAGGGCTGTCTACCTTGTCTTGGCAAAGTTTGGCAGTCCTTTCTTTTGTGTCCTGCTTGTCCATTTTGGACAGCATACTGTCAGCAGTCGAGGCAAATGCACTTTCTTGCCTAGTGGCTAACTTTTGCTGCAAAGAAAGTAAACTCCATAAGTGCCCATCATCTTCTCTGAAGTAGATTGGTGCTGCCAGGAGCAGAAATGTCTCATTGTCGTAAAAAAGAAAAGATATATGTTATTAAAATACCTTAACTGCTATATTCTGTAGATCTCTGAAGTGTTTAAAGATGACCTGTATATCTGATATTTATTTCTCCTTGACCTTGAAAACATACATAACATGACTACAAGTTTGATTGTAGTGACTAACTGCTAACCTGCATTTCTTTATTATCCTAAATAGTTGGCAATAATTTTCAAGGACTAGAAAATTGCATTACCTTGTTAAATGAACTGTACAGATACAACACCTTATACAAGATTAGAACATGTACAGTATTTTCTAACAAAGTCAATCTCAAATTTGTATCAATATACATAATTTGTATTCAATAGACAAAAATCCAATCCAATGTAAAATATTTAAAATCAGTAGTTTCCTTTTAAAAATATATTCAATAATCTACCTTCTTATTTTATCATATCCATATTCTCTCTTTTTTCTCTTCAGAGTAGATTCAATAATCTACCCTTTAATCTATCATTTCTATATCATTTTTAGAGTACATTCAATAATCCACATTTTATCTTATCATATCTATATCCTCTTTTTTCTCTTCAGAATAGATTTAATAATCTCACTTTTTATCCTATCATTTATTTATTTTTAAGAGTAGATTCAATAATCTACCTCTTATCTATATCCTATTTTTTTAAACAAGAACTCTGAATCTAATCTTCTTTGTTTAGTTTATTTCCTGACCATTATTAATTGACAACTTATAACCAATGATCCTAAACAATGACAATTATCCATAACCCACTGAATGACCAAAAATCACCTACCCCATCTCTTGGGATTTTGGGCTTCATGTAATTTTAAGAATTACTTCCTGCTGATTGGAGGCAAAGGCATCTTTAGGGGATCCTGAAAAGAAAATTTTGGGTTAATTGTCAAGTTCTAGGAGAGTATCATTTGTTGTCCATTCTCTGCATAATTTGAAAGTGCAGGGCTTTTCTCAAGTCCTTGCTTGAGTAATCTTTGAGGCTGGATCATCTCAGCTAGTCATCTTGAAACTGTTCTGAGCAGTTTGTAGTCCAAAGCCAATCTTTGGGTGGTGTTTGTCATCTTAATGACTTATCATAGTCCAGGTGGAATCATCATTGTGGGGGTTGCATCATCTTTTCCTAAACTTCAAAGTCACTATTAGGCATGGTCATGGTTCCCTGAAGAAAACTTTTAGTGCCTATTCTGTGGTTTGGAGCAATATCAATTGTGTCAGTGGCGGAATTGTGTCTCATTGCCAGTCCCAAGTTTGCAATAAAACAAGTTCCATTCTTCTTCACCAAGATATTCTTTGATTTTAAATCTCTGTGAGCAATAGCTGGCTTTCCTTGGGCAATAACAATCTCCATGTGAAGATAGGCAAGACTGCTTGCCAAGGACAGAGTGAGTTTGATCATCCCTTCCATTGTAACAGTGTAGCTATTCAAGTAATTAAACAGGGATCCATGCTCACGGTAATCTGATACCAGCCACAGCTGAGTCGATGTGCCACTGTCTTTGTTGTCTGCTGCTATGATGATGAAAATATTCTTCCTCAGAGTGAGCTAATGAAAGATATGTTTCATGGTAAATAAAACAACACATATATGTTCTTGACTCCTTTGGATAGTAGCAGTTTCTGTGAACAAATAACCTTGTCAGAAACATTAGACTAATAAAAAATTTATCAGAAACATTGGCATTGTTAAAAGAGCTCATGACAATCTTAAAGTGCAGCAAAAAATTAAGAAGGGGGAAAACTGTACCCTTAGTTACCAAATGAAGCCTGTTGGCTACCCACAGGAGTCTCGTATCAAAGCTGACCATCAACTCCAAGCTTTAGAAATGAAGCAGTTTTGAGTTTATTTTAACTGTGATAACTCATGATTTGCAAACTCTCTGTCTTGTTGAAAGAAAATATAATATTTCTGTTAAGATAAGAAATCTCTTCTAGATGTTTGTTAAAGTTTGTAAAGTAGTCCTATAGTATTTGCTTTTGAATGTAAGATATTTCTATTAAGAGAATCTTCTAGATATGTATTAAAGTTTGTAAAATAGTTCTATAGACTTTCTTTTCAAATATAAATTTGTAAAAAGTATAAATAAGTATAATGATATTCATGTTAGCTGTAAATATGTATAGTGATGTTAGGAGATCTTTTCTAGATGTGTGCTAAAGTTTGTAAAATAATTCTATAGAATTTTCTTTTGAATATAAGTTTGTAAAAAGTATAAATATGCACTAGAATTGTTTTTATTATTCTTATCAATATCCATCTGGTCCAGAAAAATTGAGTAATATTAATTTTTAAAGGATAAACAAAATCAATTACTTTAGAAGCATCTTAAAGTTTTTATTACTCTCTTACCTTCAAATATATTTGAACACTTTTTATGATAGCTCAAAATAAAATGGTCTCAGTGTCCCCTGGAAAACCTAAGATGTCATAATTAGGGAAACTTTTTCTGTCTTATTCCTTAAAGTTTCCACTCCTCTGTTTCTGTTCAGAAAGGGGTAGGCCTCCTATAAAGGGGTAGGCCTCCCACAATCGAGTTAGTTTGTACAAAAATTTTACTGCTGTGGTAGGAACACATGTATATATGAGCTATTTAAACAGCTAAAGACATTTTTATAATTAGAATGGGTTTCTGTTTACTCAAGTGGATACTTTGAAGTGTTTTGAAATGACTGTTTTCTCCTGGGAATCAAAATAGTCTCTTGAAAATTTTATTGAACATATGTTTGGAGAGATTTTTGATTTAGAAGAAGGCTTGGTGCAGCTAAGGCTGCTGTCATTACCTTAGATCCATTCCAGTAAGGATATTCCATCTTTATTATCCTCTACCCCTTTACTGGAAGATGTGGCAGCTATGATGATCACTGCATATGTTTGCAAGCTCCTAGTAGGGACATGTGTCACAGCTGAGGGGTCTGATGGATAGGGTTTAAAGGATATTATTGGACAGTGGGTGGTATCTTACCTGGGGTTCCTAGTACCAGTGTGGCCTCCAGTACAGCAAGAGTCTTATGTAGAGAGCATCAATCACCAAATTAATGAGTTCAACATCCCAGGACTTTGTCTTAGACATCAGGCATATATCTATAGATTTAATTTTCACCCTTCTTATTCCTGGTCCTGTTTTTTCTGCTTTTCTTTTTACATTGCAAATTTCTGCAATATATGTTAATGCATGTGTTTGTGAAAACTTGAAAATCAAGCAGCTAAACTTACCCTAATGTCAAAAGATGACTAAACTATCCTAAGGGTTTCTTTTTTAATAAAATGAAAGAGAAAACACAACATATAAGATGTCTGACATACAGGAATATCAACCTGAAAAAGAAAGATTATTAATATTGATTTCTACACTTAAAAAGCCCTCCAATTTTATTTTCCCACACATAAATATTCTAGAAAAATAAGTAAAAATAAGAGAGAATATACAAGTCATTTGTTTTAAAGTTAGTCAAAATTAAAGAAATAAGAACTAAAGTGTCATTTTAAAGTAAGGAATGCCACAAAATTTGGTTTGCTGAGCAAACAAAGAAAACTGACAAAAAATGACACAAAAGAGAAAATCAACAAATAAATGATACTGTGAAGAATGGGAAATTAGTTATATAATATTGAAAATAGAATGAATCAAGGATAAAACAAACAAACAAAAATCCTAGATCAGTATTCCCGCTCAGTAAAATACTTGCAAGTAGATTCCAGCAGCATATTATGAAATGTAGTATCCAAGCAACTTTTATTATGAACTACTAGAGAACCTCAAAAGAAGAGAATTGTTAGTCATTACAGACTACAAACAAGCCACAAGCCATCACTAAAAAACAACAACAACAACAACAACAACAACAACAAAACACTCCAGCATACCAGCAGAAACAAATGTAGACTGATAAACTCAGAACCTTTTCATGACCTATAGCAACTTAAATAGAGAAGGGGCCTATTTCACGAAAAAAGTGTCACCTATTGAACACTCATTGCTAATATTCCAACACATGCTATCTTCAGTGCCATCTCAGTATCTTGAATCAATGAATGAGGACTCAACAAAGGGACTCAGAGACAGAAATCATCTGACCATGTCAATAGACACGGAAAATCCAACCTTGCATGATGATGAAAATCAGAGGTCAGGGGTTGGGGAAATCCTCAATATAGTACAGGAAATAGGTAAAATTTTTATTTAAAAGGTATATTTATTTTAGAATTTTATTCATGTTTATAGCAAAATGTAAAATATTTCCAGCATCTTGCGGTGGGAGTCTTAATGGATATGTTCCACTTGCGACTCAGTACCCAGTGACATATTCTCAGCAGTCTAACTGCTACATGTCTCTTCACTGTCTTGTTGGTCTAGCTTGAAGCAACATTTCTATTTAAAATAAAATGCATGAAAATTTTTCCTCTTGACGTGGTTACAAAATATAGATAGAAACTCCTGTGAAAGCCATATTAACAAGTGGGATAAATAGCACTGAATTAAGACACTGGAATGCAATACTAGGGAGATTTGCTTACTGAAGAAACAAAGTCATTGAGGATGAACAATTCACAATTTATCCTCCATTATTCAACTCAGGAATTAAGTTTAGATCAACATGGATGGTCATGGAATTTTGTGTAAGGACCATCCTCTATCATGTCCATAGTGCCAGTGTTTTATCATGTTATGTTTCATACAGTAGTGGTCACACTGATAAAATAAACCAGATGTCATTCAAATCACAGTACTGACTGCCAACCAATCAGGATGTACTTCAAACACTTGACAATTACAAGGTGAATAGCAGTAATTTCTACATCATGAAGACAAAGAAAAGACTCAAATCTGCCTTTATTTCAGCTTTTCACCAATGCTACTCTGATCCTCTGCAGAAAAAGGGGAAGGAAGTAGAAGATGAAGGTTCTTTTTTTTCTTTTATTAAGAAAAAATTTCCATTCATCTTACACACCAAAGATCCACCTCTTCTCTCCTCGAACCACCCCCCCAGCCTCCCCTTCCCAACCCCCCTCAACTGCCCTCCCACAAGAAGACAAGGCCTCCCATGAGAAGGCACATCCAGTAGAGGCAAGTCCAAGCCCTTCTCCCTGCCTCAAGGCCGTGTGAGGTGTCCCATCGTAGGTAGTCGGCTCCAAAAAGTCCCCTAATGCACCAGGGATGGACTCTAATCCTACTGCCAGGGGCCCCTCAAGCCAACATTCAGGAGGCTACACTGCTTACACTCCTGTGTCCTGGTTGGTTCTTTGGATTCAGGTTGCCAGGGCAAATTTTTATTGAGGAGATTGTATTATAACATGGCTGCAGTTCAACATTAGTGAGGGAGGGATGGGGGTTAACTTTTTATTGAGGGCAACAGCTACTGGTGTAGGTTGCTTATAGCCAGGTGGATGAACCCACACTTGCACATGTACGGGAAATACTAACTGGACTTAGGGGGTGAGAAAAAACAAAGCACAAACATCAAGTTGCAATGAAGATGTGAGATATTTGGAAGAGATTCTTGAGTAGCTCGAGGGTGAGGGCATATATGAACAAGATGCACTATAAGCAACTTTGAAAATTAAAAACCACATATAATACTCCTTTCATAAAAAAGATATTACTAATTGGGTAAAAATTTGCAAATTCCTCATTGATCGCTCAATTTATTCTTATGAGCTTTTTGAACTGGTTCTTAATTATTTTTTGATATTCACATGCTGTCTTAGTCTGGGTTCTACTGCTGTGAAGAGACAAGATGATGATAAAGGCTACTATTATAAGAAGAAGTGTTTAATTGGGGGTTGCTTACAGTTTTAGTGATTTAGTCTAACATCATCATGGCAGGGAGGATGGCAGCAAGTCTGGAGCTGGAGCAGTAGCCAAGAGCTACATCCTGACCCCTAAGTTATGAACTTAAAGGTTAAACTTTTGCTGAGAACACATTGTACATAGGACTTGGAGGCACTGAGCTGGAACTAACCCAAAAGCATCTTCCCTAAGGCCTGGCTCACATAGTATCCTAATGTGCTATGCAAGTGTTCAAGTGCAAAAAACAATTAATAGTCCTACCCTTCTGTAAAGCCAATGAGACACCACAATGATCACAATGGCAAAAAAGCCCTAAATGTGCAATAGTGCCACTTACAATTTGTGGAAACAAACAGCTATCTATTTGAACGTATAATCTACTTAGTGTGAATTTTAAAAGTGAATAGTATATATACATAATTTCCATCACCAACCCACTTCAGCTTTTCCTCCGTCTCACTACTCCCTCTAAAATTAATTGCCTCTTCTTTAATTGTTATTGTCACACATATACACAAATAAATATGTGTTTGTGTGTATGTGACTAAACACATAAGTACAAGTGTCCATTGGATTTCCATTTCTAATTAATATGTCTACACCTCAATTCCTACATCTAAGACTTAAGAAATCCCACAGAATATAGAGAAGAATGATGATAGGAGAAACATGACCAGGACAGTTGCTCTGAGATTGCATCTTCTTCATATGATAGTGAAGGTGCACCCATGAAATGTCAAAAATATGGTTGCCTAAACAAGACCTTCATAATATCAGGCCTAGTAGACATATCAATGTGAATGGGGAAATTTCATAAGACTGCACCTTAATTGAAGAAGAGATTGCCAATTACCAATAGATGTGTGTGTGTGTGTGTGTGTGTGTGTGAGAGAGAGAGAGAGAGAGAGAGAGAGAGAGAGAGAGAGAGAGAGAGTGAGAGAGAGAGAGAGAGAGAGAGAGAGAGAGAGAGAGAGAGAGAGAATTACTTTTCCCTCATAATGTGAATACAATAAAATATGGTCATCCTTAAAAATAGATGAATGAGCAACACTAAATGGATTCAGTAAGTTGTATTTAGGCATTTAATCATTTTTGTTTGTGTGTGTGACTGTGTGTGCAGATATATAGATTGATAGATAATAGATAATAGGTAGGTAGATAGATAAATGAATAGACACAGACTTTCAATAGATCATTGAGAGATGACAGATAGATGATAAATAGATGATAGATAGATAATAGATGTATAGACAGATACATGATAGATAGCTTTAACTGTCAACTTGACACAACCTAGATTTGTTTGGAAATAGAGTCTCACTTAATGGTTGTATACATTGGGTTGGCCTTTGGGCGTGTCTTAATTATTATGGGAAGACCTAGTCCCCTGAGGACAAAGCCTCACTCTTTCACTAAGCTTTAAATTTGTTAGCCTATAGTGTGCAGTGGGGTTTTTGTTGTACTACACACAATAACTCCATTTAAACTCTTAAAATATGGATGCCTATATTTTAGTAAGCATCTTAAGACCTAAATTTTTCTATGGGAATTTCAAGCTGTGAATCTTGTGTGCTACAAGAATGACAATATCGGCAAAATTTTCCATTGGTGCATGTCCTGGTTAGGTTTTTGTCTACCTGACAGATACTCAAGTCATCTAGGAAGAGGCAGTCTAACAGGAGAATTTTCCTTCAAATTGGCTTCTAGGAAACACTGTGGAGCATTTTCTTCATTGATGGTTGATGTGAGACGCCATTACATTTGAAAAATGTATGAATGTATTTCTCTTACAATTTTATCAGCTCGAATAAGACAAATACTCATATTAATGTTAAAAATAAATGGCATTAATATGTAAGTGATTCTGTGAGAGGAAAAAGTGACATTACTTACTTCTGTGGAATGTCGTTCTATATGCTGTGAATGTGTGTTTCTCTGATTGATTGATAAATAAAGTGCTGATTGGCCAGTAGCCAGCCAGAAAATATAGGTGGGATAAACAGACAAGGAGAATTCTGGGAAGAGTAAAACTGAGTCAGGAGTGACCAGCCATACACAGAGGAAGCAAGGTGACAAGGCAGAACTGAGAATAGGTACCAAACCATGTGGCTAAACATAAATAGGAATTATATGTTAATGTAAATGTAAGAGCTAGTCAGTAATAAGCCTGAGCTAGCACCTGAGAAGTTATAATTAATATTAAGCCCCTATGTGATTATTTTATAAAAGGCTCTGGAACTGTGGGTGAGGGATTTGTCCTGACTGTGGGCCAGGTGGGACACAGAAAAACTTCTAACTACCACTTACAAATAGTGAAAAATTTAAAAACATTGGGTTCTTTTAAATCATTTTGTAAATAAAATGAGCATGGAAATCCGACATCTTTGAAGATGTTTCTACTGTTGAAATGAAATTGTTCACAATTAGTAATTAATTAATTATTAATCTTTTCCTGTAGTATATGAAATAATTTCTCATAGGATATTATCAAACATTTCCTCAATAATGCTGTCATGTTCACTAACATGCCTCCCATCATGATTAAATACCTTGAGTCAAATATGAAAACCATTGAGGTCAAAATGCATGATATACATCCCAGTTGTAACATGGGAAACAGACCTTCCCTGCCTCTCAAACTGCTCATGGAAGATATTCATTCAATATTAAAATTGTGTAAATACCTGATATTTTAACCTAGTATATATGATGATAGAATAATTCAGCACTCTTGAACATGTAATAAAAAGTTATCAAAACTCAAAATTATTGCTCCTCAGACAAAGATAATTAAAAATTAATAGAAATAGATGTAATATGAAAGAAATGAAGTTACTGTAAAACCATATTGCAATAAGAAAAATGCTGGTCAATTTGAATTCCATATTCAATTTTTTCCTGGTAAAATTAAATATAGAATCATCTGATGATGAACATTAGCAGTTACATCATAACTGAGAAAAGTTCATTATTAATCTCTTTGTGTTTAGAGATGTTAATCATTTCTACTTTATTTTTGTCCTTTTCACAAGTCCTTTATTTATTCTCTCAATTGTTTCAGTGAGTGCCATTTCTTTCTGTAAGATTGCACTGAAAGAAAATAGATATGAAATTTCAGAGATATTTTACAATTATTTTAAATAAATTTTTTTTTTTTTGGTTTTTCGAGACAGGGTTTCTCTGTGTAGCTTTGCGCCTTTACTGGAACTCACTTGGTAGTCCAGGCTGGCCTCGAACTCACAGAGATCCGCCTGGCTCTGCCTCCCGAGTGCTGGGATTAAAGGCGTGCGTAAATTTTAAATTAGTTTTTAGTGTTTATTTGTGCCAGAAGTGCATATGAGACATGCATATATATGACTTATTCTTTGAAGGATGAAGGTGGAGTTCTATTCATGCATTTCAAAGAAATTCACCTGTCAGTATAAAAAACATGGCTATGGCTACTAAATGGGCCAATGTTAGCTCAAGTAAACTTGGCTATTTTGGACATATAGCAAACAATCCAACCTCCTGATAACCAATCACTTTTTGTAGAATATTTAGTGTGTGAGCTGCATTTTTCTGTGAACTTTAGTTCACAAATCTCAGCTCAACCTTGGCAATTACTGTGCTTTACATAATACAGTTTTGTGTGGGACAGATACATGGTAAAATTTCTGCTTGCATCAGTGTCTGCTGCCCTTGTGATGAACTTTAATCTCACAGGTTAGAAAAACAGAAAAATACTACTGGCCACATGTTTGGAACTTATTCTGACTGTTCTGAAGTTTAGCACATTGCACAGCAGGGAATCCAACTGGAGTATTTTTGGTGAAGGGCAAGGTAAGAAATCGCAGATCCCACACCCAAAGCATTTCTTCCTCCAGAAAGATACAGTTTCTATCTCTGGTAAGGGTTACATGGGACATATTTTTCATTGGCATTTCCCAGGATGTCCTGGCATTGAGCTACACTTATCCCTAAGATACTGGTGACCAAGTGATCAGACATCTGAACTTGTGGGAACAGTCACATTTCTGACACCACATTCCCTGTTTACTAAATGTGGTTTTAAGATGTCTTGTCTTGGATTCAGCACTCAATTGTCACTAATTATTATTATTGTGGTCAGCTGTTCATGAGAATGACAATACCTTTTTACAACTGTTTTGAACATAAACATATAGATAGCAGTTTGGTGCTCTATCAATCTACATAAACAACACTACATTTCTCCCTGGGCCCTAAAATCATCTTATACATGGAATTTTCAGTGTGTTTAGAGAACCAGGCCTGAATTATTATTGTGGAACAGGCCTCAGCACCAAACATAGAGCATTTGGTTGATCCCATAACACATGCTTCTTTATTGTACCCATGTGTACATCTTAGTAGGTGGTTGATACCATGTTGTGTGGGGTTTTCAAGACAGTAAGACACTTAATGCCCATTCCTTGATGTCCACATTGCACTTGACATTGTGAGATCTGTCCCATAGAGAAGATGCTCCTTGTGGATGTCCAGGTTTCTCACGTTCATTTACACTTTGCACCACTGACAGCAATTCCAGTCTCTTGGTGTTTTCTCCTGTTGGGTATTATAAGAGGTCAGGTCAAGGAATCAGTCCACATTGATAGCACTTGCTTTTACTTTTCTTTCTTGCTATTACTTGTTATGAATATAATAAAGCCACTGTGTGCCACATGACCATGATTGAACCTTTCCCACATATCTTGATTGGCAGTGTAGTACTGAAGTTGAAATTGTGATATTTACAGATGAGATCAGTTTGAAGAGATACTTCACTGATTGACCTTTAATAGTCAGTACAAATAACAAACCTCCCTTCTGTGTCTCAGGAATATTTACAAATAATAATGTTTATTATTCTGCTCCAATTTGCAAAATGGAGAGTGGAAAATGAAGAGTACAATGTTCTCAACACGTCCTTCTTAAATCCTTCACTGTGACAGATTGTGCTTCCTAAAATAAAATACAATGAGTCCTTACAGTAGCCAGTTTGTGAAGGCCCAGAAATAACTTGTTGCTCTTAAGAGTCTATGAATTAATTAACAAAGTAAATATATCTATGTGATGATATTTACTTAGTATTTAGGTGCCTCTGAAAATTGAGATACTGGGAGTTTAAATTCAATGACATAGTCTGGGAACATGTCTCAGTTACTGTTCTGTTTCTGGGAGGAGGCATTATGGCCACAGAAACTCTCATAAAGAAAGCATTTAATTGAGAGCTTGCTTAGACTTTCAAAGGTTTAGATCATTATACTCATGGTGGGGAACATAGCAGACAAGGTGCTGGAGAACTAGCTTAGAGTTCTATATCCTGATCTGCATGGAGAGAGAGAGAGAGAGAGAGAGAGAGAGAGAGAGAGAGAGAGAGAGAGAGAGAGAGGGAGAGAGAGAGAGAGAGAAACAGACAGAGACAGAGAGACAGAGAAAGACAGAGAGACAGAGAGACAGACTCTGGACTTGGCATGGGCTTTTGAAGCCTCAAAGAGCACCCCTAATAACATACATCCTTCAACAAGCCACACTTTTAGTCCTTTCAAATAGTGCCACTCACTGGTGCTTAAACATTAAAATATATGCACCTTTTGGGGCCAGTCTTCATACTACCACAGATCAGTATGGAAGATTCTTTCTTCACTGCATCACCCTACAGTGAGGATCCTGTGTTAAAATGAGAAACAGATCCTCACCTCCAGAAAAGGTTGAGGTCCAAAAACCAAGCGGTCAATGAGACATAGGGACCTGGGTTCAATTCCCAGCATAAAAAATGATGATGAACAACTACATGAAAATCTGGTGCCAGGGTTTTTGATGCATTTTTCTATTCTCTGAGGGCATGAGGCACACATACACATGATGCACATGTTTATATACAGAAGAGACACATATACACATAAAACTAATTACCTAACTAATTAATTAAAGTTAAATAATAACATTAAAAATATTTTAGTTTCAAGAGGGAAAAACTACATGAACCTGACATGTCACTATAAGATCCCTATTGAAAATTTAAAAAATGTCTATGAAGCAGGTAAGTCAGTTTCTGTAAACTGGCCTGAAATTAGAGCAAATCACAAAGATTCTTGTTTTAATTTCAGCAATGTAAAAATCTTTACAGAAAATATAAAGCAAATCCAATTATATTTTTAACTTCCCCTTTTTTGTTACACCTCACAGATGCTTGCCCTAAATGAAAGTGTTGATTCCACATGCAGAAACATGGTATTATGTGCTGTTGTTGATCATTGGAATAAAATTTTGAGGTTGATTCAATCAAGTAAACATAAAGTATTCATGGTTGTCACTCTGGAACTTCTGCACACCATTCTGTTATCAGAAATCATTACTGGCTTCATGTGTGATTAAATGCATTGATTTCACAAATTGCAAAAGTGTTTTTAATAAAGTACCTAGTGTGCATCATACCCTGGATTCTACCAGGAGTTTAAATAGTGGCTCATCACCCCATGTGAATGCGAAATTTGAAACCTAGCAGCTAGAAATTTATAAAGTTCCTAAGGATATCAGGTACTTTATTTTTTCTGTGTTTTTTTTTTCAGAAAATTTTCAAAAATATCTTGAAGAAACAAGTGTACAGTGTGCATGGAGGGATGGATTCTCATATGTACACATCTGAACCGGCTTTATTACAAACCATGGTAGAATTGTTCCACCAAAAGTAATCAAGTATGTACCTGAATATATGCATATATATGCATGGAGCAGCAATAATTGAAATTAATGTTTTTATTAAACTTAATGGTAGAATTGTTTTACAATGTGCTCATGAATATGAACATACATAAATGAATGCTGCACCAATTAACTGAAAAAGAGCAGAGGAGGCATATGGAGGACATGAAGGGTGGAAAAACTGATATAATTATACTTTTATATTGAAAATAAAAGAAATAATAATCAGTTGTCACCACTCATAATAAAAGTCTTGAAATATCAAATGTGTATCATCCCTCCTAGGACTAGACAGAGAAGGATGGGGACTGTGCTTGTAACCATAGCAAAAGATCTAAGTCCAACTGTCAGTTAGGTGCAGAGAGATGCTGTCTGAATAGGGTGTAGGATGATGAAAAAAATGCCATTCTTTTACACACTTAAATGCTTGGATACATATATATCTCTACAAACAATATGCATGGTTTAATACACACACAAAGGAGTCAAGATGTCATCAGTAGACACCGGATGCTGCTTGCAGAGGACACATGCCCAATACTGTGAGGAAATTCTGAGAATTTCATCAATTGTTTAAAAAAGTTCATTGCAAGTAGGCTTTTTTTCATACAATATTGTAGTTGGAAGTTTCTGTGGTCCTGCCTGAGCTCTGAGGTTGGGACAAATCTCTCCTGCATGGTCCTGCAGCCGCTCAGACTGAAATAAACATACAGAGGCTTAATATTAATTATGAACTGTATGGCCATTAGCTCAGGCTTATTATTGACTAGCTCCTACACTTAAATTAATCCATAATTCTTATCCATGTTTAGCTATGTGGCTTGGTACCTTTTATTAGTTCTGCCTTGTCATTTTGCTTCCTCTGTGTCTGGCTGGTGACTCCTGACTCAGCTTTTCCTCTTCCCAGAATTTTCCTTGTCAGCTTACTCCACCTACACTTCTTGCCTGAGTACTGACCAATCAGAGTTTTATTTGTCAACCAATCAAAGCAACACATATTGACAGCATACAGAATGACATTCCATAGCACATTTTATTATGAATACCATTTCCCCTCCCCCAACTACTCCCAGAGCCTTCCTACATCCTCATCCACCCCAATTCACACCTTTTCTATTTCTTTCTCATTAGAATACACATCAATCTTTTATTAAAGACATAAAAAAAATAAACCTTATACACCAGAGTGTTCTCTGGATGTGAGTTGTTATAAGACACACAAGATTTTGGTTGAGGCTGAAATAAGAGAAGGAAAATGACAACATCATTAGTCATGGTAACTTGAAAGTAGGTGGTGGGTAGGATGTGTGTGTGCATCACACAGGGCCCACACCACCCATTGTCATGAATAGAAGTGTCCCTACCCCATGCCATTCAGTGCTGTTTTATATTTTGCTGAGTGGTATTGATTTAAAATAATATTGTAGTATACAAAAACTACAGGCAAATAAAGAGCCCTGAGAGCAAAAGAATTTTCTGCCTCAGGAACAAAATTTCTCATTGATTATCGAGTACCAGGTGATCATCTCTGAAGTCATATACACCCAAACAACACAAAACAGACTCAACCTGCAACTTTTATACATTTACATAGGCATATATGTTTATGTATATAACAATAATTAAAGAAGACTGTGAATGTGAAAAGGAGTATGGGGTACATGAGGAGCTGGAAAGAGGAGAGTGTGGGGGTCATTGTAACTATATTTGATTATGTTTTTTATATACTTATATAAAGTGTATTTTTATTTTATATTATTTATTTCCGTTTGTATGACTAATATATATAATTGTTAATTGTTTAATTATCTACATAAATATATATTTAAATATAGTTTGCTATTTATATATTAATATAAATATATATTAAATATGCTGTATATCTGTATTTTAACATATAATACTATGGTGGTTTTAATAGGAATAGACCACATAGGCTCTTATATTTGAATACTTGATCATTAGGGAAAGATGCTACTTGAGAGGGATTAAAGGTTTTCCCTTGTTGCAGTACATGTGGCCTTGTTGGAGGAAGTGTGTCACTTGGGATGTGATTTGGGGTTTCAAATACTCAAGCTAGACCCAGTGTCTCCACCTGATACCTGAGGTTCAGGATGTAGAACTCTTGGCTCTTTCTCCAACTCTAGGCCTGCAGGTAGCCGTGCTTTCCACCATGCTGATAATGGACAAAACCTTTAAAACTGTAAGCAAGCCCCAATAAAATGCTTTCCTTTATGAGAGTTAGCATGGTCATGGTGTCTCTTCATGGCAATAGAACATTGACTAAGACATGTGCCATAAATATTTTCTCCATAGAATTAAAAATATTCTAAAAAAAAAAAAGAGAGAAAAGGGTTTTGTTGTTCATTTGTTAGAGGAAGTTGTCAAAGTAAATTAAGCTGAGATGGAGAGTCTAGAAAGTTCCAGAAATCAAAAATGTGGGATATTATTGAAAGTATGTTTGAGGTAGCAATCTAGTGACCATGAAGGCTTTCAAATATCAGACATCTGTAGAGTGTGGATGTGCATAAATTTGTGAGTCCAGCTCCAAATATCTTTCCTACCATATATAAAACTCCTGATTTGATATTCACCCTGCAAATGTGTAACTGTGTTTGGAGTCCTCTTACCTCACTGCTTTTCTTCCTTTTGCTTAAGTTGAAAATTCTTGTAGGAAAGAAACAAATCCCTGAGTAAAAGGAAAGTTAATTGCCACTCCTTTCCTTCAGCAACCCAAGCCCTAGTCACTGCATCTCGTATGGCCAGTAGAGAACACAATTCTTCCATTCATGAGCAATGCATGGCTCTATTCCAGAAATCTTACAAAATAAAATATTAACCCAGTCAGTGTAACTGTAAGTTTTCCTGTGCCCAATTGACACAGAAAAACTTTCTACTACATACAACCCAGATTGACATTTTGGAAACAGATGAGTTAATGCCCTATAGTATTTTGAAAATTCCAGTCTCATTTTCGTCTTTTAGTTCTTTTCATAGCTTGAATCCAATCTCAAAGTAAAAGAAATAAAAAAGAAAAAAAACAAAAGCAAAAACAAAACAAACAACAAACAAATAAACAAAAAACAAAAACCAGATGTGAAATGGGCTTATTATTGATTAAACAGAGGTATAGGTGGCTATTCCTGCTTAAAATTGTGGTTCTGGATTTAACCCAGAGTAAGTAACACTAATGGATGTGTAGAATTTCCTACCATGCAGTATTAATCTCCCATCACATCAGCCCAGGACTGTAACTCTGCATCTCTAATTGAGTGACAAACCCACATCAGTAGAAACCAGTCTGAGAACAACAGCTGAAAGCAGAATCTTCTCTTTGCTGGAGCTTGCCATGTCCCCAGAATAGAAGCTCTGATTAGGACAACAGTCAGGAGGCTATAATGTTTATACTCCTGTGTCCTGGTTGGCTCTGTGGATTCAGGTTGCCATGGCAAATTTTACTAAGGAGATTAGTATTATTACATGGATGCAGTTCAAGATTACTGAGGGAGTTATGGAGGTTAACTTTTCATTGAGGGCAACAGCCTTTGGTATAGGTTGCCTATAGCCAGGTAGGTGAGCCCACATATGAACATAAGTGGGAAACACTAATTGTTTTTAGTGGGTGAGAAAAAACAAAACAAAACAAAACAAAAACATGAAGTTGAAACAAAGATGGGAGATATTTGGGAAGCTGGAGGGAGAGGGTCAAGGTAGATATACTTTATACCTTTTTAAAAATTTATAAACAATATGTAATCCCCCTTTCATAAAATGGTTTGCTAAGTGTGTAGAAATTTGCAATTTCCTTATAGATTCTTTGGTTTGTTGTGATGAGATTTTTAAACTGTTGCTTCATTTTCTTTTTATATTCACTGGCTTTTCATATTCACTGCTCTATTGCTATGAAGAGACACCATGACCATGTCATTTATTATAAGAGAAAGTGTTAAATTGGGGATTTGCTTACAGTTTTAGAGATTTAGTCTGTTATCATCAAGTTAGTGAGCCTGACAGCAGGCCTGGAGCTGGAGCAGCAGCCAAGGGCTACATCCTGATTCCTAGGTTATGAACTTAAATCTGAAACTCTTTCTGAGAATGCATTGTACACAGGACCTGGAAGCACTGAGCTGGAACTTACCCAGAAGCTTATTCCCTAAGACCTGGCTCACATAGCATCCTAAGGTGCTATTTAAGTACTCAAGTGAGAAAAACACTCAATATTCTGACCCAGCTCTAAAGCCAATGAGTGACCACAGTGATCACAATTAAAAAAACCCTAAAGGTGCAATAGTGCCATTTATATTTTGGGGAAACCAACAACTGTCTTCTTTTTTTTGTCTAATTAATTGGATTTTATATGTGAATAGTCTATTTACATAATTCCCATCCCCAACACACTTGAGCTCCTTCTCTGTCTCTCTACTCCCTCTCAAAATCATTGCCTCTTCTTTAATTGCTATTTTCATGTATATATACACATAAATGTATTGTTGAAATTATTAAGGCAACTCCATGTAGTTAAAAGGGAGGTTTATTTTGTGGGGTAACGTACAAGTGAAGGGATAGGCTACAGGGTCTGGGAAAGTTGTGGCACCGTCTGGCGCTGTTCTCTGGAGAACTCTGCTGGGTCTACCTCCAGCATCCAGGGTTCAGGAACCGAGAGAGCCAGCGCATCTGGATCTTGGGTATTCAGCAGCCTCTTTTGGTCTGACCTTGTAGGTGTGACAGTTACTGAAGCCTCAGTGGGGGTTGGAACTTCCAGATCAAAGCTGGAATGGCTACCCACTACATCTCCTCCTTTTGTCTAAATAATAAGGTTTAAACTAATACAAGACTATATACAAAGGAATGGTTATTAAATATTGTCCAGGAGTAATGAGGGATAATGACCTAAATAAGATAGAACTACAACCAATATGAACAATATCAAGCAAGAAACACATACTAAAATCCAGAGAAGTCTAGAGCATAGGTAAATGGCATGTTACAAAGATCATTCCAAAAGGTGTCCTATCCTAAAGAACCTGAATCTAATACTTAATATGTTCTAAGATGATAATATATGTATATATATGTATATGTATATATATATATGTATGTATATACTAAGTTGTAACTATAACTGCTAGTCTTCAATCCCATCAAAGACCTGAGAAGGAATATAATGGTACCTGAGAAATGGAAGATGGATGCAAGCAACTTTTGGGAATCTTGCAAGAGTAGACAGAGACAGCTGGCAGCATAGACAGTCACCTAATGTTTCTCAGCATTGTTGGTGCATTCAAATTGGCTACAGGCCTAGAGTATCTGACAGACCATTTTCAGAAGCAGGAATTCTGAAAGACCAACATACCCTGTCTTGATAGAGTACAGTGGTTGCTTTCCTTGTGTCCCGCTTGTCCAGAAGGACAGCACTCATATTGTCAGCAGTTTAGGCAAGGGCAGTTCTTTGCCCAGTAGGGCATTTTGTGCCAAGAAGACAAACTTCCAAATGGAAATGTCTTAGAAGCCCAATGTTCTCTCAGAATCAAATTGGTGCTGCCAGGAGCAATTGTGTCTCACGTCAACAGAATTCTAAGTTATTTAAATGCCATATTCTCTAGGTCTATGCAGTGTTTGAAGATTACCTGTCCATCTGACCTATGTATCTGTAAATCTGGATAAGCTAACTAATGTAACTATAGAGACGACAAGCATAGGTGACTATAAATCTATGAGTATTATCTACTGAAATAACCTAAGGACTAAGACTTCATGTAAACAAGGTAAACAGTCTATAAGCAAGTACAGTAAAGGACAATGACTTCAAAACTGTGACAATACATAAGATATTTATAACAGATGTAGGAATGTATAGTGTGATATGCAATATGACAATAATCTTAAATATATATCAATATACAGAATATCCTAAACAGAAGTAGAACATACATAAAGTATGACAGATATAAATTTACATTTTTATCAATATACAAATATTTCAAATAAGAGTAGAAATATATGTACATTATAACAAATATAGTTCTGTATTTGTATCAATATACAAATTATCTTAAACAGGAATATAAAAATAGTTTACATTTATATCAACATATAAGAATCCACAACATTGCAAATTACAGTGCAAATTATCTAAGGCTGCTATTTTACTAAATTTGTTTACTAGTATATACAATAATCTACCATAATATCTTATATCTATCCATTCCAGTTCTTCTCCCCTCCCCTCTTTTTGAGATGCTTTTTCTTTTCTTGAGGAGAATACTGAGTTTAATATTTTATTCCACCCCAACCCTATAACCATCATCCATAACCCTGAGAAATATGAAACCTTAGGAAGAGGGAGCATCATTTTCTTAGAATTGCTTCCTGCTGTTTAGGGGGTGATGGTATCTCTGTTGGGTACTATGAGAAAGCTCATATAGTTAAATCTCAGTTAGACTAACTGTAGATTTCGCAACAAGTCTCAGAGTAATGGGAAAGATTGTCTGAAATTCTGGCAAGAAGTGTAGTATGATGATGATTACCATGGCATCATTCTGGATTGGGTAGAGTTGTTGTTGTTGGGGCCTCATCTTCCTTCTGGACTTCAGAGATTGCTACTGCAAAAACTTATTTTTTATGTAAATGTAAAGTTAGGATTTAAAGATGACATGTAAGAAAGAATTCTGAGAAATCAAGAGTAAGCACGGAGAGAATTAGAATCTTGAAGACAATGGTCCCTTTTTATTGGTTTCCTTCTGTCCCACAACAGAGGGCTCTTCTGATAAGGGACTGAACAATCTCTCAACTTTTTCTTTTATCAGTATTCTTGGGTTTAGAGAAGGAGTGAGCCAATTCCATCTCCAAAGCCAGCTTGGTTTATAATTGAATTGGAACCACAACTTCTGTAGATTGATAGAAATATAGATGTTAGACAGTGAGGTTTTGTCCTATGTAGATTGGTACCAATAGATTCTTTCTTTCTGCTGTAAACATCCGCAAACCCAAGGCCTTATGATTTCTGGAAGATGAGTATTTCCATTATCCTGAAAAGACAAAAACAGAACCCTACCCCAACTTTTGATTGTTAAATATTTCTTACAACTTGAAGAGATGTCACATTGGTGGATGATCTGTTACTTCTCATCAAGGGGTTTCTCCTGTTCAAATCGAAATTTTATTAATTTGTTGATATCCATAGCTTTTCTTCTCCTGCAGAAACAAAAGCAAAATCCCTTCCTCAATGTAGGATATATCCAGGTTTCCATTCTGAGGTCAACACATCTTTGAAACAAACTGGTTGGTTTAGCTCAGGAGTTTTGTCTGTCGTCCAATGTCTCTCTTCAGCTGTTGTTCCTTTCTTATCAGCATTGAGAAAATTCAAGGTTAATAAAGCACTATGCAATCTATTTGTAGGAGTCATTGTTACCTGTTGCTATTTATTTAGCATATCCTTTAAAGTTCAATTGGATCTTTCTATGACTGCTTGGCCTGTGGGATAGTGTGGTATACCTGTAACATGCTTTATATTGTAATAAGCAAAGAACTGTCTCATTTTATTGGAGACATATGCTGGGGTATTGTCTGTCTTAATTTGTACAGATATTCCCATGATGGCCATAACTTCTAATAGGTGTGTAATCACAGAATCAGCCTTTTCAGAACTCATAGGAGTTGCCTATTGAAATCCTGAATAGGTATCAATGGTGTGATGTACATACTTCAATCTTCCAGATTCTGCGAAATGAAACACATCCATCTGCCAAATTTAATTTCTTTGTATACCTTTTGGATTGCTCCTTGCAGGTAATGGAGTTTGGTTATAGATGGAACAAGTAGGACATTTTTTCACAATATCCTTAGCTTGTTGCTAAGTGATAGAGAAATCCTTCTTTAAACCTTTGCTATTTACATGGTGTTTCTTATGAAATTCTGAGGCTTCTAGCACATTACCTATTAGTAACTGATCAATCTCTTCATTACCTTGTGCTAGAGGTCTTGGCAGACCTGTATGGGATCTGATATGTGTTATAATATATAGGATGTTCCCTTTTTCTGATGATTTCCTGAAATTGTATGAATAATGAAGTTAATTCTGTATTATCAGGAATAAATTCAGCAGTTTCAATATGTAAAACAACTCTCTCTGCATATTGAGAGTCAGTGACTATATTGAGAGGTTCTGTGAAGTCCATCAGTACCATAAGAAAGGCATACAGTTCTGCCTTTTGTACAGAGCTGTACGGACTTTGTACCACTTTACTTAAGTCTCCTGATTTGTATCCTGCTTTCCCTGATTTATTTGCATCAGTATAGAGTGTGAGGACTCCAGAAATTGGCTTTTGTCATACAATATGAGGAAGGACCAATTCAGTCTTCTTTATGAATTCTACTCTCTTGCTTTTGGGATAATGGTTATTAATCTCTCCCAAAAAGTTACTGCAGGCTCTCTTCCAGTATTCATTATCTTTCCATAGTGATGAAATTTCCTCATTAGTTAAAGGTACTACAGTTTCTGCTGTGTCCATTCCTGTCAACTGGCAAAGTCTCAATTTACCTTTTTGAATCAAATCAGAGATCTTTTCTATATAAGTCTTTAATTTCTTATTTTGTTTATGTGGTAGGAATATCCATTCCAATATAATATCTTCCCTCTGCATCAAAATACCTGTGGGAGAATGTCTGGAGGGGAATATGACAAGAATGTATTTAAGTTCTGGATCCACATGATCCACATGTGCTTCTTGAATTGTCTTTTCTACTAGAGCCAATTCCTTCTCAGCATCGGCTGATAATTCTCTTGGACTATTTAATTCTTTGTCCCTTTCTAGAGTATTAGCCAAATTTTGTAGTCCATATTTGGGTATTCCCATGATATCCAGTAAGTTGGAAATATTCATAACAACTTTTGAAAATCATTATGAGTCTTTAATCGATCTCTCCTTAGTTATACCTTTTGGGGTCTAATTTTTTGTAGCTCTGTCTTATATCCTAAGTAATTAATAGAATCTCCTCTTTGTATTTTTTCAGTATCAATTTGCAATCCCCAGCGAGGCAAAACTTTTTTTTTACTTCTTCAAATATGCTTGCTAATGCGTCTAACTTTGGATCAGCTAATAGGATATCATCCATATAGTGATAAATTATGGATTGTGGAAACTTTACATGAATTATCTCCAATGGTTTTTCAGAAAGTATTGGCACAATGTAGGGCTGTTCAACATTCCCTGTGGGAGGACCTTCCACTGATATCTCTTGACTGGCTGGAAATTGTTATAATTAGGTACTGTGAAAGTAAATTTTTCTCTATCATTTTCTTGTAAGGGTATGGTAAAGAAACAGTCTTTTAAGTCAGTAACTATTATAGGCCATTCTTTGGGTAGCAGAGAGGGCAAGAGCATCCCAGTCTGTAGGGAGCCCATTGGCTGAATTGCTCTATTAATAGCTCTCAGATCAGTCAGCATTCTCCAATTACCAGACTTTTTTTTAATAACAAATACAGGAGAATTCCAAGGGCTGGTAGATTCTTTAATGTGTTGAGCATTTATCTGCTCTTGAACCAGCTGTTCTAGAGCTTGTGGCTTCTCTTTTGTCAAAGGCCATTGTCCAACCCAGACAGGTTTATTAGTTAGCCATTTTAATGGCAAGGCATTTGAGACTTCTGAGAGTTCAACAGCTGTCATGCTCTGTTTGTGTACAGCCTGAATAGTTGGTGACTGATTTTTATAGCATGTTATGATATTATTCCTAGAAACATGTGTTGATCTGTATTCCTTTTCTGAGAGTGTAGGAATTTTAATCTGGGTATTCCACTGTTGTAACAGATCTCAGCCCCAAAGATTTACTGCTACATTTGCTACATATGGCTTTAGCCTTCCTCTCTGTCCTTTTGGTCCTATGAATTCAAGCCATGTCAAACTCTGTTTTATCTGAGATAGGGTTCCAATCTCTAGAAATTGGACATCTACCTCTTGAAGAGGCCAGTTCGGATGCCATGATTTTGATGTAATTATAGTCACATCTGCACCTGTGTCTACCAGGCCCTCCAGAACCAGGCCATTAATTCGAATTCTAAGCTTTGGTCTTTGTTCATTTATGGAAGCTTGTCAAAATATTTGTTTTATTGTGTTCATTGGAAATTGTGATTCACCTATCAGAGCTGTTTTATCATCCATTGCATTGTCGGTTTTTACATTAGGCATTGGTTTATTCAGTTGTCCTGGAGAGGAATTTCTTCCACAGTGGCTGGAAATGTTTGTACCACGTTTGATTTGGGAGCCTGCAAGAGGCCCTCTGAGGTGTTTCCTGCCAGTAAAGGGTTGCCTTGTATATCTATTTTTCATCTGTACTCACTGGTCCAATGTCAGCCTTTGCCACATCTTCTACATAGTCCAGGAGGTTGGGGTCTCCTCTTTGGGCTATTTCTAGAAGTAGTATTACCTCTAGGAGCATCCCATGTACAATTTTTACTTATATGACCTGGTGTACCACATTTAAAACATTTGGTACCACAGGGCCTTCTTTCACCTCTGGGATTTGTCTCTCCTATCCAAGCCTCATTACTGTAGTTAAGAGACTCAACACCATTAGTATACTGAATCCATTCTTCCAAAAGAAGAATGTGTAAGTATTCTTTTGCATTCTGCATTAGCATTGTCAAACACCAAGGACTTGGTTAATACTTTCCTTAATTCTTTATCTGACACAGCTTTTGTTATAGCTGTGTTCAGCCTTTGTAAAAAATCAGTGAAGGGTTTGTGTGGTCCCTGAAATATCTTTGTGTATACCTCAGTTTGTTTTCCAGGTTCTGGAATTTCTCTTCAAGCATTCAGAGCTTCTGTATGGCGTAGGGATATTGTATTCTTATAATAAGTGGCTTGTACATTCCTTTCAGTGAAACATTCTTCACCAAGTATTTGATTTTGGGAGATCACAAAACCTCTGAGTTTACCTTGTTGTTCTAAATTTTTTGCCTCTTTTCTCAAGCAGCTTTTCTACTGTAACTGCTGGCTATATTCTAGAACAGCTGAAATTAATTGATGCCAGTCATCTGGAATGATTCTATGTGAGGTAGACCATGAATTTAACATCTGTCTTACATACGTGGAGTGTATCCCATACATAACTACTGCTTCCTTTATATTTTTAAAGTACCTTGTTGAAATTGGTTGTAATGTATATGTCATATATGGCTCAGGGTGTGTGTCATCTGCTGGCTTCTCATGGATGATAACAGGATAAGCCATTGTATGAGAGCCATTTGGCGATGTTACAACCTGTATGATCTTGCCTTTCTGCTTATTAGGTCCCTTGTCATGTTTACTGAGAGTTTCTTCCAGCGCTTGCAAATGAGCACTTAGGGTCTGTTCTAGGGAGGGAACCTCCTCTCTTGCAAGGGACTCCAGATTTCTCATGGAATTATGAAAGTTTTTATGTTCTTCAGAAACATATGATTCCATGGACCTTATCTTATCAATTAATGATAATCTTTCTTCCTTATATAGTGTCTGGAGAGTTAGTGTTCTATCCATTAAATATTCATATTTATTATCAATAAAATCAATTTTGGGTACAAGCCTGTTTTGTAAATCCCAATTCGCAGATTCCAGAGAAAGAATCTTTTTCTCTAAGCTTTCACTGCTATCTTTGAAAGCCTGCAAATCATGGTTAGCAGATTCCAGACAGAGAATCTTTTTCTGTAAGCCTTCATTGCTAACTTTTAAAAACCTGTATCAGTCCCAATAATGATTCATCTTTGTTCTTATCATTAAACCAGTGTTTGAACACTGTGTGAATTATTACAATGAATGCCAAAATGATACAGGCCAGATATGCTTTAGGGAGGTTGTATATTTCCTGGAAAATGTCATTCATCATACAGGCAAAAAAGTTTTTAAATTCTTGTGAGGTAATGTTGTTGGCCATATTACAAAAATTACTCAAAATTTGTTAGTCAGTTTTTAAATTTTTTTTTATTTTATAATTTAATTTAATTTTACATATCAGCCACAGATTCCCCTGTCCTCCCCCATCCCACCCCCCCTCCTCCCCTCCAACCCCCATTCCCATCTCCTCCAGGGCAAAGACTCCCCTGGGGATTCAGTTCAACCTGGTAGATTCAGTCCAGGCACTTCCAGTCCCCTCCTCCCAGGCTGAGCGAAGTGGCCCTGCATAGGCCCAAAGCTCCAAAATGCTAGCTCATGCACTAAGGACAGATCCTGGTCCCACTGCCTGGGTGCCTGCCAAACCGTTCAAGCTAATCAATTGTCTCACTTATCCAGAGGACCTGATCCATTTGGGGGCTCCTCAGCTATTGGTTCATAGTTCATGTGTTTTCATTAGTTTGACTATTTGTCGCTGTGATTTTTCCAATCTTGGTCTCAACAATTCTCAATCATACAATCCCTCCTCTTTCTCACCAGTTGGACTCCTGGAGCTCCACCTGGGGCCTGGCCATGGATCTCTGCATCCATTTCCCTCAGTCATTGGATGAGATTTCCAGCACAACAGTTAGGGTGTTTGGCCATCCCACCACCAGAGTAGGTCAGTTCAGGCTTTCTCTCCACCATTGTCAGTAGTCTACTGTGGAGGTATCTTTGTGGATTTCTGGGGACCTCTCTAGCACTTTGCTTCTTCCTATTCCCATGGGGTCTTCACTTATCATGGTTTCTTTTCCTTGTTCTCCCTCTCTGTTCTTGATCCAGCTGGGATCTCCAGCTCCTCAAAGCTCTCTTTCCCTCGAACCTTGCCCTTCATTACCCCCCACATGTCATTTGCTCATGTAGATCTCATCCATTTCTCTGTCATTGGGCAATCCCTGTGTCTTTCTTAGGGTCCTGTTTTCTAGTCAGCCTCCCTGGAGTTGTGAGTAGCAGTCTAGTCATTCTTTATTTTACATCTAGTATCCTCCTATGAGTGAGTACATACCATGTTTGTCTTTCTGAGTCTGGGTTATCTCACTCAGGATGATTTTTTCTAGATCCATCCATTTGCCTGCAAACCTCATGATGTCATTGTTTTTCTCTGCTGAGTAGTATTCCATTGTGTATATGTACCACATTTTATTTATCCATTCTTCAATTGAAGGGCATCTAGGTTGTTTCTAAGTTCTGCCTATTATAAACAATGCTGATATGAACATAGCTGAGCAAGTGCCCATGTGGTATGATTGAGCATTCCTTGGGTATATGCCCAAGAGTGGTATAGCTGGGTCTTGGGGCAGATTGATTCCCAATTTTCTAAGAAAGCACCATATTGATTTCCAAAGTGGCTTTACAAGCTTGCATTCCCACCAGCAGTGGAGGAGAGTTCCCTTAGCTCCTCATACTCTACAGCATAAGCTGTCTTCAGTGTTTTTGTTCTTAGCCATTCTGACAGGTGTAAGGTGGTATCTAGTCATTTTGATTTGCATTTCCCTGATGATTAGAGATGTTGAGCAATTCCTTAAATGCCTTTCAGTCATTTGCGCTTTCTCTGTTGAGAATTCTCTGTTTAGCTCTATAGCCCATTTCCTAATTGGACTGCTGAGCATTTTGATGTATAATTTCTTGAGTTCTTTATATATTCTGGATATCAGTCCTCTGTCAGATGTGGGGTTGGTGAAGATCTTTTCCCATTCTGTAGTCTGTCGCTTTGTCTTTTTGACCATGTCCTTTGCTCTGCAAAAGCGTCTCAGTTTCAAGAGGTCCCATTTATTAATTGTTGCTCTCAGTGTCTGTACTGCTGGTGTTTTATTTAGGAAGTGATCTCCAGTGCCAATGTGTTCAAGACTACTTCCTACTTTCTCTTCTATCAGGTTCAGGGTAACTGGATTTGCGTTGAGGTCTTTCATCCACTTGGACTTAAGTTTTGTGCACATTGATGGATATCAATCTATTTCTAGCCTTCTACATGTTGACATCCAATTATGCCAGTACCGTTTGTTGAAGATGCTTTCTTTTTTCCATTGTACACTTTTCGCTTCTTTGTCAAAAATTTTATGTTTGTAGGTGTGCGGATTAATGTAAGTGTCTTCAATTTGATTCCATTGGTCCACATGTCGGTTTTTATGCCAGTACCAAGCTATTTTTATTACTTTAGCTGTATAGTAGAGCTTGAGGTCAGGGATCATGATGCCTCCAGAGGTTATTTTATTGTGCAGAATTCTTTTGGCTATCCTGGGTTTTTTGTTTTTCCATATGAAGTTGAGTATTATTCTTTCCAGGTCTGTGAAAAATTGTGTTGGTATTTTGACCAGATAAACTATTTAGATAGTACAATAATCCCTAAGGAAATAGAATCTGTTAAAAGTCTCCCAACCAAAAAAAGCCCAGGACTGGATGGTTTCAGCTCAGAATTCTATCAGATCTTCAAAGAAGAGTTAATACTCTTTAAATTGTTCCATTAATAGAAGCAGAAGTAACGTTAACAAACTCCTTCTATGAGGCTACAATTAACCTGATTCCTAAACCAAACAAAGATGCAACAAAGAAAGAGAACTACAGACCGATCTCCCTCATGAACATTGATGCAAAAATACTCAATAAAATACTGGCAAACAGACTTCAAGAACACATCAAAACAGTTATCCACCATGTTAGTCAGTTTTAAGGTGTAAAATTATCAAGTACTTTTACTTGAAATAAGATGCCTGTTTGCCTAGTTTACCTTTCCATCTTTTTTTTGGGGTGTGTGTGTGGTAGCACTTTTCAGCCAGCAGGAGGCATTGGTATAGCTCCAAAGCAAGTGGTGTTAAGTGCCTTATCTGGTGGCAGAGTGAGGACATGCAGTAGGCAGTTTTTCCTGTGACTCCCTGGAGCTTCAGGACATAGAGAATTCCAGGCTGCTCTAAGCCCCTCTCTGCCTCTACAGAGGGGAGGTCTGCCAGCAGGCATGGCTCCAAGCCTTCTCTGTGCCACCACGTGTGGGGACAGTGCAGAGTCTATTTTAACTAGGTGAAACTGTGGAAGCCTTGGGCTAGGGCGGAGAGCTGTGGTGTTCAAGGAGGAGGGGGAATGCCTCACTCACAGTGGTTTCGCTGGTCTGGGGGCTAAACTTGCTGTGGAACTGAAACCAGATTAGCTCCTTTTCAGGAACGGAACCATGTAGGCTTTTCCTGGTTTTACAGAGCTCTTCAGGCGGTACCCTGCAGCTTCAAGTGCCCGCCAGCTGAGGAGGAAGCTGAGGGTGGGAGCCACCCAGGTGTTTGGAATTTGCCCCATGAGAGTGCCAGATATTGTTGAAATTATTAAGGCCACTCCATGTAGTTAAAAGGGAGGTTTATTTTGTGAGGTAACTTACAAGTGAAGGGATAGGCTACAGGGTCTGGGAAAGGTGTGGCACTGTCCAGTGGTGTTCTCTGGAGAACTCTGCTGGGTCTACCTCCAGCGTCCAGGGTCCAGGAACCAAAAGAGCCAGTGCATCCAGATCTTGGGTCTTCAGGATCCTCTCTTGGCCCTGCCTTGTAGGCATGACAGTTACTGAAGCCTCAATGGAGGTTGGAACTTCCAGATCAAAGTTGGAATGTCTACCCACTACATAAATGTATGTTGTGTGTGTGTGAGACTAAATCTATAAATACAAGTGACCATGAGATTCCCATCCCAAATTATATGTCTACAACACAATCCCTACATGTAAGGCTTAGAAATTCCACAGAATAGAGGGCAGAATGATCATAGGAGAAAGATGACCAGGACACCTGCTATGAGGTGGCATCTTTTCATATGTCAGGGAAGTTGCACCAATGAAATCTCAACAATATGGTTGCCTATACAAGACCTTCATAATGTCAGGCCTAGTTGACATGTCAATGTTAATTTGGAAAATTTCATAATACTTCACCTTTTGTGAGGCAGAGAGATAGCCAATTAATAATTGATGAGAGAGAGAGAGAAAGAGAGAGAGAGAGAGAGAGAGAGAGAGAGAGAGAGAGAGATTACTTTTTCCCTACAATGAGCCACATAACTCTTTATCCTATGAAAGGTGGTCAGCCTTAAAAACACATGTATTAACAACACTGAATAGACCCTTTAGTTGCATTAATGCAGTTAATTGTGTGTGTGTGTGTGTGTGTGTGTGTGTGTGTAGATAGATAGAATTACAGATAAAGATAGATGATAAGTAGATAGGTAGATAAATGGATAGATAGACATAAGATAGATGTTCCAAAGAAGATTGATAGATGACATATAGGTAGGTAGGTAGATAGATTGATATATAGATATATAGATGATAGATATAGATATATAGATAGATAGATAGATAGATAGATAGATAGATAGATAGATAGATAAATTGAAAGAAATATAGATGACAGATAGCTTTAACCGTCAACTTGACACAATTTAGATTTGTCTGGAAACAGAGTCTCAGTGGAAGGTTGTGTACATTGGATTGGCCTTTGGGCATGTCTTAATTATTATAGGAAGCTCTAGTCCACTGATGGCAAAGGCTCCCACTCCTGTCACTCGACTTTAAGTTTGGTAGCCTGTATTGTCCAGTGGGGCATTGTTGTCCTACATACAATAACTGTATTTCAACTCTTAAATTATGGATGTCTGTCTATATTTTAGGAAGCGTCTTTAGCCTTAAGTTTTCCTATAAGATTTTTCAAGCTGTGAACCTGTGAGCTACAAAACTGACAGTATTGGCAAAACATATCCATTGGTACACATCCTGGTTAGGTTTTGTCTTCTGACATAAGCTCAAGTCACCTCGGAAGAGAGAACCTCAATTTAGGAGAATTCTCCATGAGACTGGCTTGTAGTGAAGACTGGGGTATTTCTTTGGTTGATAGTTGATGTGAGAGGTCATTAATTTTGAAATGTGTATAAATGAATTCATCTACTGCTTTTATTAGCTTAAATAAGGTAATTATATACTCCCATTAATGTAAAAAATAAATGGCATTAATATATAAGTGTGGTGGTATTGGGTTCCCCAAAATATTGTGCACCCTAATAAACTTATCTGGGGTCAGAGAATAGAACAGCCACTAGATACAGAGGTTAGAAAATGGTGGTACTCACGCCTTTAATCCTAGCATTCCAGAGGCAGAAATCCATCTGGATCTCTGTGAGTTCAAGGCCACACTGGAAACAGCTAGGCATGGTGACCCACAAGCCTTTAATCCCAGGAACTGATAGCAGAAAGCAGAAAGGTATATAGGTGTGAAAAACCAAGAACTAGAGCTGGTTAAGCTTTTAGGCTTTTGAGCAACAGTTCAGCTGAGATTCATTCTGGATGAGGACTGAGAGGCTTCCAGTCTGAGGAAACAGGATCAGCTGAGGAACTGATGAGGTGAGGTGGCTGTGGCTTGTTCTGCTTCTCTGATCTTCCAGTGTTCACCCCAATACCTGTCTTCAGGCTTGTTTTTATTAATAAGTACCTTTAAGATTCATGCTACATATAAGTGATTCTGTGAGCAGAAAAAATGACGTTGCTTACAAATAGTCAAAATTAATAAAACTGTTGGGTTCTTATAAATCACTTTAAATTAAATGAGCATGGAAATCTAAAATCTTTTATTATCTCTCTACTGTTGAAAATAAATTGTTCACAATTAGGAATTAATCTTTTCCTGTAGTATATGAAATAATTTATTTCTCAGATGATATTATCAAACTTTTCCTTAATAATGCTGTCATGTCCACTAACATGCCTCCCATTTTGATTAAATACCTTGAGTCAAACACGAAAACCATTGAGGTGGAAGTGCATGATATACATCACAGTCATAACATGGGAAATGGACCTTCCCGTCCTCTCAAACAGATCATAGAAGACATTGATTCATTATTAAAGATGTGTACGCACCTAATATTTTAACTTAGCCTATATGATGATGGAATAATTCAACATATGTGAACATGAAATATAAAAGCACCAAAACTCAAAATTATTGCCCCTCAGACAAAGATAATTAAAAATAGGTGGAAATGTATGTAATATGAAAGAAATGGTATTACTGTAAAACCATATTGCAGTAAGAATAATACTGGCCAATCTGAATTCCATATTCTACAATTTTTCCTTGTAAAATAAAATACAGAATCATTTGATGATGAAAATTACCAGGCACATTATAACTGAGGTAATTTCACTATTAAACCCTTTGGGTTTAGAGAGTTTAATACTTTCCACTTAACTTTTTTCTTTTTTACAAGTCCTTTATTTATTCTCTCAATTGTTACAGTGAGTCCCATTTATTTCTGTAACATTTCATTGAAAGAAAAAAGATATTAAAATTTCAGAGATATTTTAAATTTTATTTTAATTAAATTTTAATTTAGTTTTCAGTTGTTATTTGTTCCAGGTGTCCATATGAGGCATGCATATATATGAATTATTCTTTCAATGAGGAAGGAAGAGTTATATTCATGCATTTCAATGATATTCACCTGATAGTCAAAAGATAGGACTGTGGCTAATAAATGGGCCAGTGTTAGCCCAAGAATATGTGGCTATTTTGGACCAGTAACAAACATTCCAATCTCCTGACAATCAGCAACCATTTGTAGAATATTTAGTGTAGGCTCTGCATTTTCCCATGAACTTTAGTTCACATGTCTCAGCTCAGCATTGGACATTACTGTGCTTTCCGTTATACAATTTTGTATGGAGCAGGTACATGATGAATTTTCTGCATGCATGAATGTCCTCTACCCTTGTGGTGATCTTTAATTTCACATAGAGAGGTTAGAAGGACAGAAAAATACTTCTAGCCATGTGCTCAGAAATTATTCTGACCTGCTCTGAAGATTAGCACATTGCACAGCACAGAATCCAAATGGAAAATTTTTGGTGATGGACAAGGTGGGAAATCTCAGATCCCATACCCACTGCCTTACTTTCTGCAGAAAAACACACTCTCTGTCTCTGGTAAGATTTACATGTGACATACATGTTGTTGTCATTTCTCAGGAAGTCCTGGCATCAAGTTTCATTCATCCCCAAACAGCCCCAGACACTGGGAACCAAGTGATCAAACATTTGAGCCTGTGGGAACACTCATTCCTGCCACCACATTCCCTGTGAACTAAATGGGGCTTCAAATGCCTCTCTGTGATCCAGCACTCAACTATCATTAATTCCTATTATTGTGAGCAGCTATGCATGAGAATGACAGTACCTGTTGTTAACTACTTTGAACATGAACATATAGATTGCAGTTTGGTGCTCTGGCAATCTACATAAACAACACTACATTTCTCCTTGGGATCTAAGATGTTCTTATCCATTAAATTTGAAGTGTGTTTCTAAAACTATGCCTGAATTATTATTGTGGAATGGCCTCAGCACCAAACAGAGAACATTTGGCTGACCCCATAACATGTGCTCCTCAGTTGTACCCATGTTTACGTACTAGTGTACTAATAATAAGCAGCTTGGCTTATTTTTACCTCTATTTTCCATTTTTTTTAGACCTGGTCTCACTATGTAGTCCTAACTGTTTAGGAACTCAATATGTAGATCAAACTGTCCTCCAAATCACAGAGATCCATCTGCCTCTGCTTTGAAAAACCTGGAATGGAATTAAAGACATGAAGCAGCACATCTATCACATTTAAAAAAATATAATGTATTTTTACTTATGTATAAATCTGTGTGGCTTTGTATGGCTGAATGCACCAGGTAGGTGAAGTACCTGCAGAGCCCACAAAGGATGCCATATTCTCCTGGAGCTGGAAATATGGTTGGTTCTGCACCAACATGTAGGTTCTAGAAATAAAAGTTGGGTCCTCTACAAGGGCATTCAGTTCTCAGATACACAAAATCATCTTTCTGCCATACCAGATTATTTTTTAATACTTACAGTGGATTGCCTATTTCGGTTTGTTGTATATTACATGACACTGATTGTAAAAATAAATATGTGCATGAGAAATCAATTCATTTAGTCAACAGAATAATCAGTACAATAGTAGGGAGTTGGAAAGAAAATCCATGAAACCTGGACTCTGGCTTTTCTAGGAAAGATATAAGAAAAGAAAATTTGAAAAGGACAAGTTATCTTCATTGTCATGATTTTGATTTCACAGAAAAGCTGATATGGGAAAGATCCATGATCTTGCTGTCATCTGTGAAGCTTCAAAAGCAAAAAGCAACACAAACAAATAAAACAGTATGATTGCAATACCTGATGGTACTAAAGAACTTTCTGATGGTGTAAAAAAAAATGAAGAATATGGTGGAGAATTTGATAAAAAATGACATGTGATGGGGTTAACCCTGTGTTTGTCTTCATTTTGCTTCCTCATCTCTGTCAGGAGCTTTAGATGACACTTTTGTGTGTGAATATTGATTTTTCTACCACAAAAGTGAAGAATGTAAAATGTTGCATTTGGGGAGACTTTTAGTAAGTTTATCTACATTTATAGTATTTTCCAATGGAAGATGCACTCTTGACTTTCACAAATATTACTCAGATGCCATCTGCCTTCTTTACAACTTAAAAGTAATTATTACCAGAGTATAAAATTAAAACAGACACAGATCAGAACTCAGTAGGATTGTCAATTTTTTAAATTATACTTGATGTGACAAATCTATCACATTATATTTTTTTCCTTCAATTGCTTCTCAATGTGATAGAAGTATAAACGAGAGCTACCAAGAGGGTAGCTCCACCTTGCTTTTTGAAAAAAATTATTCTCAATAAAAAAGAACTTTTGTAATTATATTATGCCTCCATAGCCTATTTAATAAGTAAACCCATAATGCTAATATTAAAATTCCACATTGTATAAAAATAAAAATTTTAAGAAGTTGTCATGAAGCATGACGGGATTGCTATCTGCATCATTTTTCTCTTCCCTTACATAGGCATGGGCATCTGAACTTTTATTTTTCTTGGTTTTAAGTAAAGTTAAAAGGAATTACAATTTTTGTCAATTTTCCATTTTAAATATATCCCTTCTTAGCTATGGGATTTGTGTTATTCACTTCTCAAGTATTTTCTTGAATAAAACTTTTCAGATTTTAATTTCAACAAAATCATATTATCAAAACTAAAAGAAAATAATAATGTGAATGAACATTTATATTTTAAATGATCTTACTATTTCCTTTTAAATTTTTTTTATTAATTTATTCTCTCATATATTTCATCCCAGCCTCAGTTTTTCCTCTCTCCTTTACTCCTAGTCCCTAACTGATCTGCATTCACTCCTTCTTCAATTCCTTTCACAAAAGAGCAGGCCTTCTAGGAACATCAACAAAACCTGGCATATCAAGTTGCAAAAAGACTTGACACATCCCCTAATAGTAAGGCTGCACAAGTTAACTCAGTAAAGGGGAAAGGGTCCCAAAAGCAGGCAAAAGGATCAGAAATAGTCCCTGTTCCTTTGTTAGGATTCTCAAAAAACAAAACCTAAAACCAAGCTACACAACAATAACATATGCAGAAGGCCTAGGCCAGTCCCATGCAGTCTCCCTAATTGTCAGTAGAGTCTCTATTAGCCCAAGTTTGTTGATTCTGTGGTTTGCTTGTGGTATTCTTGACCCTTTGGTTTCCAACAATGCTCCTACCCTTTCTCTGGAAGGATTTACAGAGTTCCGACTAAAGACTAATATCTGTGAATCTCTGTATCTATATCCATCTGTTTCATTCATTGGAAAAGCTAGGCAACCATATGACATGCATAGCCCAGGATTTATTATTTATTTATTTAATTTTTATTTATTTATTTATTTATTTATTTATTTATTTATTTATTTATTTATTCATTCATTCATTCATTCATTCATTAGTTTTATTAGTTAATTAGTTAGTTAGTTACTTAGTTAGTTAGCCAGTTAATTCATTTTGGGTTTTTCTCAAGACAGGGTTTCTCACATTTTTTAGAATGTGAGATTTATCCAATAAAAGTGATTCCTATCCCAAATAATATATCTATACCACTATCCCAACATCTAAGGCTTCAGAAGTCCAACAAAATAGAGAACAGAACACTCACAGGAGATAGATGACCAGGACATCTGCTCTGAGGTTGCATCTTCTTCAAATGACAGGGAAGTTTCACCAATGAAATCTCAACAGTATGGTTGTTTCAACAAGACCTTCATAACAACGTCAAGCCTAGTTGATATGTCAGTGTGGATGGGGGAAATTTCATAAGGCTTCATCTTAAATTAAGAAGAGTCAATTGGTAATTGGTGAGAGATAGAGAGAGAGACACAGAGAGAGACACAGAGAGAGACAGAGACAGAGAGAATTCCTTTTCCCCAGCAATGAGCCCCATAACTATTTATCCAATAAAAGGTGGTTAGCCTTAAAAACAGTTGTATGAGCAACAATAAATGGACTCGGTTGCATTTATGTATGTAATCCTGTGTGTGTGTGTGTGTGTGTGTGTGTGTGTGTGTGTGTGTGTGTAGATAGATAGAATGATAGATAATAGATAGATGATAGGTAGTTAGATTAATGGATATATAAACAGACACACAGATAGATATTCCATAAAATATTGACTAATAGATGACAGATAGGTAGGTAGATAGACAGATGGTAGATGATAGATAGATAGATAGATAGATAGATAGATAGATAGTTTATAGATGGTTTTAACTGTCACCTTGACATGACCTTGATTTGTCTAGAAATAGACTCTTACTGTAAGGTTGTGTAGATCGACTTGTCTTTTGGGCATGTCCTAATTATTATGGGAAGACCTAGTCCACTGAGGGCAAGGTCTCCCACTCCTGTCACTCAGCTTTATATCCATTAGCCTGTAGTGTCCAGTGGGGGCATTGTTGTCCTATACATAATAACTCCATTTAAACTGTTAAAATATGGATGTCTACACCTTTGGAAGCATCTACAGCACTAAGTTTTCCTATGTGATTTTTAAAGCTATGAACCTTGTGAGCTACAAAACAGACAATATTGGCAAAATATATCCATTGGTGCATGTCCTACTTATGTTTTTGTCTACTTGACAAAAGCTCAAATCATAAGGGAGTAGGGACCTTCAACAAAGGAGAATTCCCCATCAGATTGGCCTGTGGGAAAACCTGTGGGGAATTTTCTTGATTGATGGTTGATGTGAGAGGCCATTTAGAATGAAATATGTATTTATCTATTTCTCTACTGCTTTTATCAACTCAAATAAGATAATTATCTACACTTCTTAATGTTAAAAATAAATGGCATAAATATGTAAGTGATTTTGTGCCCTGAAAAAAATGACATTACTTACAAAGAGTCAAAATGAATCAAACTTTTGGGTTCTTATAAATCACTTTATGAATAAAGTGAGCATGGAAGTCTGACATCTTTGAATATCTGTCTACTGCTGAAAATAAATTGTTCACAATTAGGAATTAATTAATCTTTTTCTGTACTGTATATAATAATTTATTTCTCATATGATATTATCAAAATTTTTCTTAATAATGTTATCATGTCCACTAACATGTCTCTGATCATGATTAAATACCTTGAGTCAGTTATGAAAACCATTGAGGTCAAAGTGCATGCTATACTTCTCAGTTGTAACACAGGAAACCTTCATTTCCCTGCCTCTCAAACAGCTCATGGATGATATTCATTCATTACTAAAGTTGTGTAAACATCTAATGTTTTAACCTAGTCTATATTATGATGGAATAATTTGATAGACATAAACACATAATATTAAATTACCAATACGAAAATAATTGCTCCCCAGACATAGTTTATTAAAAATTGTTAATAATACATGTAATATGAAAGAACTGATGTTACGATAGAACAACATTTCAATAATAAAATGCTGGCCCATTTGCATTCCACGTTCTACAATTTTCCTGGTAGAATTAAGTATAGAATCATCTGATGATGAAAGTTACTAGTTACATCATACTAAGAAAATTTTATTATTAATCTCTTTGGGTTTAGAGATTTTAATAATTTCCACTTAATTTTGTTATTTTCCCAAGTTCTTTATTTATTCCCTCAATTGTTTCATTGAGTGCCATTGCTTTCTGTAAGATTTCACTGACAGAAAATAGAGATGAAATTTCAGAAGAAATTTTAAATTTATTTTAATTAAATTTGAATTAGTTTTCTGTTATTATTTGTGACAGATGTGCATATGAGACCTCATATATATGATAGAAATGTTTGTGAAGAATTAAAGCAGAGTTCTATTCATGCATTTCAAAGAAATTAACCAGGTAGTCATAAAAAAATGGCTATGGCTACTAAATGGGCCAAAGTTAGCCTAAGAAAATTTGGCTCTTTTGGACCTGCAACAAACATTTCATCTTTCTGATAACCAATTACCTTTTGTAGAATATGTAGTGTAGGTTTGGAATTTTCTTCTGAAATTTAGTTCACAAATCTCAGCTCAATCTTGGCAATTTCTGTGGTTTATATCATACAGTTTTGGGTGGGGCAGCTACAGGATGAAATTTCTGCCTGCATCGGTGTCCTCTACCATTGTGATGAACTTTAATCCCACAGAGATAGATTAGAAACACAGAAAAATACTTCTGACTATGTGTTTAGAAATTATTCTGACCTCCTCTGAAGATTATAACATCGCACAGCATGGAATCCAACTGGAATATTTTTGGTGATGGACAAGGTGTAAACTCACAGATTCTATACCATTGCTTTACCTCCTCTAGAAAAATGCAATTTCTATCTCTGGTAAGATTTACATTAGACTTATTTTTGATTGGCATTTCCCAGGATAGTTTGGCATTGAGCTGCACTCATTCCCAAATAGCCCCAGACACTGAAGACCAAGTGATGAAATATCTGAGCCTGTGGGGACACTCACATTCCTGCTTCCACATTCCCTGTGAACTAAATGGGAACTTCAAAGGCCCAGTCTAGGATTCAGCACGCAACTGTCACTCATCCCTATTATTGTGAACAGCTATGCATGACAATGACAGTTCCTTTTGTCCACTGCTTTGAACATAATCATGGAGGTTGCAGTTTGATGCTCTGTCAATGTACATAAACAACACTACATTCCTGTAGCTGGAAGATATCCTGTGTCCCGGCCTGTTGACAGTTGGGACAAATCTCTCACACTTGCATCCCCCAAGTAAACACAGAGAGGCTTATATTAATTATAACTGCATGGCCATGGCTCAAGCTTTGAGCTAGCTATCTCTATATCTTAAATTAGTCCATAAATATTAATCTATGTATCACCACATGTCCTGTGGCTTTACCTGTGTCCCATTACATGTTGCTCCTTGGGTGGCTGGCTAGAGTCTCCCTCCACCTTCTTCCTCTCTTTCTCTTTGAATTTCCTGCCTGCCTCTAAGCTGCCTTGCCATAGGCCAAATGGCTTTATTTTTCAACCCATCAGAGCAACACATGTTCGCAGCATACAAAAAGACATTCTCCTATCACTTCCCCTTTTCTGTCTAAACAAAAGGATGGTTTTAACTTTAACCTATTAAAATTACATATAACAAAGCAGTTATCAAGCAAGAATTACAGTTATAATATCTAATCTATTTGTATTTTGTAAGATTGACTTTTCTATCTATCCTATATTTGTAAGTCTAAGGTTTCATATCTAATTTATCTCCTATAACCAAGGAAAACCATAATTGTAACTATCTAGTCTTCAGCTACATCAAAGACCCTGGAAGGATTTATTATCACCTAAGTAAACAGGAAATGCATTATAAGCAACTTCCAAAATTCTAGAGTGACAGAGACAGCTGCCTGCCTGGACAGTTGCCCATAGTTCCTCTGTAATATTGGGGCATCCATCGTCAGCCCATAGGCCTAGTCTCTCAGTCATTTTTTTCTCTGTGTCCTGTAGAATGTCTGGCAGTTTTTTTCTGCAAAGCAGGAACCTGAAGAACCATCTTGCCTTACAAAGATCAGTGGTCTCCTTCCTATGGGTCCTGCACATCTAGTTTATATAACATCAGTCGATGCAAGGGCATTTTTTTTCACCCAATGGCTAACTTTTGCACAAAGAAAGCTAACTCCCTAATGAGTTTCTTCAATGCCCATTATCTTTTCTGAAGTAGATTGGTGTTGCAAGGAGCAGACAAGTCTCAATGTCCAGAGAGTCAAAGTTCTTAAAACATTTTAAATGCCATATTCTGTAGGTCTTTGAAGTATTTGAAGATTACCTACCTAATTGAAATATATCTATGTATTACTTAACTAACATGACTATAATTTGATTATCATAGATGACTAATTGTTAATCTGTATTTATCAACTATACACTACAATCTTATATGAGTTGCACAAACAAAATATTTTAAACAAGAGTAGAAATATACATACAGTATAACAAAATTAACTTTAAATTTGTATCAATAAACTAAAATCTATATCAATTTAAAACATTTTAAACAAGTTGTTCCTTAAAAGTAGGTTCAACAATCCACCCTTTTATCCTATCATATTGATATCCTGTATTTCCATATTATAGTCCCCTTTCTTCTTTTAGAAAGATATTGACTATGACCAATAACAATTTGTAACCAACAACCTAAACAAAGACAAACATCCATAATACATTTTTTTGGGAATGTGGGCATAGTTTTCTAGGCTACTTCCTGCTGATAACGGATGCTGTATTCTTATAGAGATCCTGAGAAAATTAAGAATTATGATCAAGTCCTGAATGGAACAGTCTGTGAGGCTGCATTATTTGAGTCAGTTGCCTTAAAACTGTTCTGAATGTTGGATAATTGTCAGTTCAGTCTCTATGAGCCTCTATGAGACCAGGTTTGTTGATTTTGTGGTTTTTGTTGTGGTATCTTTGATCATTTTGGCTCCGACAATTCTTCTACCACTTCTGCAGGATTCAGAGTTCCTCTTAAAACCTAATGTCTATGGATCTCTGCATCTGTTTCCTTCAGTTGTTTCAGTCATTCTAAATGCTAGGCAATCATATGTCATCCACAGCATAGGATTTATTTATTTGTTTGTTTGTTTGCTTAGTTGTTTTTTTTGTTTTTTTGCTTTTTTTGTTTTTGTTTTTGTTTTCAAGACAGGGTTTCTTTGTGTAGCCTAAAGTTTCCTGGAACTCACTCTTAAATCTGAGTGGTAACTTACAAGTTGTTATTGGCAATGATTTAAAAAAAGCTCAACAAAGGAGATTAAGGGTTCTTGTTTTGTTAAAAAAAAAAGGGAGGGGGAATCTATACATGCTAGGATAAAAGGGTAGATTACTGAATCTATTTTTTAAAAAGCAGCTACTTGTTTTAAATATTTTACAATTGATAGGGATCTTTGTATGTTGATACAAATTTGAGATTATGTTTTAGAACGTATGCATACATTTCTATCTTGTTCAAGATATTGTACCTATATAACTCATTTGAAAATATGATGCAAATTTCTAGTCCTTGAAAGTTATTATTACCAACTAAACAAGATATAAAGAAATATGTTAGTAGTTAGGCATTACAATCAAACTTATAGTCATATTAGGTATGTTTTCATGGTCAGAGATATATTTTAGACAGATCATCTTCAAACTCTTCAGAGATCTACATAATATGGCATTTAAGAAGTTTTATATGAAGTTTACTTATTTTATGGCAAAAGTGAGCCATTGAGCAATAAAGTGCCCTTGCCTCAACTGCAGACAATATGCTGTCCAAATGGGACAAGCAGGACACACAAAAAAAGTACTGTTGAACTTTACCAAGACAAGGTAAGAGAGCCCTTCAGAAAATCCTACTTCACAGATAAATCTGTAAGATATTCTAGGTCTGTAGGCCGAAGATGGATGTCTCAATGTTGCAAAGGAACCTTGGTTGAATATCCAGGCAGCTAGCTGTTTCTGTCATTTCTCACATTTTTTTCTGTCACTTGCTTGTATTTCCTCCTTACTCAGGTAATGTTATTTCCTTCTTGGGTCTCTGATGGAGTTGAAGATTTTACAGTTATAGTTATAGTGTTCCTTGTTACCAGATTCAGAAAAGAAATTCACTTAAGAAATATAAAGTATATAGGGTTGAAAGACATTAAAAGATTGTTTTGGTAATGCAAGTTAGAATAGAAAGTGAATTATGCACAACTTTTTGGACTCACCAAGATAGGATAGATATTGAGTATTTTCTTTGAATTTGTCAAATGTTTATGGACTAGATATCATTGATGTATTTATTGTCTATATATTTCAATTTTAGACAAAAATGGGGAATTGCCTCAAGATTATGATGGGAATACATGCAGAGATGATTGACCACACTAGCGGAAGTCCATTAACTGTGGACTAGTGGCTGTGGAGCCCCCATGGGACTGCATATGGGACTGGATATGGAAGACGGTTATTTGGCTTGAATTGTTTGGGGGGCACCCTGGCAGAGGGATAGGGATCGGGATCTGTCTTTGGTGCATGGACAGGCTTTTGGGAATCTGGTGCCTGTGGTGTGACTCCTTGCACAGTCTTGGTTCAGTGGGCAGGAGCTTGGACCTGCCTAGGCTCAGTGTGCTGGGCTCTTCTGACTCCTTAATGGGAGACCTTTATTTGGGGGATGTGAGGATGTGGGGCGGCTTGGGAGGGAGAGGGCTGCAGGTGGGAGAAGAGAGGAGGTGGCATCTGTGGGTGTATGTAGAATGAGCAGAAAATTTCTTAATAAAGAAATGTTTTGTTTGTATTCTAATAAACTTTACCTGGAGATCAGAGTATGGAGCTAGCCACTAGATTAGACATAGAGGCCACGGAGTGGTGGCACACACCTTTAATCCCAGCATTTGGGAGGAGGAAGCAGGATGATCAAGAGTTTAAGGCCACTATGAGATTGAAAGAAACAGAACCAAGTGGTGGAGGCACTCAACTTTAATTCCAGCACTAGGGAAGTGGAAACAGGAAATGAAATGGCTGGTCAGATAGAGTAATATAAGGTGGGAGGAGACAGGACCTCATCCCTCTTCTTAGGGTCTGATGATTCCTAGAGGCAAGAAATGACTGTGGCTTGCTCCTTGGTCTCTCTGATCTTTGATTATTTACCCTGATATCTGGCTCCAACAGAATTAAGACCAATTAGAATTCATGCTACATGACTCTGTCCTCTTTGTCCAGCTACTTTTTCTATTTGTGACTGGTTTCAACCAGAATTACCTAACCCTCTCAAACTAAAAAAAAAAAGAAAAGAAAAGAAAAAGAAATAGAGCAATCAATCTTGATGAAGTTAGGAACTCAGGCTGAGGCCACCCTACTCTGAATATACCCACCCAGGAGACAATGACAATATTGGCAAAGGACAAATATCCTGTGTAGCAGCCTAAAATAGGTTTGGCAATTGTGAGAATGCAGGCAGTGTATGTGTGTGTGTGTGTGTGTGTGTGTGGGGGCTGTATTGTCTAGGCAAAGTCCAAGGAAAGAAACCAATGTTCTTATTAGGTAGGCAAGGGGAGAGTATTATTAATTTTTTCTTCAGTTATTTTGCTATTATATTACTTTTAACCCTCTACCATTCTAATGGGACAATCTCTACATGACATCCTACCTTCTCATGTTCCTTTAAAAGCATTAACCATGCCTTGTAGATCCTTGTGTCATAGAACATATGGCTTTGTTTATATGGATATTGTGTCCAAGAGAACAAGAACCTGTGCTGAAGACAGGCCACATTTCTGCTCTTGGCAAACATTTCATTTCCAGCCTTCAAGGGAGGATTGCCCAGGTGTCAAAGCAGAGTGAGTAGTTGCAGATATATGTGGTGGGTGTTACCTATGAAAAATAAAACTCAGGGAAAGGAATAAGAAAAAAGATCAGAGTCTTGTGAAAGGAGGTGGAGGGAAAAGTGAGTAGAGGGTCCAGACTGGATATATCCCATATGCTTTTGGTCAGTGCTAGGGAGATCTAGAGCAGAGAGCTCATTATGGGAATCCCACATTAGGTAGAAATCTCTTTGTGCTACTGTCCTGATGTATGTGCTGATCGCTGGGGATGCTGGAGAGTGTATCTCCTGTAGAGGGTCCTAGAAGCTTCTCCAGAAAAAGGACAGCTGACTCTTGAAGAACAACCATGGGAATCCCCATGGCAAGACAGGACATTTGATTTCAAGTAATTTTGTCTCTATTTTAAGATTTCATGGATAGTGACTGGTGCTTTTCAAATCTCTTCTGAAACAGTACTATGACCATAAGCAACCAGACAAAAGCAATATGTGAGATTTTATAGAGGGTCTTATTATATGAGACATGCTTAAATCCAAGCTATAAATATAGAATAACATCCCCAAAGAAATATAAACTGGCCACTATCTCATGACACTAATCTAATCAATCACCCTGCAGGAAACACTGGTGCAGATTAAGAGATGAAATTACTTAAGAAACCTTATTTCTGTTCTCAGATTCCCTGAAGTCTCAGTCTGTGCCCGCCTTTCCTTGCTGGCATTCAGATGAACAAGGTCTCTCCCCTCTTGAGACTCTTTTCTATTTTCTTCTTTCAAACTAGAATTGAGACTTGGATACAGACCACACAACAAAATCTGTTATTCAAAACTACCTCATTTAATTTTTCTTTCTTTCTTCCTTTGTTCCTTCCTTCCTTCCTTCCTTCCTTGCTGTGGGATGGTCTGTATGTCAAATGTGTTGCTGATTGGTCAATAAATAAATCACTGATTGGCCAGTGGCCAGGCAGGAAGTATAGGTGGGACTAACAGAGAGGAGAATTGAGAGAACAGGAAGCTGGGTGAAGAGACACTGCCAGATGCCACCATGACAAGCCACATGTGAAGATGCCGGTAAGCCACGAGCCATGTGGCAAGGTATAGATTTATGAAAATGGATTAATTTAAGCTGTAAGAACAGTTAGCAAGAAGCCTGCCACGGCCATACAGTTTGTAATCAATATAAGTCTCTGTGTTTACTTAGTTGGGTCTGAGTGGCTGTGGGACTGGCGGGTGAGAGAGATTTGCCCTGACCGTGGGCCAGGCAGGAAAACTCTAGCTACACTTCCTTCCTTCCTTCCTTCCTTCCTTCCTTCCTTCCTTCCTTCCTTCCTTCATTTGTTCATTCCTTCCTTCCTTCCTTTCTCCCTTCTCATCTTCCATTCATTCATTTTTTCTCTTTCTTTTGACTGAGACAATGTGTTTACAGTGTCCTAGAATTCACTTTGTAACCAAGCTGCATTTAAGTTCATAGAGATCCTCCTGCCTTTGCATCCCAGGTGCTGTGATTAAAAGCCCGAGTCACCACTCAGCTTCAGTTTGCATTGTCAAACTAGGTTTCATTGTTGATTTCTTTGTTTGTTAACTTTTCTACATTACACTCAACACTGTCAGCATCCAAATAGCATCTCTTGTGAATTAACTTTTCTTCAGCATCCTCACTTCACTCTGCATTCCTACTATATTGCATGACATCAGCAGCACCTCTGGTCATCTGCTTATAAGAAATGTCTTTCAGATGTTATGATCTTATGGAGAAGATAGGACATTTCTTGTATTGTGTTAGAATATTTTAAGTCTGAATAGAAACATGTGGTTCAGATCTAGTTATTAGGTGATGATGTATAATGTATATGTTGGAGCTGTTTTTTTAATAATCGTATAAATTACTTAATCAGAAACCATTTAAATGCCAACCCTCAAGACAAGAGTTGAGTTAGAAACAACAACATTCTGGTTTTCTGTCTCAAAGTTCTATCATTGTGTGAGGATCTGACCAAGGAAGCCATTGAAAGGTCTCTTTTAGCTCATGGTGTATTCAACTTTCTTTAAATTAAAAAGTATGGTTTCTGGTACCCTGAGGTGTGAGGATTATTTGATTACTTAAGGCAACTTGCATGCTGACTAATGCAACATTGCACCATTTGCTGTAATCACAGTTGACTTCCAGGAAATTGAAAATATTATCTGCAAATTTTTAGCTGTGACTGTGAGACCTTAATTTTAACAGAATCAAAATGAGCTTCATTATCCTATGGCATTTGTGTTCCATTGTGAGCTCCATATCAACTTTCTGCCCCTATCTCTATCTCCCCAAACCTGCCCTCTCAAAGTCCACCAAACAGCAACCTCTCCCTGGGGCTACTCAAGACCACCCGTACAAGTTACTTAAGGTCTAGTAGTTATATTTTCCATGTGGCTCTTCCACTATGACCCTTCCCCTATGACCCTTCCTTTGCCTTCCAAAAGGTTATCTGGGATTGTTTTGCTCATTAAACCTGGATTTATTAATTTAGTTTGATTTGGCTTATTACATTAGCAGCAGCAGTGGATACCCAGCAACCAGGGATTTAAAATTTATCACTTTATAACTGATTAACTCTTCTTTATTTCCACTTTTCACTCTTTAGCATATTTTCTTTGGTTAATATCACAGACTTTTAACATAAGTTGATAAACAGAGGAGGTTGTTTTTGTTCAATAGATGCGATGCATATATTCACCTTATTGTTTTGCTTAAGTTTGTGTTAATAAGCTGCAATGTTTCTGTTATAGATAAGAAAAATAGTAAACATTCTTCCATTCTAAGGGAGGATTAGGAGAACCATGAGGTTTTCAAGGGATAAACAAAAAAATTATTTTTAAAATCTATTTGATATAAATTGAATTTTACCATTTATTAATGACAAATTTGAATACAGACTTAATTTGATTGTTAATTTTTATGTAAAGAATTAATTTCATTTGTGTGTCCTTTTAGTGTCATATTCTGCTAATTTTAAGGTACAATTTTTCAGGGGTTAGATCTTTACAACTTGTTTAATATAGTTACATAGTTCTTGTGAGCAAACTTAGGGAGCGTTAACATTGAATCAAAGTTGGACAAATGAGAAAAAATAAAATCCCAGCTACACCAGAACTGAACACTGAATGTGGCTGGAGCTGCAAGCAGCTGGAGCTAGATGTGCCTGGACTGCTTATGGGCTTACCGAGTCCTTGGCTCCCAATAGCATGGCTCAGGCTAGAGCACATGGCCTGACTTTCTTTTGCTTTTTTTTCTTCTGATGGGTAGTAGGCTCTTTCTCTCTCTACCCCCCTGCTCCCACCTCTCTCTCTGAATTCCCATTTTGAACTGCCACCACACTAGGTAGCTGCTTTGAAATTCCCTCAGACTTCTACTATTCTATGCAATCAACAGATCTGGTAAGTCAATTAAGATATCTTAAAGAGTGCAATTAGTTAAAAGAGAATTTTTTCCTGCATTAAAAAATTGGAAATATTTTACAAGGGAAGGAATTTGCTCTGTGTTTGATAACACATTAGGCAGTCTGAAAATGGAACAATTAAATAAAAGTATAATTAATGTTGATAGGATGTACATAACATCAATTATGAATATTATTTGTTTAATCACTTTTATTCAGTATTAAAAAGTTTGGTCAATTTAAGTGCCAAGATAAAAGCCTTAGAAAAACTTGAAATGAATTATAGAGAAATTCAGACCCAGACAGGATTTAAAGGTGAAATCTTTTCAGGATTGAGTTATACAGTTACTGAAAGACAGCCTGTTTTTAAACAACAAAACTTAATCTATCCAGTAACCTTACAGGAACTACCGGCTTAAGGGCATCTACAAGCTAATTGAACTCCAGTTGAAATGTTAGTTTTAAGGAGATTTAAGGAAGCCATAGTCTCATATGGTATGCATTCTCCATTTGTAAAGCACATGTTACTTGGTTCCTGGTCAACTTGTAATAGAATTGTCCCTTAGGACTGGAAAGGATTAGTTACAGCTGTCCTAGAAGCCAGGGCACAATTACAAATGGTTCAAAGAGGAGGCTAAAATAATAGAGCAACAATGTAGGACTAGAGGGTGGACATTTCCCAGGATCAGCTTTGTGGAGAAGGCCAATATACTGATCATCAAAGACAATGTTTATATGATAACCAAACCTTAACTCTGTGCCACATGAATGAATGGGACAGAATTGAAGAAACAAGAAAGAAAACTGAATCACTTACAAAAATTATACAGGGCCCCACAGAATCCTTCATGAATTTCTTAGAAAGGCTTTCTTCAACAGTAAATAGAATGATTGCAAATTCAGAACCTGGACAGAAAATAATTGAATCTTTGGCTTTTGAGAATGGGAATGTCAAATGCAATAGAATAATCAGGCCATTAAAGACCAGATCAGCACCCTTGGAGGACTGGATCAGGGACACAATTAATACTGAGTATCATGACCATGATGAGATGTGGATAGGAGAGTTGATTTCAAAAGCTTTGAGGAAAAATAATGTCAGATGTTTTGGTTGTAGTAAACAAGGTCATTTGAAAGAGGAGTATAAACAGGGCTTTCTTAGAAATAATGTTTATTCAAGAACAATGGCAACAGAATGTCCCTCCCTTATAGATTATGCAGAAGGTGTTTTAAGGGTAAACATTGGACCAACAAATGTAGATCCACAAGGGACAGACAAGGTAAGCCTTTTTCTCTGCCCTTAGGAATTTCCCAGAGGGGCCTCATGCAGACCTCCACAGAAAATTCTGTTCAGACCTTTCCTGCCATCATAAAAGAAACCCCTTCTCAGAGCAATTAAATAACCGAATGCCTATTGGAATAAACCAGGCTGCTTGGGTGATAGAATTGTTGTAGCAGAGGGAATAAAAAAATTCAAGAGAAACCATAAAGTGAATTTTTGGGAAACTTTTATAAATGAATAAAGATCCAAATTAAAAATATGAATAAATGACCTTCTTTTGTAAGGTTTACTAGCCACAGGTGTGGATGTGACAATAATTGTAGCAGAATTTTGGCATCCAAATTGACCTCTTCAGGAAGTAAATGTTCAGCTGTTAGGGATTGAAACATTATCTCAAGTGAAACAGAGTGCAAATGGCTCGACTGTATAGTTTGAGAAGGACAGAGAGGAAAATTATAGCCATATGTGGCTAATATAGCTATGAACTTATGGGGCCATGATCTATTACAACAATGGAATACTCGGATTAACATTCCTCCAGCCTCAGAAACAAACCATAAATTAACACATGTTTCTGAGAGAAATATTAGGGGGTATTATTATTATAAAGTGTGGTCACCAGCCATGCAGATTGTACAAGAACAAGGCACAACTGCTAATCTTTCAAAGACACCAACAGCTCTACTTTAAAATGGTTAACAGACAAGTCTGTATGGGTTCAGCAATGGCCTGTAACAACAGAGAAACTCCAGGCTTTAGAAGAGCTGGTATAAGAGCAGTTAAATGACCAGCATATCAAAGAGTCAACCAGCCTTTTGAATTCTCCTGTGTTTATTATTAAAAAGAAAGCTTTTAAATGGAGAGTGGTAACAGACCTTAGAGCAATTAACAAAGTAATTCAGCCAATGGACTCTCTACAATCTGTAATTCCTTTGCCTACTCTGTTACCTAAAGGATGGCCTCTTATAGTTATTAATTTAAAAGACTGTTTCTTTTCAATACACTACAAGAAAAAGACAGAGAAAGATTTGCCTTTACAGTGCCTACTTATAATAATTCTTATCTGGTTAAGAGATATCAATGGAGGGTTATCCCAAAAGGAATGTTAAATAGCCCAACGTTGTGCCAATATTTTGTACAACAGCCATTGGAAGTAATACATAAACAATTTCCTAAATGTATAATTTATCATTACATGGATGATATTTTACCAGCTGATTCAAATGCAGATAATTTAGAAAAAAACTGTTTGTAGAAATAAAGAAAATTTTGCCTTGTTGAAGAATACAAATTGCTTCTGAAAAGATACTAAGAGGAGATTCTATTAACTATTTAGGATATAAAATAGGTCTACAAAATTAGACCCCAAAAGGTGCAAATTAGGAGAGATCAATTAGAGATTCTTAATGACTTTCAAAAATTATTTTGAGACATTTCCCATATATAAACTGTTGTTGGGGTAAAAAATGATGAACTGAGTAATTTGTTCAAAACCTTAGAAGGTGCCGGCGGTGGTGGCACACGCCTTTAATCCTAGCACTCAGGAGGCAGAGCCAGGTGGATCTCTATGAGTTCAAGGCCAGCCTGATCTCCAGACTGAGATCCAGGACAGGCACCAAAACCACACAGAAACCCTGTCCTGAAACAAAACAAAACAACACACGCGCGCGCGCACACACACACACACACACACACACACACACACACACACACCAAAAAAATAAAATAATAAAATAAAAAAATAAATAAAACCCACGAAAAACCCAAAAACAAACAAACAAAAAACCTTAGAAGGTGACAAGGACTTAAATAGTCCAAGAGAATTATCAACTGAAGCTGAGAGAGAATTTAGCCTTGGTAGAAAAGAAAGTACAGGAAGGGCATGTGGATCATGTGGATCCATAACTTGGTTGCATTTTGGTTATTTTACCCTCTATGCATTCTCCTAGAGGAATTGTAAGGCAAAGGGAAAATATTATATTGGAATGGATATTTCTACCAAACAAACAGAGTAAAAAATTAAAAACATGTGGAAAAGATCTCTGACTTGATTTTAAAAGGAAAATTGAGACTTTGTCAATTAGCAGGAACAGACCCAGCAGAAATTGTCGTACCTTTAACTAAGGATAAAATTGACAAATTATGGGCAGAAAGTGAACCTTAACAAAAACCTTGCAGTAATTTTTTTGTGAGAGATTAACAGCAAATATCCCAAAAGTGATAGAATTCAACGTATAAAGAGAGCTGACTGGATTCTGTCTCCAATTGTTTGGGAAACACCTATATCTGGAACCCATACATTTTATACAGATGCAAACAACAAGGAAAGATAGGTTACTAGTAGGAAAATTTAAGTAAAGTGGTTCAAAGTCCTTATAATTAAGTTCAAAGTTCAGAATGGTATGCTATTCTGTTTGTATTAATGGATTTTTCTAAACCTCTCAACATAGTTACTGACTCTAAGTATGCTGAAAGTGTGGTCTTACATATCAAGACTACAGAATTTATCCCTGATAAATCAGAATTAACTTTGTTATTTATTCAGTTACAAGATATAATCAGGAATAGGAAGTATCCTTTCTTTATTCACATCTGATCCCATATGGGTCTGCCAGGCCCTCTAGCACAAGGAAATTATGAGATTGATAAGCTATTAATAGGAAATGTGCTGGAGGGCTCAGCATTTCATAAAAAAACATCATATCAATAGTAAGGGTTTAAAAAAGAGTCTTTCCATAACCTGGCAACAAGTCAAGGAAATTATAAGGAAATGTCCTATTTGTTCTTTTTACAATCAGATCTGCTACCAGCAGGATATAACCCAAAGGGTACTCAGAGGAATGAAATCTGGCAGATAGATGTGTTTCACTTTGCAGTATTTGGAAAATTGAAACATGTACACCACACTGTTGATGCTTATTTAGGATTTTAATGGGCAACTGCTCTGAGTTCTGAAAAAGCTGATTTTGAATCATGCATTTGCTAGAAGTTATGGCCATCATAGGTATACCTGCACAAATTAACACTGACAATGCTCGTCTCTGGTAAAATGAAAAAGTTTTTTTGCTTATTACAATATAAAGCATATTACAGGTATACCACATAATCCTACAGGCCAAGCAGTCATAGAAAGACTGAATCAAATTCTAAAGGATATGCTAAATAAACAGAAAGGGGGTAACAAAACCCCCAGAAATAGGTTACATAATGTTCTATTAACTGAATTTTCTCCATGCTACTGAGATAGGAACAACAGCTGCAGAGAGACATTGGATAATAGAAAAAATTACAGAATTAAATCAGCCTATATGTTTTAAAGATGTGCTGACCTCAGAATGGAAACCAGGATATGTGTTATTTTGGATGAGGTTTTGCTTTTGTTTCTACAGGAGAAGATAAGATGTGGATACCATCAAAATTGATAAAGGCTTGATTTGAACAAGAGAGATGTCTTAATTAGAAGAGGTAATAGTTCATCAACCAGCATGACCAACCAATTTAAATTAACTTTTACAACTAACAAATGCTTTTCATTTAATCATATATAACTTGCCAAAAGGAAACCTTCCTAAAGTTAGGCTTGGGGAAGGGTTTTTGTTTTTGTCTTTCAGGAGAATGAAGGCTAAGGAATCTGAAGAAAACTGGACAAATGAGACATCTGAAGAAAAAGGATAAATCATCTTGAAAAAATGTCCCAAGAAAAAGAGTAAATTCGCCTATTGGTACATCACATATAAAATTCCATAAGTCTTCCTAAATGTTTGTTTCTGCTCTTCTCTAAAGATACAACACAAATGGTCTTTTTGTAGTCTCAGTTCAGTTAAAAATTAAAACTGGCTTTGGAGTTGGAGAATGGCTCTCTCCTTCTCTAAACCCAAGCATGCTGTTAAAAGGAAAATGCAAAATCTCTGTATTATGTCAGAAGAAAGAGCCATCTTCTGATAAGGGACAGAAGAAAACCAAAAAACTAAGGGGCTATTCTATTGCCACTAATCTCAATTCTTTGCTTCTATTTTGATTCTTTAAACTTTTCTTAAGGTATAAATTTTATATCAAAATTTATAAGATTAATATATATGTTTTAATTTTTGCTATGATATTTATGGTCATATAGAGTACTAATTCTAGAAAAATGGCTCCATTTAGCTGCCTATACTGTCATTGTGTTGGAGTCTCTATCAGTTTTCTGCAGGGAATAATGACCAGGCCTAACAGCATATTTGGAGTTTCCAGAAAGATAATGGGGTCCCACAATGATGATTCCATGTGGACAATAATAATACCACTAAGCTGAGAAACATCTCCAAAAGATCAGCTTTGGACTCCAAACTGCTCAGAATGATTTTGAGATAGCTAGCTGATATGATCCAGCCTCACAGAGTGATGACTTGAGATAAGCCCTTCTCTTTTGCATTGTGCAGAGACTGGACAACAAATGATACAGCTATCTTCCCTGGAACTTGACAATTAACCCAAAATTTTTCTGTTTAGGTTCCCCTAAAAACGCCTTCACCCACAAACAGCAGGAAGTAATTTTAAGAACACGACACCCATATTCCCAAGAGGTAGGATGAGTGATTTTTGGTCTTTCAATGGGTTATGGGTTTGGAATAGTTGTCATTATTTAGGAGGGTTGGTTACAAGTTATTGTTGTTAATGGTCAGGAAAGGGATAAACAAAGGATATTATATTTAAGGTTTATGTTTCAAAAAAAGGAGGACATCGACAAGAGGTAGGTAATTTAATCTACTCTGAAAAGAAAAAGAAGATATAGATATGATATAGATTTAAAAAGGTAGATTGGTGTATCTACTTTTAAAAGACAACTGCTAGTTTTAAATACTTTACATTGGATTGGATTTTTATATATTGTATACAAATTATATATATTGAGATTGATATTTTCAGAAAATGATGTATGTATACTTCTAATCTTTTTCAGGATATTGTACTTATACATTTCACTTAACAATGTAATGCAATTTGCTAATCCTTGAATGTTATTATTACCAACTATTAGGATAGAAAGAAATGAGTTAGAAGTTAGACTTTATAATCAAACTTGTAGTCGTATTAGGTATGTTTTCAAGGTCGAACAGAGATATCTCATATAGATAGGTCATCTTCAGTCCCTTGAGAGATGTACAGAATATGGCATTTAAAATGATTTAGTAACACAATTTTTTTCTCTTTTTTTATGTCTGCTCCTGGCAGCACCAATCTACTTCAGAGAACATATGTGCATTAAACTAAATGCATATAAAGTTAACTTTCATTGTGGAAAAAGTTAATCACTGGGCAACAAAGTACCCTCACATTGACTGCTGACAGTATGCTATCCAAAATGGACAAACAGGACACAAAACAAAGGCCGACCGATCATTCCAAGGCAACTGTGGCTGCAGCTTTGGTAATAGGTGTCCTCTGAGGCTGGGAGAATGTGGAGAATATGGCACCATTGCTGAAGTGGCTTTGCAGTCCAAAAAATGTAGAGTGCCCCTTTCTTCAAAGGCAGCTGAAGAGGCAGTGGACTGATGGCTTCTGTTGTACAGTAGAACAGTAGCTGAAACAGTTATTCTTGGAGGAGTAACTAGACTGATGGAGTCTAACCTCTCAATGGTAGACTGGCATTTAATAAAGGAGATGAAGCCACCCATAAGCCGAGAAGAATGGGCAGCCAAATTCCAAAACCACCAGCAATTTCCAGAATTTAAAATCCTGAATGATGACAGGATACTGGCAGAATTCAAGTTTATCTGATACATGAAATACTCACACTGAGTGTGAGGTTGAGCTGTAGGCCTTGTGTACATCCTACTTCACAAATGAGTCTGTCAGATACTATAAGCTTGTAGGTCAAAGGTGAAGCCCCAACATGTAGAGAAACCACGACTGTCCAGGCAGTTGGCTGTTTCTGTCAACTCACAGTTTTGAAGTTGCTTGTTTGCACTTCCTGTTTTACTGGTTTTTATTTTCTCCTCGGGTCTCTGAGGGAGTTAAAGATTAGATAGTTGTAGTAACGATTTTCCTTGTTAAGAAACAGAAAAGAAACTCAATAAGAGGGGTAAAGTGTATGTTTGAAAGATATCATAAGATAGTTTTCTGTTGGTAATATAAGTTAGGACAGAAAGTGAATTAGGTACATTTTGGCCTCACCAAAATAGAATAGGTAATGGAATATTTTCTCTGAATTTGTCACATGCAAATGGACTAGACATTGTTGTTGTATTTATTGCTTGTATATACTCTATTTAGTTATTGAACTTATTGTATATAGTCCTCTCAAGTTGTGCTGCCTCTTAATGACCCAGTCAAATGAGCCTATGAGGTAATTCCTATCCAAATCATCACAGGAATGTAGCTCAGTCATAGAACACAAGGTCCTGGGTTTGATTCCCAGAGGTCCTAAGTATTTTAATTGATTGCAGTGTGGTGGCAGAAAAAAGTATTGAATCATGAATAGACACAGTATGGGACTCAATGGTAATAACAATGTCTACAAGATAACACTGGTCTAGTATATTAGTGCTTATGAGTTTGTATGATCCCTTTTCAGGCAAAGTATTTTTCAACTTTGTCAGGAGCAAATGTTCCACAACATGGTTGAGTCAGGGAAACATCTGCAGGACATGGTCTAAATTCCTACCTCACTACTATTACACTGAGTATGTCTCTCAGTTCTCATCAGAAATGCAGGCTAATTATGTGCCAAAGTCCTTCACATCTCAAATATTGCTGACAGCTGACTTCTGGGTCCCATTGCTGAATGTAGATTTATGTCATTAGAAATTTCCGTAAAAGATGTGACAGGAGTGGCTTTTGTCCAACTGTCTTTGGACATGCACCTCTCTTCTTGGGTGATCAAAACAACCTTTTGTTGCTGTTCTCTTTAAGGTATCCTAAATTTAGTATAGACTTATTTTGTTTTGTTGTATAAGCATGGGTTTATTATGCTTTATAGGTGTGTATGTTTTGTAAATTCCTATGAAGGCTGCCTGCTTAGCTCAAATGACATCAACTGGGCAATGGTTGGCATACTTCCCTGGAACATTGGTAAAATCTACACAATTCTTCTAGCCCAAGGAAACATTGTTTATCTATTATGAACTATACAAAAAGACATCCTGAGATTCGTTAAGAAGGCAGCCTTTGCTGCTGAGCAGCCATTTTTTCCCCCAGTGGCTGTACATTGATGTCATTCTTACTGAAGGGACAGGAATGCTATTGTCATTGTTTAAAAATGAGCTCAGGGAAAGGTGATTCATGTTGTACAGTACATAGCTCAAGAAGCAAAGTAGTGTCTACAAGAATTACAAGCTGTTCTATGGAGACTCATAGGAAACACTAGCTTTTAAAAATATTATATTTGTGTAATAATCTCATCATATTTAATGCTATCCTTCCTTTCTTTTAATACTAAATCTTTTTTTTTTTTTTTTTTTTTTTTTTGGTTTTTCGAGACAGGGTTTATCTGTGTAGCTTTGTGCCTTTCCTGGAACTCACTTGGTAGTCCAGGCTGGCCTCGAACTCACAGAGATCTGCCTGGCTCTGCCTCCCAAGTGCTGGGATTAAAGGCATGCACCACCACCGCCCGGCCCTTAATACTAAATCTTAATACCATGTATTTAATACTATGTCTTCCCTTTCTCTTCCTTCTACCTCCACCCTATACTTTTCAAAATATCCAGTCAACTTCCTGGGTAAATGCCTTGATCTGTTAGTGAGTACTAACTTTAATTTATAAAACCACAACCACAAACAACAACAACAACAACAACAACAAAACCAACAAACCCTGAATCAGCAATTGCAGATTTAAAAGAGATCACTTTGCTGTAAATCATGCTAGAGAGTCTCAAGGTCTTCCTTACAATATTATTGATGGCAGTATTTACTTAAAGTACACTTTGAGCAAGCACATCAAGTAAAATTCACAATTTTTTTAAACAATCATGAGGACCCTGATGCTGGGAATCAGTAATGCAGTACTAACTCGTATGAAATAAGAGCATCACGGCTTGCACACTAAGCACTAATAGAAACTAATCAATATAAAAAACAAAAACGTATTACACCAAAACAAGTGACTCATAGTGTAAATCTGGCTTTTTTGTTTCTTCTATTGATAATTTTAAAAGCTTTAAATCCTAGATGGGACCTTATCCTGGAGTATGTTATTTGTGGCTTTATTATATATATAAAGTCACACACATACACACACACACACACACACACACACACACACACACACACACACATATATATATAAATGTGTAGTATAATAAATTAGCTGGAAAGAAGATAACGACAAGTAAGTGGTGTTCATCATTGTGGTTTCAGTTGTTTTCAATGAATCATTTCTTTTTGTGGGAATTCCAGAATTTGCCTTCTATATTACACATTTGTACCTATACACTCCAAATCAGGAATCCAGTAGTTGCTTTTCTGTTAATAATAGCTAAGATAGGGAATTATCCAAAATGTCCATCAAACGATGATTGGATAAAGAAAATGTAGTATAAAGACACAATACATTATTATTCAACTGTAGAGAAAAACAAACTCATAGCAGTTGCAAGTAAATGGAAGGAACTAGATATTATCATGTTAAGTGAAGTAAGCTAGATTGGGACAGACAATATTTCTTTCATATGCATTCAGTCTATGTGCATATTTCTCTCTGTCTCTGTCTCTCTCCCCATATAGAACATGGAAGTAGAATTTAGGATTATGAAAGGAGAGGAAGGATTCTGAAAGAAGGGAGAAGAACAAGAGAGAATGTGACATGAAACAGGACTATTTGTGGGGAAGAAGGAGACTTGTCACATGTGGAAGAATAGAAGCACCATGAGGCCACCTCTTTTTATGTCAACTCAACAATTAATAGGGAAAATTAAAAATGAGGAAAACTATGGCTGTGAATTTAGGATATATATGTATAAAGGAATTTTGAGAGAAGTAAGGAGGTTTTGTCATGGAAGTCATGCTAGATTGTCACATCTTTTAGTAGTGTTTTGGGCAGAGAATTTTGTGATAACCAGAAAAAGTTCTACTTACATTTTATTTTGCCTTTGTTTTTAAATATAGACAATAGTTGCCTCTAATATTTATAGGACATGGTATGATGTTTCAATATGTTGATACAGATACTTCTTGATTAACAGTAGGGCTATATCTCAACAAATCCATCATAAGTTGAAGATACCAAAAGGCACAACTGTATGTACAACATTTGTTCACTATCTTATTCTAACCAGTCATAAACATGATCTGAATGCTTACAGTAGCATGTAGAAGGGGCAAAATCTAGGAGGAAGCCCATTATAATAAAATATTTGATATGTCTTTCACACACACACACACACACACACACACACACACACACACGGGCACAATACTGAGTCTATCACCAAGACACTAGCTGCTCTGCAGGAGAACTCAGGTTCAGTTCCCAGCATCCATGTGGTAGCTCACCACTGTCTATAACTCCAGTTCCACTGTATCCAACACCCTCACACAGACATATTTGCAGGTAAAACTACAATGCAGAAAAAACACAAGTAAATAAGTCATAAAAAACTGTGAATATCTGATACAATCAACCTATAATTTGAGAATGAAAAAGTGACATCATAATTCTAAATACCGTTCATAATTCACTCTAATATTTGTTCTGTATAATATAAAATAAAATTGTGTTAAGTACAAAATAGATTTATAAAATGAAAATGAATGTTTTCAGCATGAATACTCAAGGACAAAGGCACAAATCAGTATATAATATAATATATCAGATTTTATCAAGTGTTTTTCTGTGTTTATTTAAAGTGTTACTGTGGGAACTTCATAGTTAATCATACAACAATTACATGACAAATCTATTTTGTGTCTTCCAATACCAAAACATCAGCTATGATTTCCATCACTATTATAACTGAGAGGTATATAAACAAGATATGAAATAATTTTATATTAAATATGTTTAATCATACTGAATGTTCATGTTTCTGGCAATGATAACTGTGATTCATCATATAATTGAATATATTTAAAATATCATTAATTAAAATATTTAATAAATTATCATTACATTAAAATGAATATTTAAAGAAAATATTCAGCTTTCCTGAGTCAACATAATATCTAGGGAGCTATTCCAATAAGTCTTGTCCCATTGTACATTGTAAAGGTGAATCTACATAAGTTTTGCTACCATCTGACAAATGTGGGAAGATGTATCACAGTTGTATTTTACATAAGATGATACAAGATGTTCCCCTAAGACTCACGTTATAAAAAACAAAACAAAACAAAACAAAACAACCCACCAATAGCATATTGCCAGGTCTGGTAGCAGTTTAGAGGCTATTATCAGTGAGTTGGCAATGGTGAGTTAAACATTAGAGCTCTCCAACAGTAGAATCCATCCTGCCAACTAATCAAGTAAAAATTGTTTCTTACTTGTTGATTATAATATATTTTGTATCAAAAACACAATCATGCTTGGTAGTGTTTCTTAATACTTTATATATCCAATTTTATATGAGAGAAAACACCTTCCCTGTCAGTTTCTTAGGAGAATAGTGTTTTCGACATTATTTACATGAATTGCACAGAGATATATTCATGCATATGTTTTCGAGCAATATAATAACCTTTTATTTTCAATATGTAGGCACCTCCTCCATGAGTACACAGGACAGGAGTGCTTAAACATTTTCATGCAATATAACAAAATATGACATTGAGCTCAGTTAACTACACAAGCATCACACATTAGGAACAAAATAATCTCAAATACACAACTTTTATATATAATAACAGTAGTAATTTGTTTCACTAAATGTTGACTCTACTTCAGACAGGAGGTAATAAAAGACAGCACATTTTACCTGTTTTTCCAACTCCAAAAACTCATTGATCAAATAATTTTAGTGTTCCAGATATTAAACCAACATCTTAGATACAATGTGGTAGAAATTTATTCTGATATGGAGGAAGGGGAAGGATTTTGGAATTTTATTTTTTTGTTCATAAGAAAATATGGGTGAGCCATTTGCCACATATACTTCATATTCTCCAAGATCATCACCAAGTGGATTCTACAACACAGCAAGAGGTAAAATTGAAAAATATACTATCCTAAATGTACAGATATAAACATTTCCAAATCCTTAATGGATGTTAGATACATTTTTGGAAATGAAAATATGACATAAGAAGTTGTCTTGAAATCTCTCCTTTATTAATTGAACTAAAACATTAATTCATATCACAGCAAATTGGAAGTTCACACATGTAGTCCCACCTTATTTTCAGGAGACTTTTCTGAAGGGTATCATTTTTTTGCTGAGGGGGTTAGGAAGAGAAAGTTGATTTTTATGAAATGACAGCCAACTTTGATCAACCTGTAACCCAGGCAGGATTCTAACTGTCATCTTTTATAATTCTCCTCCATCAAATGCAGCAAGGGGAACAAACCCACTGAAGAAATGAGGAAAAAATATATGAAATTGGCCAATGCATACAAAAATCCCTATTAAAACATTATAAATGTCCGTAATACAGGTAATGCCACTGTTCTTTTGTATAAAATAACCAGAGGTCAGAGTAGTTCATTGATTCTTGATTCCAATACCACTCAAAAAAAGTGATTAAAAATCCTTAAAAGTACTAGTGAAATTCAACAGACCTTTTTTATACTCATTTATTTGTTTCCTCTCATAGGCCAATGTCCAAAATAAAATTGTTGATATTGTGAGCACACGCTTGATAGTTAATAACCTATGCTCATGGGAATTAAAGCATGTTTTTAAGCCAATCCGATCATTTAAACATAAAATAGTAAATGAGTAGGAAGAGAATAGGCTATGGCTTAGGTTAATATGTGTAAATAACACAGAGTATGGAATTAGTTTACCAAAATGCTTTTTATTAACAGACAAATTGAGTCTGATGTGAAAATGTAATAGAAGATATGATTAACATTTCAGAATACTGCTTTGATTCCTCTATCTCTGTGATAAAGACTAAAGGTCTCATAATTTTGATGCAATTCATCATTGCCATGTGTAAATTAGATATGCATATATTTTTCTGCATGTTTAAGATATCAATCTATAAACAGAAGTTCTCAACTCAATTCTGAAACAGAAGAATTCTTTCAATTAGTGGGTGCAAAACTAAGTAAATATAAATTATACCATTCATGATCATCTTCAGACTGAGCCCTATCTATAATAGGATTTATTTCTGAGAATTCCTTCAACATTAACCCCTTTATTTACTCAGAAGTTTTCATCGAAATATAAAATATTCAGTATTTTCTCACATATTTAGAATTTTTTTTTTATTTTGCAATACAATTCAGTTCTACATATCAGCCACAGATTCCCTTGTTCTCCCCCCTCCCGCCCCCCTCACCTTCCCCCCAGCCCGCCCCCCCATTCCAATCTCCTCCAGGGCAAAGCCTTCCCCACAGACTGAGATCAACCTGGTGGACTCAGTCCAGGTAGGTCCAGTCCCCTCCTCCCATGCCGAGCCAAGGGACCCTGCATAGGCCCCAGGTTTCAAACAGCCAACTCATGCAATGAGCACAGGACCCGGTCCCACTGCCTGGATGCCTCCCAAACAGATCAGGCCAATCAACTGTCTCACCCACTCAGAGGGCCTGATCCAGTTGGTGACCCCTCAGCCATTGGTTCATATTTCATGTGTTTCCGTTTGTTTGGCTATTTGTCTCTGTGCTTTATCCGACCTTGGTCTCAACAATTCTCTCTCATATAAACCCTCCTCATTCTCGCTAATTGGACTCCCAGAGATCCACCTGGGGCCTAGTCATGGATCTCTGCATCCAGATCCCTCAGTAGTTGGATGAAGTTTCTAGCACGACCATTAGGGTGTTTGGCCATCCCATCACCAGAGTAGGTCAGTTCGGACTGTCTCTCGACCATTGCCAGCAGTCTGTTGTGGGGGTATCTTTGTGAATTTCTGTGGGCCTCTCTAGCACTTTGTTTCTTCCTATTCTCATGTGGTCTTCATTTACCATGGTCTCCTATTCCTTGTTCTCCCTCTCTGTTGTTGATCCAGCTGGGATCTCCCACTCACCCAAGCTCTCTTTCCCTCGACCCACGCCCTTCACTACCCCCACTCATGTCCAGGCTGTTCATGTAGATCTCATTCCATTTCTCTGTCGTTGGGCGATCCCTGTGTCTTTCTTGGGGTCCTGTTTTCCAGTTAGCCTGCCTGGTGATGTGAGTAGCAGTCTAGTCATCCTTGTTCCACATCTAGTATCCTGTTATGAGTGAGTACATACCATGTTTGTCTTTCTGAGTCTGGGATACCTCACTCAGGATGATTTTTTCTAGATCCATCCATTTGTCTGCAAACCTCATGATGTCATTGTTTTTCTCTGCTGAGCAGTATTCCATTGTGTATATGTACCACATTTTGTTTATCCATTCTTCAGTTGAAGGGCATCTAGGTTGTTTCCATGTTCTGGCTATTACAAACAACGCTGATATGAACATAGCTGAACAAGTGCTCTTATGGTGTGGTTGAGCATTCCTTGGGTATATGCCCAAGAGTGGTATAGCTGGATCTTGGGGGAGATGGATTCCCAATTTTCTAAGAAATCGCCATATTGATTTCCAAAGTGGTTGTACAAGCTTGCATTCCCACCAGCAGTGGAGGAGAGTTCCCCTAGCTCCACATCCTCTCCAGCATAAGGTGTCTTCAGTGTTTTTGATCTTAGCCATTCTGACAGGCGTAAGGTGGTATCTCAGAGTTGTTTTGATTTGCATTTCCCTGATGATTAGGGATGTTGAGCAATTCCTTAAATGTCTTTCAGCCATTTGAGTTTCCTCTGTTGAGAATTCTCTGTTTAGTTCTATAGCCCATTTCTTAATTGGACTGTTGGGCATTTTGATGTCTAATTTCTTGAGTTCCTTATATATTCTGGATATCAGTCCTCTGTCAGATGTGGGATTGGTGAAGATCTTTTCCCATTCTGTAGGCTGTCGCTTTGCTTTGTTGACCGTATCCTTTGCCCTACAAAAGCTTCTCAGTTTCAAGAGGTCCCATTGATTGATTGTTTCTCTCAGTGTCTGTGCTACTGGTGTTCTATTTAGAAAGTGGTCTCCTATGCCAATGTGTTCAAGACTACTTCCTACTTTCTCTTCTAGCAGGTTCAGAGTAGCTGGATTTATGTTGAGGTCCTTGATCCACTTGGACTTAAGTTTTGTGCACGGTGATAGATATGGATCTATTTGCAGCCTTCTACATGTTGATATCCAGTTTTGCCAGCACCATTTGTTGAAGATGCTTTCTTTTTTCCATTGTGCACTTTTGGCTTCTTTGTCAAAAATTATTTGTTCATGGGTGTGCGGATTAATATCAGGGTCTTCAATTCGATTCCATTGGTCCACATGTCGGTTTTTATGCCAGTACCAAGCTGTTTTTATTACTGTAGCTCTATAGTAGAGCTTGAAGTCAGGGATCGTGATGCCTCCAGAGGTTGTTTTATTGTACAGGATTCTTTTGGCTATCCTGGGTTTTTTGTTTTTCCATATGAAGTTGAGTATTATTCTTTCCAGGTCTGCGAAGAATTGTGTTGGTATTTTGATGGGGATTGCATTGAATCTGTAGATTGCTTTTGGTAAGATTGCCATTTTTACTATGTTAGTTCTGCCTATCCATGAGCATGGGAGATCTTTCCATTTTCTGACATCTTCTTCAATTTCTTTTTTCAGGGACTTAAAGTTCTTGTCATATAGGTCCTTCACTTGCTTGGTTAGTATTACCCCAAGGTATTTTATGTCATTTGTGGCTACAGTAAAGGGTGATGTATCTCTGATTTCCTTCTCCGCTTTTTTGTCCATTGTATATAGGAGGGCTACTGATTTTTTGGAGTTGATCTTGTATCCTGCTATGTTGCTGAAGGTGTTTATAAGCTGTATCAGTTCCTTGGTGGAATCTTTGGGGTTGCTCAAGTATACTATCATGTCATCTGCAAATAGGGAAAGCTTGACTTCTTCCTTTCCAATTTGTATCCCCTTAATCTCCTTATGTTGTCTTATTGCTCTGGCTAGAACTTCAAGTACTATATTGAATAAGTATGGGGAGAGCGGACAGCCTTGCCTCGTTCCTGATTTTAGTGGAATTGCTTTGAGTTTCTCTCCATTTAATTTGATGTTGGCTGTTGGCTTGCTGTAAATTGCCTTTATTATGTTTAGGTATGTTCCCTGTATTCCTGATCGCTCCAAGACCTTTATCATGAAGGGGTGTTGGATTTTGTCAAATGCCTTTTCAGCATCTAGTGAGATGATCATGTGGTTTTTTTCTTTGAGTTTGTTTATATGGTGTATCACATTGACAGACTTTCGTATGTTGAACCATCCTTGCATCCCTGGAATGAATCCTACTTGATCATGGTGGATAATTGTTTTGATGTGGTCTTGGAGTCTGTTTGCCAGTATTTTTATTGAGTATTTTTGCATCAATGTTCATGAGGGAGATCGGTCTGTAGTTCTCTTTCTTTGTTGTATCCTTGTTTGGTTTGGGAATCAGGGTAATTGTAGCCTCATAGAAGGAGTTTGGTAATGTTCCTTCTGTTTCTATTGTATGGAACAATTTAGAGAGTATTGGTATTAACTCTTCTTTGAAGATCTGGTAGAATTCTGCACTGAAACCATCTGGTCCTGGGCTTTTTTTGGTTGGGAGACTTTTAATGACTGTTTCTATTTCGTTAGGGGTTATTGGACTATTTAAATAGTTTATCTGGTCTTGATTTAATTTAGGTATGTGGTACCTATCCAGAAAATTATCCATTTCTTTTAGGTTTTCCAGTTTTGTGGAATAGAGGTTTTTGAAGTATGACCTGATGATTCTCTGGATTTCCTCAATGTCTGTTGTTATGTCCCCCTTTTCATTTCTGATTTTGTTGATTTGGATGCTCTCTCTCTGTCTTTTGGTTAGTTTGGATAAGGGCTTGTCTATCTTGTTGATTTTCTCAAAGAACCAACTCTTTGTTTCATTAATTTTTTGTATTGTTCTCTTTGTTTCTATTTTATTGATTTCAGCTCTCACTTTGATAATTTCCTGGCATCTATTTTTCCTGGGAGACTTTGCTTCTTCCTGTTCTAGAACTTTCAGGTGTGCTGTTAAGTCACTAGTGTGAGATTTCTCCAGCTTATTTATGTGGGCGTTTAGTGCTATGAATTTCCCTCTTAGTACTGCTTTCATAGTGTCCCATAGGTTTGGATATGTGGTGTCTTCATTTTCGTTGATCTCTAGGAAGTCTTTAATTTCTTTCTTTATTTCTTCCTTAACCCATTGGTGATTCAGGTGGGTATTGTTCAGTTTCCATGAGATTGTAGGTTTTCTGTAGTTTTTGTTGTTGTTGAAATCCAACTTTAGACCATGGTGGTCTGATAGAACACAGGAGGTTATTCTAATTGTTTTGTATCTGTTTAGATTTGCTTTGTGACCAAGTATGTGGTCGATTTTTGAGAAGGTTCCATGGGGTGCTGAGAAGAAGGTATATTCTTTTTTGTTAGGATGGAATGTTCTGTAGATGTCGATTAAGTCCATTTGAGTCATGACATCAGTTAAGTCCTTTATTTCTCTGTTAAGTTTCGATTTGGGGGATCTGTCCAGTGGTGAAAGTGGGGTGTTGAGGTCTCCCACTATTAATGTGTGGGGTTTTATATGTGATTTAAGCTTTAATAATGTTTCTTTTACATATGTGGGTGCCCTTGTGTTTGGGGCATAAATGTTCAGAATTGAGACTTCATCTTGGTGGATCTTTCCTGTGATGAGTATGTAATGCCCTTCTTGATCTCTTTTGATTGATTTTAGTTTGAAGTCTATTTTGCTGGATATCAGGATGGCTACACCCGCTTGTTTCTTAAGACCGTTTGATTGGAAAGTCTTTTCCCAGCCTTTTATTTTTAGGTAGTGTCTATCTTTGAATTTGAGATGTGTTTCTTGTATGCAGCAGAAAGATGGGTCCTGCTTTCGTATCCATTCTGTAAGCCTATGTCTTTTTATAGGTGAATTAAGTCCATTGATATTGAGAGATATTAATGTCCAGTGATTGTTCATTCCTGTTATTTTTTGGTGGTGATGTGTGTGTACTTTTCTTCGTTGGGGTTTACTGCTGTGGCTTTATCTATTGCCTGTGTTTTCGAGGTTGTATCTGACTTCCTTAGGTTGGAATTTTCCTTCTAGTGCTTTCTGTAGGGCTGGGTTTGTGGATAAATATTGTTTAAATCTGGCTTTGTCATGGAATGTCTTGTTCACTCCATCTATGAGGATTGAAAGTTTTGCTGGGTATATTAGTCTAGGCTGACATCCATGGTCTCTTAATGTCTCCATTACATCTGTCCAGGACCTTCTGGCTTTCAAAGTCTCCATTGAGAAATCAGGTGTTATTCTGATAGGTTTGCCTTTATATGTCACTTGGCCTTTTTCCTTTGCTGCTCTTAATATTCTTTCTTTATTCTGTACGTTTAATTGTTTAATTATTATGTGGCGAGGGGACTTTTTTTGGGGGTCTAGTCTGTTTGGTGTTCTATAGGCTTCCTGTATCTTCATAGGCATTTCCTTCTTTAAGTTGGGAAAGTTTTCTTCTATGATCTTGTTGAATATATTTTCTGTGCCCTTGAATTGGTATTCTTCTCCTTCTTCTACCCCTATTATTCGTAAGTTTGGTCTTTTCATGGTGTCCCAAATTTCTTGGACATTTTGGTTCATGACTTTGTTGACTTTAGTGTTTTCTTTGACTGATGAATCTATTTCTTCTATTGTATCTTCAACGCTAGAGATCCTCTCTTCCATCTCTTGCATTCTGTTGATTATACTTGCATCTGAAGTTCCCAATCGTTTTCTCAGATTTTCTATTTCCAGCATTCCCTCTGTTTGTGTCTTCTTCATTTTTTCTATTTCCCTTTTCAGGTCTTGGACTGTTTCCTTCATTTGTTTCATTGATTTTTCTTGATTTTCTTTCAGTATTTTATTGTTCTCTTCCAGGACTTTTTTGATTTCTTCTAATTTGTTTGCCCTTTCCTCTAGTTGTTTACAGCATTCTTCACATTTTTTTGTCTTTTCCTCTACACGAGCCTCTAGCTTCTTCATGATGACATTCATAAGGCTATTTTCTTCTGCTTCTTCCAATTTCTGATGTTCAGGTCTAGGTGTTGGAGGAGGGCTAGGGCCTGGTGATGGTGTATTACTATTCATTTTGTTGTATGTGTTTCTGCCTTGACGTCTGCCCATCTCCTTGTGGTTCGTTCCTGGCCTTATCCGCACACTTGGTTCAGACAGAGCTGACAGATTCAGGAAGTCTCTCTCTTTTGTCCAGATGGGAGCTCTCTTGTCCAAATTGGAAGTCCGGGGCAGGATGGGAGCTCTTGTTCAGAAGGGAAGTCCGGGGGACGATGGGTGCTCTCCTCTCTCTCTCTCTCTCTCTCTCTCTCTCTCTCTCTCTCTCTCCTCCAGATGGGAAATCCAGGGCAAGATGGGAGCTGGGGGCCAGCCTCTAAGTCTCAAGAAGAGGCTTGGGGCTCAGGCGGATGGGCGTGGGGGCAGGGCGTGGAGACTGCAGGGTCTGCCAGGGGTCTTGGAGAAAGAGATCCTTCCCGGTGGGGCTAGAAGGGAACCTGCCCGGGGACCAGAACCTGGGGCCAAGTTGGGCAGGTCTTCTCCGGAGTGGCTGGTGCCCAGGGATGGGGTCGGGGGCAAGCTAGGGCACTCACCTGTGCTTCAGAAGGGAAGTCCTGGGCAAGATGGGAGCTGGGGGCCGGCCTCTAAGTCTCAGGAAGAGGCTTGGGGCTCAGGCGGATGGGCATGGGGGCAGGGCGTGGAGACTGCAGGGTCTGCCAAGGGTCTTGGAGAAGGGGATCCTTCCCGGTTGGGGTAGAAGGGCACCTGCCCGGGGACCAGAACCTGGGCCCAAGTTGGGCAGGTCTTCCCCGGAGTGGCTGGTGCCCAGGGATGGGGTTGGGGGCAAGCTAGGGCACTCACCTGTGCTTCAGAAGGGAAGTCCAGAGGAAGATGGGAGCTGGGGGCCGGCCTCTAAGTCTCAGGAAGAGGCTTGGGGCTCAGGCAGATGGGCGTGGGGGCAGGGCGTGGAGACTGCAGGGTCTGCCAGGGGTCTTGGAGAAGGGGATCCTTCCCGGTTGGGGTAGAAGGGCACCTGCCCGGGGACCAGAACCTGGGCCCAAGTTGGGCAGGTCTTCCCCGGAGTGGCTGGTGCCCAGGGATGGGGTTGGGGGCAAGCTAGGGCACTCACCTGTGCTTCAGAAGGGAAGTCCGGGGCAAGATGGGAGCTGAGGGGCTGGCCTCTAAGTCTCAGGAAGAGGCTTGGGGCTCAGGCAGATGGGCGTGGGGGCAGGGCGTGGAGACTGCAGGGTCTGCCAGGGGTCTTGGAGAAGGAGATCCTTCCCGGTGGGGCTAGAAGGGCACCTGCCGGGGACCAGAACCTGGGGCCAAGTTGGGCAGGTCTTCCCCGGAGTGGCTGGTGCTCAGGGATGGGGTCGGGGGCAAGCTAGGGCACTCACCTGTGCTTCAGAAGGGAAGTCCTGGGCAAGATGGGAGCTGAGGGGCCGGCCTCTAAGTCTCAGAAAGAGGCTTGGGGCTCAGGCAGATGGGCATGGGGGCAGGGCGTGGAGACTGCAGGGTCTGCCAGGGGTCTTGGAGAAGGGGATCCTTCCCAGTTGGGGTAGAAGGGCACCTGCCCGGGGACCAGAACCTGGGCCCAAGTTGGGCAGGTCTTCCCCGGAGTGGCTGGTGCCCAGGGATGGGGTTGGGGGCAAGCTAGGGCACTCACCTGTGCTTCAGAAGGGAAGTCCAGAGGAAGATCGGTGTGATAACTTTAAATGCAGACGACTAAGGTTTGCAAGCATGTTCATGAAAACAATCACCTGTCCTGTGTATGCAAACTCCAGAGCCTGCTTTAAGCCCAGGCTGGTCACACCACGTAAATTCACTTCATCAGCTCCACTTTCCACCATACAAAGACTGAACATTGCCTGAGACAGCGTTCAGACGGCATTCTCCAGCTGGGTCCTCAGAGTCAGGCTTAGAAGTTTTGAGAAGAATCTGCAAGCATTCCAGCCGATGAGGGGGAGCAGTCTGCCGGGCTTGATACCCAAGGGGGCCGGTGGACACCTGGCTCTCTGCGAGGCACAATGGTTCTGCTTCCCCCCTCGAATCTGGGCTCAAGGAAACTGCAGCAGCTCTGTCTGCCCGGCCGGGGCTGCAGCAGTGATGATCGCGCGCTCTGGAGTGTGTGGATGCCAGCCTGTGTGCGCGCTAGCCCGCGCGCTCCCGAACTCCCGGGGGGGGGGGGGGGGAAACTGTGTCCCCAGAAAGAGGGAGCCAGCCAGCCCCGCAGGTGGCGCGTGCAGCGGGACCCGCTCTCCCCTCCCCTCCGCGGACCTCCAGCTGCCCCTCACAGCTGCTCCGCCTTCCTCGAATTTTTATTTATAGTCCCTGTGTTAAAAAAAAAAAAAAAATGAACTTATGCCAGGCGGTGGTGCTGCATGCCTTTAATTCCAGCACTCTGGAGGCCGAACTCACTCTGTGAGTTCGAGCCCCACCTGGGCTAGAGAGTGAGTTCCAGGAAAGGTGTAAAGCTACACAGAGAAACCCTATCTGAAACAATAACAACAACAACAACAACAAAAATAAAATAAAATAAAATTCCTTATTATGCAGAATCAGTTTCTCTGTGGCAAGAACATTAAGTTTCATTTTATTTTTTTTTACAAAATCAGAGACAAGTGTATAGTAGAGCATTGCAGCACATTTTTTTGTTTTTCATTTTAACTGCATATGGGAATGTTCTGTCTGAAGGGGCACCGCTATTCAAAGCGTCTTTGTATCCTACTCTGTATTGTACATCAAACAAAATAGCATTACTTTTCTGAATTTATATCATATGAAAATAAGAAATAAAGGGGTGTGTGGAATGGAAAGAACAAGGGTGAAACAAATTAAGACATTTTAAGATTTAGTATTTGACTATTTGTTATTATTTATTTATGTTTTATATTATATTATATATTAAAGTTACGAAATTTATGCCAGGTATGGTGGGACATTCTGTGGTATCAGCACTTGCCAGGTGTGATCAGATAGCATAGATACAAAGTCATCCCCTGAAAACTCGCAGGTTCAAGCCCAGCCAGTGACACCTGAGAATGCATCTCAGGCAAATGAGTCTCATTTTCAGTTCAAATTGAATTTTTGTGTTTAAACTTTATAGAGTTACACTTGAAAATTCAGCATAGACGTTTTCATCATTTAACTACTTCTCCATCATTGTACTAATAACATGATATTCGAAGAATTGCTGTTGGTCTAATATATTTTTAAAATATTGATTTGGAAGATGTTTTGAGAAAAACAAGATAGCTTACACACGAAGAGTTTAAATGAACGAATGTCAATTGCTTGAAGTGTACTTATATACAAACTGTGAGAAATTATCCTCTGGCAAGAATCAAACAAATTGTCTCCATATCTGAGCATTTTAATGCTCACAAGAAAATGAATACTGACTCATCTGTGGGACTTTTTTTTTCATTTTTCTTTATTAAGAAATTTTCTACTCATTTCACATACCACCCCACAGATCCCACCTCCTCCCTCCTCCCACCCCCCAGCCCTCTGTCTCAAGCCATCCCACATCCCCACATCCCCCAAATCAAGGTCTCCCCATGGGGAGTCAGCAGAGCCCAGCACACTGAGCCTAGGCAGGTCCAAGCTTCTTCCCACTGCACCAAGTCTGTGCAAGACATCACACCACAGACATCAGATTTCCAGAAGCCTGCTCATGAACCAGGGAAAGATCCTGATCCTCCTGCTTGGTTCCCTCCAAACAGTTCAAGCCAAACAACCATCTTCCATATCCAGAGGGCCTAGTCCAGTCCCATGGGGGCTTCACAGCCACCAGTCCACAGTTCATGGGCTTCCACTAGTATGGCCAGTCATCTCTGCACATCCTCCCATCATGATCTCGACATCCCTCACTTGCAGAATCCTTCATCTTTCTCATCGAATGGATTTTTGTAGCTCAGCCTGGTGCCTGGCATCTGCCTTCCTCAGTCACTGGACAGAGGCTCTATGATGACAGTTAGGTTATTCGCTAGACTGGTCACCAGAGTAGACCAGTCCAGGCATCCTCTTGACCACTGCCAGCAGACCCAGGTGGGGTCATACTTGTGGATTCCTGAGAACCTCCCCAGCACCCTGCCTCTTCCTATTCCCATAATGTCCTCATCTAACATGACATCTTCCTCTCTGTCCTCCCACTCTGTCCCTGTTCTAGTTTGACCCTCCCATTTCCCTATGTTTTCATCCTTTACTTCTCACCCTCTGCCACCCCCCCACACACTCAGTCCGCTCATGTAGATCACATCCACTTGTTCTTCACAGGGTCATCCATGTGCTCCTCCTAGGGTCTTTCTCTGTTAGCTAGCCTCTCTGGAGTTGTGGGTTGCAGTCTGGCCATCCCTTCCCTCACATCTAGTAACTACTTATGAGTGAGTACATACTATGTTTGTCCTTCTAAATCTGGGTTACCTCACTCAGTATGATATTTTCTAGTTCCATCAATTTGCCTGCAAATTTCATGATTTCGTTGTTTTTTACTGCTCTCCAAAATATATAAAGAACTCAAAAGGCTAGACATCAAAATACTGAACAATCCAATTAAAAAAATGGGCTACAGACCTTAACAGAGAGTTCTCAACAGAAGAATCTCAAATGGCTGAAAGGCATTTAAGGAATTGCACAACATCCTTAATCATCAGGGAAATGCAAATCAAAACAACTCAGATACCATATTATACCTGTCAGAATGGCTAAGATAAAAACACTGAAGACAGCTTATGTTGGAGAGGATGTGGAGCAAGGGGAACACTCTTCCACTGTTGGTGGGAATGCAAACTTGTACAGCCACTCTAGAAATCAGTATGGCTGTTTCTCAGAAAATTGGGAATAAGTCTTCCTCAAGACCCAGCTATACCACTCTTGGGCATATACCCAAGAAATGCTCAATCCTACCACAAGAACACATGCTCAGCTATGTTCATATCAGCATTATTCATAATAGCCAGAACCTGGAAACAATCTAGATGCCCCTCAACTGAAGAATGGATAAAGAAAATGTGGCACTTATACATGATGGGACTCAATTTTTAATGTAAATATGTGCTATTGATATTTGATTTAAACTTATTAGAACCAAGAAAGATATTGGACATGAAAAATAATGTTAGTGAGTCTGATTTATGGAATTTTTCATATTAAAATGGGAATTAGCATGTAGCACTTGGCCATGCATAACAGGTATTGTGGCATGAATCTTAAAAAGTCTTATTAATAAAAACAAAATAAGAGCCAGGTATTGGGGTGAATGCTGGAAGGTCAGAGAACAAGCCACAGCTTCCTCACTTTGCCAATTCCTGAGCTGATCCTGTTTCCTCAGACTGGAAGCCTCTTTGTCCTCATCTGAATGGGTCTCAGCTGAACTGCTGCTCAAAAGCCTAAAAGCTTAACCAGCTCTAGTTCCTCATCCTCATGCCTTAAATATCTTGCTGCTTCCTGCCCTCACTTCCTGGTATTAAAGGCTCTTGTTACCATGCCTGGCTATTTCCAATGTAGCCTTGAACTCACAGAGATCCAGACACGTCTCTGCTTCTGGAATGCGATGATTAAAGGCATGTGTGCCACCATTTTCTGGCCTCTATATCTAGTGGCTGTTCTGATCTCTGACCCCAGATAAGTTTATTAGGGTGCACAGTATTTTGGGGAACACAATATGACCACAAGGTAAAACATTTATAACGTGTAGCACTTGGTCATGTATAAATCAGTAAACAGTCAATGTTGCTGCTATTCTTGAGACATTTCATGCCAACTGTGCCCTTTCATGTGTATAATGTCACCAAATTAGCTTATCATCATGGGATTAGAATTCCTGGAACATCATGCTCCATTGAATTCTCATCCTGTGAGTTTAAATAAAACAATGGCAGACAATGTAAATACTGACAACTGGAAAGTTCTGAAAATTTAAAACAAAGAACTAAATAAAAGGATCAGTGAAAGTGGGCTCATTGCACATCTTGCAAACTTAAATGCTTTGCAAGTGTCTTCAGTTCATAATTTCACTGGCAGCTGAATAGCTCTGGTCTTCTGCTCCAGAAGAGAAACTTCTAGAAGATGAAGGTTCTTCTGCTCACGGCCCTAGCTTGTTTGGTATCTGCTGCTGAGGAACCCTTACCGGTACAAGGGTGGACTTTCAGGGGGTTATACAGGGGCAAAAAGACTGTGTGTGTGCCCATGATGATGAGTTCAAAAATACTGCAACATAGGTATAGAAATCAGTCCCCAAACCACCCAACAGATGAAGTTATAATTCATTTCTCCTTAAGTCACAGTGATTTCTCCCTGGAAAATCAATCCTAAAGCCTTGGAGACATATGCTGGGGCAATTTTTGTCTTAATTTGTACAGGTTTTCCCATGATGGCCATAACTTCTAATAGGCGTGTAATCACAGAATTAGCCTTTTTAGAACTCATAGGAGTTGCCCATTGAAATCCTGAATAGGTGTCAATGGTATGATGTACATACTTCAATCTTTGAGATTCTGCAAAATGAAACATATCCATCTGCCAAATTTCATTTTTTTGTATACCTTTTGGATTGCTCCCTGCAGGTAATGGAATTTGGTTATAGATGGAACAAGTAGGACATTTTTTCACAATATCCTTAGCCTGTTGCCAAGTGATGGAGAAATCCTTCTTCAAACCTTTGCTATTTACATGGTATTTCTTATGAAATTCTGAGGCTTCTAGCACATTACCTATTAGTAACTGATCAATCTCATCATTACCTTGTGCTAGAGGTCCTGGCAGACCTGTATGGGATCTGGTATGTGTTATATATATAAAGGATGTTCCCTTTTTCTGAAGATTTCCTGAAATTGTATGAATAATGAAGTTAATTCTGTGTTATCAGGGATAAATTCAGCAGTTTCAATATGTAAAACAACTCTCTCTGCGTATTGAGAGTCAGTGACTATATTGAGGGGTTCTGTGAAGTCCATCAGTACCATAAGAATGGCATACAGTTCTGTCTTTCGTACAGAGTTGTATGGACTTTGTACCACTTTACTTAAGTCTCCTGATTTATATCCTGCTTTCCCTGATTTATTTGCATCAGTATAGAATGTGAGGACTCCAGAAATTGGCTTTTGTCATACAATGTGAGGAAGGACCCATTCAGTCTTCTTTATGAATTCTATTCTCTTGCTTTTGGGATAGTGGTTGTTAATCTCTCCCAAAAAGTTACTGCAGGCTCTCTTCTAGTATTCATTATCTTTCCATAGTGATGAAATTTCCTTATTAGTTAAAGATACTACAATTTCTGCTGGGTCCATTCCTGTCAACTGGCAAAGTCTTAGTTTACCTTTTTGAATCAAATCAGAGATCTTTTCTATATAAGTCTTTAATTTGTTATTTGGTTTACGAGGTAGGAATATCCATTCCAATATAATATCTTCCCTCTACATCAAAATACCTGTGGGGGAATGTCTGGAGGGGAATATGACAAGAATGCATTTAAGTTCTGGATCCACATGATCCACATGTGTTTCTCGAATTGTCTTTTCAGCTTCGGCTGATAATTCTCTTGGACTATTTAATTCTTTGTCCCTTTCTAGAGTATTAGCCAAATTTTGTAGTCCATCTTTTGGTATTCCCATGATACCCAGTAAGTTGGAAATGCTTCCTAATAACTTTTGAAAATCATTAAGAGTCTTCAATCGATCTCTCCTTAGTTATACCTTTTGGGGTCTAACTTTTTGTAGCTCTATCTTATATCCTAAGTAATTAATAGAATCTCCTCTTTGTATTTTTTCAGGATCAATTTGCAGTCCCCAGCGAGGCAAAACTTTTTTTTACTTTTTCAAACATGCTTTCTAATGTGTCTAACTTTGGATCAGCTAATAGGATATCATCCATATAGTTATAAATTATGGATTGTGGAAACTTTACATGAATTATCTCCAATGGTTTCTGCACAAAGTATTGGCACAAAGTAGGGCTGTTTAACATTCCCTGTGGGAGGACCTTCCATTGATATCTCTTGACTGGCTGAGAATTGTTATAATTAGGTACTGTGAAGGCAAATTTTTCTCTATCATTTTCTTGTAAGGGTATGGTAAAGAAACAGTCTTTTAAGTCAATAACTATTATAGGCCATTCTTTAGGTAGCAGAGAGGGCAAGGGCATCTCAGTCTGTAGGGAGCCCATTGGCTGAATTACTTTATTAACAGCTCTTAGATCTGTCAGCATTCTCCAGTTATCAGACTTTGTTTTAATATCAAATACAGGAGAATTCCAAGGGCTGGTAGATTCTTCAATGTGTTGAGCATTTAACTGCTCTTGAACCAGCTGTTCTAAAGCTTGTAGCTTGTCTTCTGTCAAAGGACATTGTCCAACCCAGACAGGTTTATTAGTTAGCCATTTTAACGGTAAGGCAGTTGGTACTTCTGAGAGTTCAACAGCTGTCATGCTCTGTTTGTGTACAGCCTGAATGGTTGGTGACTGATTTTTATAGCATGTCATGATATTGTTTCTAGAAACATACATTGGTCTGTATTCCTTTTCTGAAAGTGTAGGAATTTTAATCTGGGTATTCCACTGTTGTAACAGATCTTGGCCCCAAAGATTTACTGCTACATTTGCTACATATGGCTTCAGCCTTCCTCTCTGTCCTTCTGGCCCTATGCATTCAACCCATCTCGAACTCTGTTTTATCTGAGATAGGGTGCCAGTCTCTAAAAGTTGGACATCTACCTCTTGAAGAGGCCAATTCGGATGCCATGATTTTGGTGTAATTATAGTCACATCTGCACCTGTGTCTACCAGGTCCTCCATAACCAGGCTGTTAATTCGAATTCTAAGCTTTGATCTTTGTTTATTTATGGAAGTCTGCCAAAATATTTATTTTATAGTGTTTTTTGTAAACTGTGATCCACCTATCAGAGCTATTTTATCATCAATTGCAGTGTCGGTTTTTACATTAGGCATTGGTTTATTCTGTTTATTCAGTTGTCCTGGAGTTTAACTTTTTCTACAGTGGCTGGGAATGTTCCTACTACATTTGATTTGAGTTCTTGTAAGAGGCTCCCTGAGGCATTTCCCACCAGTAAAGGGTTGCCTCGAATATCTGTTTTTGATCTGCACTCACTGGTCCAATGTCGGCCTTTGCCACACCTTCTACATAATCCGGGAGGTGGCTGGGGTCTCCTGTTTAGGCTATTCCTAAAAGGAGTATTACTTCTAGGAGTATCCCATGTACAGTTTTTACTTATATGACCTGGTGTACCACATTTAAAACATTTGGAACATGGGGCCTTCTTTCACCTCTGGGATTTGTCTCTCCTATCCAAGCCTCATTACTATAATTACGAGACTCAACACCATTAGTATACTGAATCCATTCTTCCAAAGGAGCTGATCTGATCTTTAATGGTGTAAGTATTCTTCTGCATTCTGCATTAGTATTGTCGAATGCCAAGGACTCAATTAATACTTTTCTTAATTCTTTATCTGATACAGTTCTTGTTATAGCTGTGTTCGGTCTTTGTAAAAAATCAGTGAAGGGTTCGTGCAGTCCCTTAAACATCTTTGTGTATACCTCAGTTGGTTTTCCAGGTTCTGAAATTTTTTCCCAAGCATTTAGAGCTGCTGTATGGCATAGGGATATTGTATGCTCATCATAAATGGCTTGTACATTCCTGTCAGTGAAACATCCCTCACCAAGTATTTGATCTTGGAAGATCACCAAACCTCTGAGTTTACCTTGTTGTTCCAAATTTTTTGCCTCTTCTCTCAACCAGCTTTTCCACTGTAGCTGCTGACTATATTCTAGAACAGCGAAATTAACTGATGCCATTCATCTGGGATGATTCTATGTGAGGTAGACCACGAATTTAACAATTGTTTTACGTATGTGGAGTGTATCCCATATGTAATTACTGCTTCCTTTATATTTTTAAAGTCCCTTGTTGAAATTGGTTGTAATGTATATGTATTATATGGCTCGGGGTGTGTGTCATCCGCTGGCTTCTCATGGATGATAACAGGATAAGCCATTGTGTGAGAGCCATTTGGAGATGTTACAACCTCTGTGGTCTTGCCCTTCTGCTTATTAGGTCCCTTGTCATGTTTACTGAGAGTTTCTTCTAAGGCCTGCAAATGAGCATCTAGGGTCTGTTCTATAGAGTGAACCTCCTCTCTGGCAAGGGACTCCAGATTTCTCATGGAATCATAGAAGGTTTTTTTTTTTTTTTGGTTTTTCGAGACAGGGTTTCTCTGTGTAGCTTTGCGCCTCTCTTGGAACTCACTTGGTAGCCCAGGCTGGCCTCAAACTCACAGAGATCTGCCTGGCTCTGCCTCCTGAGTGCTGGGATTAAAGGCGTGCACCACCACCGCCCGGCTCATAGAAGTTTTTATGTTCCTCAGAAACACATGATTCCATGGACCTTATCTTATCAATTAATGATCATCTTTCTTCCTTATATAGTGTCTGGAGAGTTAGTGTTCTGTCCATTAAATATTCACATTTATTATCAATAAGATCAATTTTTGGTACAAGCCTGTTTTGTAAATCCTGATCAGCAGATTCCAGAGAAAGAATCTTTTTCTCTAAGGTCTCATTGCTATTCTTTAAAGCAGATTCTAGAGATAGAATCTTTTTCTGTAAGTCTTCATTGTTATTTTTGAAAGCCTTTAAATCCTGGTTAGCAGATTCCAGAGAGAGAATCTTTTTCTGTAAGCCTTCATTGCTCTCACTTAAAGCCTGTATCAGTCCCAATAATGACTCATCTTTGTTCTTGAGATTAAACCTGTGTTTGAACACTATGTGGATTATTACAATGAATGCCAAAATGGTACAGGCCAGATATGCCTTAGGAAGGTCGTATATTTTCAGGAAGATGTCATTCATCATACAGGCAAAAAGGTTTTCAAATTCTTGTGAGGTAATGTTGTCAGCCATATTACAAGAATTACTCAAAATTTGTTAGTCAATTTTAAGGTGTAAAATTATCAGGTACTTTTACTTACCTTTCGTGGTTTTGGGGGATGTAGTAGCACTTTCAGCCAGCAGGTGGCATTGGTTCAGCTCCAAAGCAGGGCCTGCTGGTGATCTTGGCTGACTGCAGCTTGCTGGAGTCAAGATGGTGGGAGCTGGAGCCTGCGCCCGCACCCAGGAAGCCGGGGAGTGCCTCTTTCGCTGGTCTGGGGCTAAGCTAGAGAACTGAGACCGGACTAGCTGCTCCCTTTTTCAGGAATGGAACTGTGTAGGCGTTCCCTGGTTATATGGAACTTTGCAGGCGGGTTTAGGTACTCACTAACCAGCTAACTGTGGAGGAAGCTGAGGGCAGGAGCCACCCAGACCTTTGGAATTTGCCCCACATGAGCGCCAGATATTAGTGTAAATATTAAGACCACTCCACGTAGTTAAAAGGAGATTTATTTAATGGCGTAACTTACAAATTAAGGGATAGGTAGGTCGCGGGATCTGGGGAAGGTGTATCACAGTCCAGCGGTGTTCTCTGGAGCTCTGCTTGATCCACCTCCACCATCCAGGGTCTGGGAACCGGGAGCACACCCGCCGATCCAGATCTTGGGTCCCCAGGCGCCTCCCTTGGCCCTGCCTTGTAGGCGTGACAGTTGCCGAAGTCTCAATGGGGGTTGGAACTTCCAGATAAAAGCTGGAATGGCTGCCCACTACAGCAAAAATTTTCCTTCCCACCATGCTTTTGGTCATAGTGCTTTAACAGAGCAATAGAAACCCTGTGATAGGCACCACACTATAGTCCACTAAAATCCCATTTGTCTCCTTTCCACTGTCATTGTGCAAGGCGATGATGCCATCTGCTTTCTTTACAACTTAGAAATGATTTTTTACCAGAGTTATAATTAAAACAGAACAGATCGGAACTCAATAGAATTGTCATTTTTCCATTACATTTGACATGACGTATCTATCATATTATTTTTTTCTTCCTTGATTGCTTCACAAAGTGATAGAAATATAAATGAGAGATACCAAGAGGGAGAAACACTTTAGTTTCCACCTTGCTTTTATGAAAATTATTTTCTATAAAAAAACTTCGGGATTCATATTACATCTCCACTGTCTATTTAAAAAAATAAGCTCATAAGGCTAATATTAAAATTCTGCACTGTATAGTTTTTCTTAAAATAAAAATTTTAAAAAGAGATCATGAAGCATCATGGGATTGCTTTTTGATCATCATTTTCTCTTTCGTTACATAGGCATGGACATCTGAATATTTTATTAAAAATTTTTATTCATTCTACATACCAACAACAGATCCCTTTCTCTTTCCTCCTCTTGCATCCTAGTCTCCCCCCTCCCCCACAGCACTCCCCCCCATTACCTCCTCTGACAAGGTAAGGCCTCCAATGGGGAGTCAGCAGAGCCTGGTACATTCAGTTGAGGCAGGTCCAAGCTCCTTTCCTCGCATCAAGGCTGTGCAAGGTGTCCCACCATAGGTAGTGGGCTTCAAAAGGCCAGTTCATGCACCAGGGTTGGATCCATCTGAATTTTAATTTTCTTGATTTTAAATAAAGTTAAAAATAAATACGATATATTTTTTCAATTTTCTATTTAAAATATTGGGCTTCTCAGCTTTGGGATTTGTGTCTCACTTCTTAAGACTTTCTTGTATGAAACTTTTTCAGGTTATATATTCAACAAAATTCTATCATCAGATCTAAAAGAAAATAATATTGGGAATGAACTTTTATATTTTAAGTAATCTTCCTGTCTTTTTACTTTTTAATTTTTTTATTAACTTATTCTCTCATCTATTACGTGTAAACAGCAGTTTCTCCTCCCTCTTCTTCTTCCAGTCCCTACCCAACTTGCAACTATTCTTCCTCTATTTCCCTTCAGAAAAGGGCAGGCCTCCCAGGAACATCAACCGAATCTGGCACATCTAGTTGCAGTAAGACTTGGCACATCATCTCATATTAAGGTTGGACAAGGCTACCTAGTAAGGAGAAAAGGGTCCCAAAAGCAGGCAAAAGCTTCAGAAGTAGTCCCTGTTCCCTTGTTGGGAGTCTCAAAAAAAAAAAAGACACAAAAAATAAGCTATACAACAATAACATATGCACAAGGCCTAGATCAGACCCATACAGTCTCCATAATTGTGGGTTCAGTTTCTTTGACCTCCCTATGAGCCCAGGTTTGTTGATTCTGTCATTTTTCTTGTGGTGTCCTTGACCCTTCAGGTTCCAACAAAACTTCTAACCCTGCTTTCACAGAGTTCACAGAGTTCTGACTAAAGCTTAATGTCTGCGGATCTCCGAATCTTTTTCCACCAGTTGTTTCAGTTATTTGAAATGCAAGGCAACCATATGACATGCACACTAAAGGATTTATTTGTTTATTTATTTAGTTAGTTTTAGGTTTGTTTTTTTGTTTTTTGTTTTGTTTGTTCGTTTGTTTTTTTCTAGATAAGGTTTCTCTGCGTAGCTTTGGCTATCCTGGAACTCACTCTGAAGTAGAGGCTGGCCTGGAACTCACAGAGATTCACCTGTCTTTCCTCCCAAGTTCTTGGATTAAAGGTGTGCTGGACAGCTACCAGGCTAGGATTTATTTTGACATGTCTATAATAATAATTTCCCCCCGGAATGTGTATAATTCACCTTAGTTTCATGTTTCTATAAATGTTTGGAAGTTTCATTAAGATTTTGAAACATCCAGATGATTAAATTATTCTGGAATCCTGGCCCTTGGGCATGTGGTCTGGGCAGACAGCACCCATTCTCTCTCTCTCTCTCTCTCTCTCTCTCTCTCTCTCTCTCTCTCTCTCTTTCTCTCTCTCTCTCTCTCTCTCTCTCTCTCTCTCACACACACACACACACACACACACACAGAGCTCACACCATGTTTTGAATTACCTGTCATGTTAAGTAATCACATTTTTGAATTACCTGTCATGTTAAGTAATCACATACAGTCAGATACTGGACATCTATGTCTTTTCCTGCTATAACTGTGTGAGTCTGGCACTCACATTCCATCTTTTAAAAAAAGCACATTCCTGCTTCTGAATTTACTCTTTCCAGGTTGCTAATATTCTATGATTGTCTTGGTAGCATTAACTGCCTTGGGGATATATTTAAATTTGGGTAATTAAACCAGATTTTAAAGACTGAAACAGAGACTCTGGGGTCAAGTTTGGAATTAGCAGTAAAAACATGCTTCCAAGAGAAGATTCTGTCCTAATTGTCTGTCTGAATTTCTGTTTTTGACTGGTTTCAACCAGAATTACCTAACCTTCTCACACTTTAGAAAAATAGAGCTGTCAATGTTGCTGAAGTCAGGAATACAGCTCAGACTGAGGCCACATATGATTGATGTATTATGCATCCCAATAAACTTATCTGGGGATCAAAGAACAGAACAGCCACTAGATTAGACATAGAGGCCAGACAGTGGTGGCACACACACCCTTAATCCTATCACTAGGGAGGCAGAGATCTGTCTAGATCTCTGTAAATTCAAGGCCACACTGGAACAGAGCCAGGTATGGTGGCACACACCTTTAATCCCAGCACTCGAGATCTCGTCTTTGCTCTGGAAGGACACATGTCTTTAAACCCAGGAAGTGATGGTAGGAAGCAGAAAGGTATATAAGCATGAGGACTAGGATGTAGAAGGCTTTTAGCAGCAGTTTAACTGAGACCATCAGAGGTGAGACCTCAGAGGCTTTCAGTCTGAGGATTCGTGGGAACAGGATCTGGTGAGGAGTTGGTGAGGTGAGGTTGACTGTGGCTTTTTCTGTTTCTCTCATCTTCTAGCCTTCACCCCAATATCTGGCTCTGGGTTTTCTATTAATAAGACCTTTTAAGATTCATGGTATAGCCTTCTCTGAATATACCCAGGCAACAATGACAATAATGGCAATGGACGTATATCCTGTGTACCAGCCCAGGATATGTCTGGCAATTGTGAGGATACAGGCAATGGAAAGGGAAATATATTCTCTAGGCAAGATTCAAGCACAGAAATCAATGTTAGGTAGAGAAGGGGAGGTTATTATTACATTTTTCTTTAGTTTTTTCCATTATTTTCCTTTTAACCCTCTACCCTTTGGATGTAACAATCTCTACGGGACACCATGACTTCTCATGTTCCTTTAAAATCATTAACCATGCCTTGTAGACTGTATGTGTCATTGAACATATGGCTTTGTTTGGATGGATATTGTGTCCAAGAGAACAAACACCTGTGCTGAAGACAGGCCACGTTCTTGCTCACGGCAAACATTTCATTTCCAGCCTTCAAAAGAGGCTTGCCCAGGTGCCAAAGAAGAGTGACCATTAGGAGATTTGTGTGGTGGGTGTTGCCTATAAAAAACAAAGCCTGAGGAAAGGAATAGGAGAAAGTTCATAATCCTGTGAAAGGATGTGGAGGGAATCTGTGTGTATTCGGGCCCAGACTGGACATGTCCATGTTGCTTGTGGTCAATGTAAGAGAGACCTAGAGCAGAGATTACTCATTATGGGAATCTCACATTGGATAGTAATCTGTGTCCTAGCACTCTGTTGAATGTGCTGATGGCTGAGGATGCTGGAGAGTGTATCTTCTATACTGGGTTCCAGAAGCTTCTCCAGAAAAATGACAGCTGACTTTTGAAGAAGAACCAGGGAATCCCTATGATAGGGACAGGACAGTTGATTTCAAGTAACTTGGTCTGTATCTTAAGATTTCAATCATAGTTAATGGTGCTTTTCTGAAGCAGTACATTGACCATAATAACCCCCAAAAAAGCAATAGGTGAGTTTTTATAGAGGGTCTACTGAGGTAAGGCATATTTAAATCCATGCTCTAAATATAGAATATCATTCACAAAGAAATGTAGACTCTTCACTGTGTCATGACACTAATCTAACCAATCACTCTGCAGCAAAAGTTGGTACAGATTTAAGAGACAAATCTCCTTAGGAATCTTCATTTCTGTTCTCATATCCATTGAGGTCTCCCCCTGTGCCAGCCTTCATTGCTGACATTCAGAGGAACAAGTTCTCTCCCCTTTTTGAGATTCTTTTCTGCTTTCCTCAATCAAGCATAAATTGTGACTTGGTTATAGACTATATCACAAGATGTGTTTTTCTCTACTGTCCCTTTTTTTTCTTCCTTCCCTCCCACCCACCTTCTCCCTCTCTTTCCTTCCTCCCTCCCTTCCTCCGTTCCTTCCTTTGTTCCTTCCTTCCTTCCTTTGAGTCTGACCTCCAGGAAATTGAAAATATGATAAGTGACTTTTAGCTCTTACTGAGAGACCTCAGTTTTAACAGAACCAAGCTGAACTTCATTATCCTATGACCTTTGTAACTAATTAACTTTTCTTTATCTCTACTTTTCCGTCTCTAACATATTGTCTTTGATTAATATTACAGACTTTTAACAGAAGTTCATAAATACAGGTTTTTTTGTTCAATAGATGTAAGGTATGTATTCTTCTCTTTGTTTTACATAAGTTTATGTTAATAAGCAGCAATTCTTTGGTTGTAGATAAGGAAAATGATAAACAATCTTCCTTTCTTTGTGAGGAATAGGATATCCATGAGATTTTAAGGAATAAACAAAAAGAATTTAATTTTTAAAATATATTTGTTATACATATAATTTTAGTAGTTGTTAATGACAAATTTGAACAAAAGATTAATGTGCTCACTAATTTTTATGTAAAGAATTTAATTACACAGCTGGAGTGAGGGTTCATGGTTAAGAGCACCTGCTGCTCTTCCAGAGGGTCCAGGTTGGGTTCCCAGCATTCACATGATGTATCACAAACCCTTGTAACTTTAGTTCAGTTTCAAAGGATCCAACATCCTCTTTTGGTATCTGTGAGTACCAAGCACACACTTAATGCACAGACACACATGCAGGTGAAACAAGCAGACATGTTGAATACAAATAAGTAACTCATGGATAGACATAGAATTGGGCTCAATGGTAATATCAATGATTTCAAGATGGCACTGGCCTGCTATTTGGGCACTTTTGTTGAGTTTAAATCACCCTTGTTCATCTTCAGGAGCAAATGCTCCACAAGATGGATGAATTAGAAGAACAGGACGTGGATCTAAGGTCCCATTCCACCACTATTACATGCAGGAGGTCTTTCTGTTCTCACTAGAAATACATACTATTTATGACCCACAGTCCTTCATATCTCATGTATTACTATAGCAGACTTATGTGCCCCATTGGTGAATATAGATTCGTGTCTTGGGGGCATTGCAGTAGAAATTTGTCAGGGATGGCTCTTGCCCAACTGTCTTTGGATGTGTACCACTCTCTATTGGGTGTTCAAAACAACCTTATGTTGCTGTTCTTCTTCAGGTTCCTAAATTTATTATAAATTTATTGAATTTTATTATAGAAGCATGGGTTTATTATGCTTTATATGTGCGTGTGTTTTGTAAACTCGTATGAACGCTGCCTGCTCAGCTTAAAGCAAGTGGGAAATGGATTGTGTATCGTGGAGCAGGGATAAAATTCACACAATTCCCCAAGCCCAAGAGTAACATTGCTTATCTATTATAAACTATCCAGCAAACCACCTTTGCTCTTCAACAAGTTGGCCTTTACAGTTGAGCAGCCATTATTTTTTTTTAAAGATTTATTTATTATGTATACAGTGTTCTGCCTACATGTATGCCTACAGGCCAGAAGAGGGCACCAGATCTCATTATAGATGGCTGTGAGCCACCATGTGGTTGCTGGGAATTGAACTCAGAACCTTTGGAAAAGCAGCCAGTGCTCTTAACCGCTGAGCCATCTCTCCAGCCCCTGAGCAGCCATTATTTAAGTGGCTATACATTGATGTCTTTTTTGATGAAGGGATATGAATACAATTGTCATTGTTTAAAAAGGAGCTCAAAGAAAGCAGAGTACATGTTCCCCTGTTCATAGATCAAGAAGACAAAGCTGTAACCTCAAGAATTACAGGCCATTCTATGGAGATTCATAGGAAACAACTGCTTCTAAAAATATTATATCTCTGTAATAAACTCATTATACTTAATATTATTCTTCCCTTATCTTCCTTTTCTTTTCTTTCTAACTCCATTCTACATTTTCCAAAATATCTTGTCTACTTCCTGGATCAATTGCTTGATCTGTTAGTGAATACTGACTTCAATTCATAAAAACAAAACAAAACAAAACAAACAAACAAACCATAAAACAGCAACTGCAGATTTAAAAGAAATCATTTTGTTCTAAAATATGCTAGAAAGTCCCAAGAGCTTCCTCACAATATAATTTATGGCTCTTCTTCACTTAAAACAAACTTTGAGCAAATACATCAAGAAAGATTTATAATTTCTTTAAAGGATCATGAGTCCTTAATCCAGGGAATCAATAATGTAGTACTAACTGATGTGAATAAGAGCATAATGGCTTGCACACTAAGGACTAATAGAAACTAATCAACTTACAAAAGGAAAAGTGTTTTGTACCAGAACAAGTGACTAAGAGTTCAAATTTTATTTTTTTTATTTGTTTCCTCAACTGATAATGCTGAAAGCTTTAAATCACCCTTGCATGTGCAATCAGAGGGTATAGACACTTAAGTCATCCTGTGAAAACTCAGATACAAACCTAGCCAGGGACATCTGAGAATGCATTTCAGACAAATGTGTATGATTTTCAGTTCAAATTGAATTTTTGTGTTTAAACTTCACAGAGTTACACTTAAAATTCAATATAGACATTTTCGTCAGCTTATCACTACTCAGCTATTGCTATTGTACTAATAACATGATATTCAAGAATTGCTGTTGATCTGAAATATTTTTAAAATATTTATTTGGAAGTAGATTAGAGAAAAAACAAGATTGTACACACATGGAACTTTTAAATGAGTGGAAGTCGTGAGTCTGAGGATTGCTTATATACAAAGTAGGAGACATTATCCTATGGAAAGAATTAAATAAATTGTCTCCATATCTGAGTGTTTTTGTGCTCACAAGAAAATGAATACAGACTCATTTGTGGAATTCATTTTTCACCTGAGTCTGTGCTATTGATATGCGATTTAAATGTTTTATAAACAAGAAATAGTTTATTGGACTTGGAAAATAATTTTAATGAAACCCATTCATTAAATTTTCATATTAAAATGGGAATAAAATTGTAGCACTTAGATCTTGGTCATATAAAATCAGGATATCTGAACAGTCAACATTGCCATTTTTGAGACATCTCATGCTGATTTTGTTCCTTCATTGGTAAAATGTCATCACCTTGCTTGTCATGATCATAGGATTAGAACTCAGTGCAGTTTAATGTTTCTGAATTGCTCTCCTTGATATACTCAGGAATATCATATTCCACTGAATTCTCATCTCATGAGTTTAAATAAGGCACTGTCAGACATGCAAATACTGACAACTGGACTGTTCTGAAAATCAAAAACAAACTACTAAATAAAAGGTTCAGTGAAAGTGGGCTCATGGCAGAGTGTGCAAACCTAAATGCTGTGCAAGTGTCTTCAGTTCATCATTTCACTGGCAGCTGAAAAACTCTGGTCTTCTGCTCCAGAAAAAACAGAAAACTCTAGAAGATGAAGGTTCTTCTGCTTGCTGCTCTAGCCTGCTTGATGTCTGCCATCCATCAACCCTTACCGGTACAAGAATGAATTTTCAGGGGAGTTATAGAGGGGAAAAACAGGTGTGGTTAACTGTAGCACGAATCTTAAATGGTCTTATGTAGCTAGAGTTTTCCTGCCTGGACCACAGTCAGGACAAATCTCTCTCACCTGCCAGTCGCACAGCCAGTCAGACCCGACCAAGTAAACACAGAGACTTATATTGGTTACAAAATGTATGGCCATGGCAGGCTTCTTGCTAACTGTTCTCACAGCTTAAATTAATCCATTTCTATAAATCTATACCTTGCCACGTGGCTCGTGGCTTACCGGCATCTTCACATGCTGTTTGTCATCATGGCGGCTGTCAGTGTCTCTCTGACTCAGCCTTCCACTTCCCAGCATTATTCTCCTCTTTGTCCCGCCCATACTTCTTGCCTAGCTAATGGCCAATAAGTGTTTTATTTATTGACTAATTAGCAACGCATTTGCCATACAGAACATCCCACAGCAGTCTTATTAATAAGAGCAACCTGGAGCCAAGTATTGAGGTGATGCTGGAAGATCAGGGAAGCAGAACAAGCTTCCTCACCACGCCAGTTCCTCAGCTGAACCTGTTTCCACAGACTGGAAGCCTCTGTGTCCTCATCCGAATGGGTCTCAGCTGAACTGTTGCTCAAAAGCCTAAAAGCTTAACCAGGCTATAGTTCCTTGTCCTCACACCTTAAATACCTTTCTGCATCCTGCCATTGTTTCTTGGGTTTAAGGCGTGAGTCACCATTCCTGGCTGTTTCCAGTGTGGCCTTGAATTCTTTCCTCCCAAGTGATAGGATTAAAGGTGTATGTGTGTGCTACCATTTTTCTGGCCTCTGTATCTAGTGGCTGTTCTGTTCTCTATCCCCAGATAAGTTTATTAGGGTGCACAATATTTTGGGGAAAACAATATCACCACAGTTAACTTGCCACTTTTTGATCTGACAATCAATGTGATTTGATGAAAGTATTGGTTCCATAAGGAAAGACCCTAGGGTACCTGCTCAGTGGAGATTCCCCCTGGAGTCCAAGAGAGATTTGTACAAATGACTAGGATTCTAATCTTAGGGATATCAATTGAATCTACACATGCTGAGCTCTCTCAGTCCATTCATTTTGTTGTTCTATGTTCGTTCTCCTTATACAGCTTCTTTATGACTCTCATACTTAGTTCCTCTCTTGGCTAACACTTTGTACCTTTTTCTGATGTTCTCTTTGTTCTCTCTCTGTGTGTCTCCATCTCTGTCTCTCTCTCTCTCTCTCTCTCTCTCTCTCTCTCTCTCTCTGTGTGTGTGTGTGTGTGTGTGTGTATCCAAAAACAAATGTTTCAGAAAAGGTGTAGAAATCAGAGATAAAATTAACCAACAGGCACAGTCTTAACTCCTTCCTGTTTGGATTACAGTGATTTCTTACTGGAAAAATCAATCCTAATGCCTTGGCATACAAAGATATTTTTTTTCATCCAAATATGCGTTGGATGCATTTACACATGGATTTTATTATGTTTTCTTTAGATTATTTATGTGCATAGAAGCTGCTTTGTAATAGGAACCTATAATCTATATTTTACACTCAATTTTTACTCTATATTTTTCCTCAATCATATTTAGTATTATACAAAACTATAACCTTTATAAAGTAAATATATATGTATTAAAATAATATCTCAGGCATTTTTAATATATAAACAAAAATACACAATAATGCTGTTATATTATTTATGTGATAAACTTTTATAACACTATATAAAAATACTATTCTATTTCTTTAGTTCAAAATCTATAATTTAGTTAATTTTTCCAACCATTGTTCACTTAAAAATTTTCCTTATTTTATCTTGCCATTTTATACGTGTGGGTATTTGGTCTGCATATTGCATTATGTATATGCAGCACCCACAAAGGCCATGTGCTATCCCTCAGAAATGAAGTTACAGGAGTATGTGTGCCAGCCTGTGGTTGCTGAGACTGGAAACCAGATCCTCTGACTGATGCATCTAATTCATATTAATTTTTAGTTTTCAGGGAACTGTAATATCATCTACCTAGCATCCAAATATGTGTGTATGACAGAAGAAAATAGTCAAGTGAGGATGTTGATGCGTGAAGTGTTTTAAGAATTACATACTTGTGAGCATAACATTCTATGTTAGGTAAGAAAATTTTATTCAAGTACAAAAAATGATTTGTTCAAATGGAACTCAAAGCATTCCCAATATATTTCTGAAATGGGAAGATAATGTGGATCTAATAATAATTCAGAAAAGCTGGAGTTGAAAGTAACTGCATCTAAAAATATTAAACTTCAGCATTCATATCTTGATGTTTTAATTTTTTTCTATTAAAATAGTGAAAATTCAAAAGCTACCCTTCCTGTCTGCAAACTCATCTTCTTGGACTGACCTGACTTCTGGCTGACCTCTGGCTGACCTCATGTGCTTCCTCCTTTCTTCTAGATTCAGCCACAGCAAGCATTGTCTGCCCCTCTGCTTTCCCAACCCTTTGCTGGCTCTTCCCTCCTCAAAGTGTCCTCCTTTCAGGGCACCCACTGCTTCTCCCCTCTGATCTCCCAGGACAGCACCTCAGGGTAGCTTTCCTAACCTTGTTAATAGGGTTTTATAAATGAGTCCTTCAGATCTCATATGTGTTGTTTGTATAATGTGTATAACTCTCTAAAATTATCCTATGTGTTCCTTCATTCTTCTCACCAAGATATACTTTCCCCAGTTGTGTGATAGAAGAGGTTCACTGTGTAACCCTGCTCTATTGAATGAATACACAAGTAAACTGTAGTTGGATAATTTAATATGAGGAAGAAAAAATGAGCCTCAATGGGTTTGGGAGATGTACTTATGTAAAACTGAAAAAAAAAAACAAACTGTTTAGAAGAAAATGGAAGCGTATGAAAGTTAAATAACTAGGGAAATGTTAATACACACAAAATAGGAGTGGCATAATCCAGCCATGACGGTAGAGATGGGCACAGATTGGAACTGGCTGTGTTGACCATGTGAAACAGATACTTATTTGGAGGAAATACACAGATGGAAGAGCAGTTTGCAAGTCTTGAGATGGGGAAAGAGCACATGTTTTACCACCAAGCCCATGCAAGCTTGAATGTGCTGCCAAACAGCTGATTCAGGAATCTGGTCCTGGGAGGTGCCTGCACTATATAGATTATGCAAGAGTTTATACAACTTTATATCTTCACGGTACTGGAGGCTACTGCTTATGAGGCTCAGAGCAGGTAAGAGCCTGTGTTAGAGTATTCGCGATGCTCACCAGAATGGGTCAGATGCTACTTATCTTCAGCCCTGACTGTTTTTGGGCAACTGAGGCTACATAATAAAACTGGATTTTTTTATAAGGCCAGATATCTAGATTTTTATATAAATTTCTCTATAGTACAATACTGACAAAAAAGCACTTACCAAAACGTACCAGGATCCAAGCAAAAACAGATTTATTGTTAGCACCCTGCAGCCTCTAGTACCTTCCAAATTTCATTGAGACATATTTTTGGAAATAATGAAGAAGTCTAGGAAATGAAATAAGGAGAAATTAAAATATTTTCATAGTAGAGTTGTCATATCTTCATTTCAAAGGAACATGAGAGTACAGAAAAGCACAAAATACTGAAAACAAGAAAAAACAAGTTGTATTCATATTTCCGAAAATATTTTACTAAAGGACAATTGTTTGGTAACTGACAAAGTGCACATATAAATGCATATATAAATATGTTACATATAGACAGTTTTCTGGTTTTTTAAAGTTCTTATGATCTTTATTTTAAAGGCTCCAGTGTAATCATGTAATTGTGGATGGTTCTGTTTTGAGTTGTTATTTCACTTTCATTTTTTTACTATTCAAATCTAATGGTGGACATCATGATATCTAAATGTTTTGCTACACATCATTAGAAGTGATTGGCTAGGGCTTGGGGATTTAGCTCAGTGGTAGAGCGCTTGCCTAGCAAGTGCAAGGCCCTGGGTTCGGTCCTCAGCTCTGACAAATAGAAAAAAAAAAGTGATTGCCTAAGGTTCTCTCCAATATAAACTGTTATCTGTGTTTTTGATCTTAGCTACTCTGACAGGTGTAAGATGGTATCTCAGAGTTGTTTTCATTTGCATCTCCCTGATGACTAAGGATGTTGAATATTTCCTTAAAGTCTTTCTGTCATTTGAGATTCTTCTGTTGAAAATTCTCTGTTTAGCTCTGTAGCCCATTTATTAACTGGATTTTTTGATACTTTGCTGTCTAGTTTGTTGAGTTATTTATATATTTTGGAGATCAGCCCCCTATCAGATGTGGGATTGGTAAAGATCTTTTCCCATTCTGTAGGCTACCTTTTTGTTTTATTGGCAGTGTTCTTCACCTTACAGAAGCTTCTCAGTTTCAGGAGGTCCCATTTATTAATTATTGCTCTCAGTGTCTATGCTACTCGTGTTATATTTAGGAAGTGGTCTCCTGTGCCAATTCACTCAAGGCTACTTCCTTCTTTCTCTTCTATGAGGTCCAGTGTAACTGGATTTATGTTGAGGTCTTGGATCCATTTGGACTTGAGTTTTGTGCATGGTGATAGATAGGGATCTATTTGCATTCTTCTACATATAGATATCCAGTTATGCCAACACCACTTGTTGAAGATGCTTTGTTTTTCCATTGTATACTTTCAGCTTAATTGTCAAAAATCAGGTGTTCTTCGGTATGTGGATTAATTTCAGGCTCTTTGATTTGATTCCATTGATCAATATGTGTGTTTTTATGCCAATGGCAAGCTGTTTTTATTATTATAGCTCTATAGAAGAGCTTGAGTCAGGGATGGTGATGCCTCTGAAAGTTCCTTTATTGTATAAGATTTTTCTGGATTCCCTGAGTTTCTTGCTATTCCATATGAAGTTGAGTATTATTCTTTCAAGGTCTGTGAAGAATTGCATTGGGATTTTGATGGAGATTGCATTGAATCTGTAGATTGCTTTTGGTAAAACTGCCATTTTTACTACGTAGATCCTACCTATGCATGAGCATGGGAGATCTTTCAATTTTCTGATAGCTTCTTTAATTTCTTTCTTCAAAGACTTAAAGTTCTTGTCATACAGGTCTTTCACTTGTTTGGTTAGTGTTACCTCAAGATCTTTTATGTTTATTCACTATTATGTTTGTTACAGTCTCATTGTGATGACCAATTACCTAGCGAGTTGAAACTTAAGGAAGAAAGGGTTTCTTTTGTCTCACAGCTGGAGGATATATATGGTTCTCCATGGTAGGAAAGGGACATCAGTGGCCCTGTCTCCAGATGGACTGTCATGAGTGTGAGGCTTCTGGTCACAGTGTATTCACAGTCAAGCAACAAAGGTAGATTGATTATCTGCTCGGCTCACTTTCTTCTTTCCCATTTTCATCCAGTGTAGGACCTCAGCCTTAGGTATAGTTCTACTCACACATCTTCCATTCTCAGTTAAGCATTTTTGGAGATGCTTTTACAGACATGCCCAGATGTCTGTCTCCAAGGTGGTGCTAAATCCAGTCAAATTGAAAATGAAGATTAGTAATCACAAGCTCACTCTTGTTTACTTGACACTCAAACACATCACTTTTAATCAGAGTGCTTACTCTACCATTCTTTTTTGAAGCAAACCCTTCCATGCTATTCTTTATTCAATCTCTTTCCTGTCAAATGAATTTGTTCACAAATTGCAGAGTTTTTGTTTTTTCTCTCAAGGCAGCTTTCCTACTGTCCTAGTAAAGAACATGAGATTCTCTTTCATGATCCCAGATTCAATAAATTTCTCACTTTGTCTGCATTTTAAACTCTCTCAAAATGCTCATCTTCACTAAACTGCACATTTTTCAGATCTCTCTGATGTAACTGGAAAGTAACTCTAGGATAGTGAGCCTTGCCACAAGCCTGGATTTTGTGCCCTCTTGATATTTCCTCTGCCAAAAAACTTAGCCAATAACTTTTAAGTTCAGCCACATGGAAGTTCTCCAGATGATTGTAGAATGCAGCCAGTTTGTTTCCTAGAATTTAATATGAGTGGTATTTAGATCAATTCTTGACAGAGTTCCTTTTGCCTTCTCGGATCTCATGAATCAATCCTCCACTGAGTATTTCTTTTGGCTTCTTGTCTTCCAAACTCCTGCTAACCTGCCTATTCAACTCCATTTACTGACTTATATACCTTTCTACCTGTATTTCTAAACTTTCCTGTACTTCTGCAAATTCCAAAGGCCTAAGAGTTACCCACTAAGGGTTATCTTACCAAAGACTGCTCCTGAGTACCAGTTTTCTGGGTCAATTACTATCTTCTTGCCATGACTTGAGGAAAAGAAACTTAAAGAAGGTATATTAGTCACATTTCAATTGCTGTGGTAAGACACCATGGTGAATGCAACTTAATTAGGCTTACATTTTTAAAGGATTTGAATCTATAATGGTGGGTAAAGGTACAGCAACATGTGTCTAGAGCAGCAGAGAGCTCACATCTTGATCCAAAAACAGGAGGCAGAGATCATGCTAAATAAAAAAGTCCTTTGAAACCTCAAAGCATGTCTTCAGTAACACATCTCCTTCAACATGGCCACAACTTCTAATCCTCCCCAAAGCGTTCTACCAACTGGGCACCAACTATTCAAATATAAGTTTATGGGGCTATTCTCATTTAAACTACCATACTCTTTTTCACCACGGATTTATTGCAGATAACTTTTGGTAAAGGGTGGGACTTTGTTCTTGATCCATAATCAAATGAATAAGGAAGTCATCTGAACTCATCACAAAGCATATTGGTTGTATCAAACATATTTACATAATTGCCTTTCTTAATCATTTAATTAACAATTCCATTTATTTATTGGTAAGAATTTCAAATACATATAGAGTGAAATATGAAAGAACTCTTCTGTTCCCTCTCTCCAACCCTCTCTGTATCCTTCATCATATCCTCCTCCTAACTTCATATCTTCTTTTTTTACTGAATAACTGTCTAAGTCCAATTAATGTTGCCCACTTGCTCATGGGTATGGGGTCATCTACTGGGACATGGGAGAGTTATGAGTGACCATGCCCTGGAAATGGAATAGTTCTCTCCACTGTAGCATGAATCTTAAAAGCTCTTATTAATAAAATCAAACCTGGAGCCAGGAATTGGGGTGAATGCTGGTAGATCAGAGAAGCAGAACAAGCCACAGCCACCTCACCTTGCCAGTTCCTCAGCTAATCCTGTTTCCTCAGACTGGAAACCTCTGAGTCCTCATCCAAATAGATCTCTATTGTGGTATTTTACTTGTACTGAAATGTGATTTTAATTATATGTTAATAAATAAAGTTGCTGGGGGGTCAGAGCTATTAGAGCCATAGCAAGAGCATGACTGTGGTGGCGCATGCCTTTAATCCCAGCACTTGGTAAACAGAGCTAGGTAGATCTCTGTGTGTTCAAGGATACAGCCAACATTGGAGACACATGCCTTTAATCTCAATACCATAGAGGACCTGGAGGGCTGTACATTCAGGCAGTGACAAGGAAGTCATGTGTTTGGGTTTACAACCAATGAGAATGCAGAGAGAAAGACTATTTAAAGACATACACACAGGAAGTAGGCCCCCTTTCGGAGAGCTCTCTTGGCTGAAGCAGGAAGGGTAAAGCTCTTAGTTCTGACCTCTTGGCTTTCTTCTCTGAATTGGCTCTGTGTTTCTTATTTAATAAGATGGTTGGTTACATCTACAGATCTCTGCTGCCTACAGACCAGAGACAGATCCCAATCCCCCTGCCTTGGTGCCCCCCAAACAGTTCCAACCAAACAACCATCTTCTTTTTCCAAAGGGCCTAGTCCAGTTGCATGGGGGCTCCACAGCCACCAGTCCAGAGTTCATGGGCTTCCACTAGTGTGGCCAGTCATCTCTGCACTTCCTTCCACCATAATCTCAATGTCCCTCACCTGCAGAATCTCTCCTCTCTCTCATCAATTGGATTCACAGAGCTCAGCCTGGTGCCTGGCCATGGATCTCTGCATCTGCCTCCACCAGTCCCTGGACAAAGGCTCTCTGATGACAGCTAGGTTATTTGCTAGGCTGTCACCAGAGTAGACCAGTCCAGGCAATCCCTGGACCACTGGCAGCAGACCAAAGTGGGGTCAGGTCTATAGGCAGGCTTCTGGGAATCTAGTGCCTGTAGTGTGACACCTTGCACAGCCTGGGTGCAGTGGGAAGGGGCTTGGATCTGCCTAGGCTCAGTGTGCAGGGCTCTGCTGACTCCCCATGGGAGACCTCAATTTGGGGGATATGGGGATGCAGGGTGGCTTGGGAAAGAGGCCAGGTGGTGGGAGGAGGGAGGAGGGGGGAACTATGGATGGTATGTGGAGTGAGTTGAAAATTTCTTAATAAAGAAAAATGAAAAAACAAACAACAACAAAAACAAAAACAACAACAACAAAAAACCCCAATAGATCTCAGCTGAACTGCTGCTCAAAAGCCTAAAAGCTTAACTAGCTCTATTTCCTGGTTTTCACACCTTATATACCTTTCTGCTTTCTGCCATCACTTCCTGGGATTAAAGGCATGAGTCACCATGCCTGGCAGTTTCTAGTGTGGTTTTGAACTCACAGAGATCCAGATGGATCTCTGCCTCCCAAGTGATAGAATTAAAGTCCTGTGTGCCACCATTTTCTGGCCTCTATATCTATCTAGTGGCTGTTCTGTCCTCTGACCCCAGATAAGTTTATTAGGATGCACTATATATTGGGGGACATAATATATCACCACACTCTCCAGCAGCAATCAGTTGATTACAAATAGCAATTTGGCAAGAGGCATGCTATGGAAAGCAACCCCCCCCCCACATCTACGCTGGAATTATGGCAGTGACAAGCAGGTAACCAGAGATGCACAACCACAGTTACGTGATTTTTGACAAAGATGCCAGTAATATATACTGGGGTGGTGGGGGGAAGGGCAATATTTTCAAGAAATAATTCTGGGAAGACAGATTCAAATTGAAATTTGTTCTTCATTTTCTCACTTTGCACAAATCTCAACTCTAAATAGATCACAAGATCTGCTACCCTAAACATGGCAGAATAAGAGAATCTGATGTGAATCATAGGCACATGTCATTGTTTTCTTTAATGTCATACAAATAATTTTGATAGGAACTTGCCATGTCCTCTTCTCTTTCCTTTAGATAAATATGATACACAAAATTGATCACAACTTAAAATAAGTGTTGATGAGATTTCAGTGAAATATTTTCTTCACAATGTTGCTTATCTTTAAACATGCACTAAATATTCACATGAGGAATTACTGTGGCTTTTTAAAAAATCTATTCTACTTTCTTTTCTCTTCAAGATATATGTCCCAAATGAGGACATCATTTGAAGAACAGAAACATGACAATTACAACTCTTGACAGAGAAGAATGTTGGAAAATAGCCAGGTATGTTGGTGCATATGTTTAATCCCAAGCAATTAGAAAGCAGAGGCAGATAGATAATTATAGATTGTGAGCACCAGGCCAGCAATGTATGCATAGCCTGAGACATTGTCTAAACAAAAGCTGTTAGAAAACTTTTGGGTAACCAAATTACTTTACATTACAATGTTGCAAAAAGGAGGAAATTACCTTATTGTATATGAGTGGATGAAATGCCTTGAAATGCCTAAGTATTTAATATTTTTACCTGAGATGCATATGGGCCGAGTGAGATACACATGGGAATATAATTTTTGGTGTTCAAAGAAATGTGATATAAATAAAAGTGTTCATTATTTCAATTATTGGTCATGTATAATATTTTATTTTCTACTTATTTATCACAACTCAACTATTGTTTCCTGTCCTTCCTCTCTTACATTCCCTCCTTCCACTTCCTCCCCAGTATCCTCCTCCATCCATATTCAGAGAAGGACAGGCCTCTCCTAGTTATCAACCAAAAGTGATATTTCAAGTTGAAGGTTAGACCAGGCAAACCAGTATGAGGAAAAGGGTCCCAAAAGCCACCAAAAGAGTCAGAGACAGCCCCTACTCTTACTGTTAGCAGTCCCATGAGAAGACCAATTTACATAACTGTAACATCTATGTAGAGGATCCAGATCGGTCCCAAGCAGGTATCCTAGTTGTTGGTTCAGTCTCTGTGAGTCCCTATGATTTAACTTTGTAAGTGGTATCCAACTGATTTTTGAACAAAAAAGCCAAAATTATACAATGGAAAAAAGAAAGTATCTTCAACAAATGGTGTTGTCATAACTGGATGTTATGAAATGTCATAACATGTAGGAGATTGCAAATAAATCCCTATCTATCACCATGCACAAAACTCAAGTCCAAGTGGATCAAAGACCTCAATATAAAACCAGTTATACTGAACATGATAGAAGAGAAAGTAGGAAGTAGTCTGGAACGCATTGACACACACACACACACACACACACACACACAAAAACACTTCCTAAATATAACACCAGTAGCACAGACAATGAGAACAATGATTATTTAATGGGACCTCTTGAAACTGAGACACTTCTATAAGGCAAAGGAGGACACAGTAAATGAGACAAAATGACAGCCTTCAGAGTGGGAAAGATCTTCATCAACCCCACATGTGGCAGAGGACCCATCTCCAAAATATATAAAGAACTCAAGAAACTAGACATCAAAATAACAAACAATCCAATTAAAAAAATCTGACAGAAGGCTGATCTCCAAAAATATATAAAGAACTCAAAAAACTAGACATCAAAATAATGAATAATCCAATTAAAAAATGGGGTACAACTAAACAGAGAATTCTCAATGGAAGAATCTCAAATGGCTGAAAGACATTTAAGGAATTGCTCAACATTCTTAGTCATCAGGGAACTACAAATCAAAACAACTCTGAGATACCATCTTACACCTGTCAGAATGGCTAAGATCAAAAACAATGATGACAGCTTATGTTGGAAAGGATATGGAGAAAGGGGAACACTCCTCCAGTGTTGGTGGGAGTGCAAACTTATACAGCCACTTTGGTGTATCAGTATGGTGGTTTCTCAGACAATTAGCAATCCATCTTCCTCAAGATCCAGCTATACCACTCTTGGGCATATACCCAAGGTATGCTCAATCATACCTCAAGGGCATTTGCTCAATTATGTTCATAGCAGCATTATTTGTAATAGTCAGAACTTGGAAACAACCTAGATGCCCTTCAACTGAAGAGTAGATGCAGAAAATGTAGTACATATATGCAATGGAGTACTACTCAGCAGATAAAAACAATGACATCATGAAATTTGCAGGCAAATGGATGGAACTAGAAAATATTATCCTGAGTGAATTAACTCAGAATCAGAAGGACAAATATGTAAAGTGAATCTTAAAAGGTCCTATTAAATAAAAAACATGGTGCCAGCTATTGGGATAAATTCGGAAAGATCAGAGAGACAGAACAAACCACAACTAACCTCACCTTGCCAAATCCTCAGCTGATCCTGTTAACTACAAATAAGTGTTGATGAAATTTCAGTGAAATATTTTCTTTACAATGTTGCTTACTTTTAAACATGCACTAAATATTCACAGGAGAAATTACTGTGACTTTTTAAAAAAATCTATTGTTCTTTCTTTTCTCTTCAATATATATATCCCAAATGAGGACATCATTTGGAGAATAGAAACATGAGAAAGATGATCAGGATATCTGCTCTGAGGTTGCATCTTCTTCATATTACAGGGAAGTTGCACCAATGAAATCTCAAAAAAGGAAATTTCCTAAGACTTCACCTTAAATGAAGAAGAGAGATAGCCAATTGATGATTGTTGAGAGAGAGAGAGAGAGAGAGAGAGAGAGAGAGAGAGAGAGAGAGAGACAGAGACAGAGACAGAGACAGAGAGACAGAGAAAGAGAGAGAATTACTTTTCCCTTAAAAACAGTTGTATGAGCAAAAATAAATGGACTCAGTTGCATTTATGTATGTAATCCTGTGTGTGTGTATGTAGATAGATATAATGATAGATAATAGAGAGATGATATGTAGGTAGTTAAATTAATGAATATGCAGACAGGCACATATAAATGTTCCATAAAAGATTGACTAATAGATGACATGTAGATGGACAGATAGATAGAGAATAGATGATAGATGATAGATAGATGGAAGATAAAAGATATTTAGATAGATAGTTGATAAACAGCTTTAAGTGTCACCTTGACACGACCTAGATTTGTCTAGAAATAGACTCTTACTGAAAGGTTGTGTAGATCGACTTGTCCTTTGGGCATGTCCTAATTATTATGGGAAGTCCTAGTCCACTGAGGGTAAGGTCTCCCACTCCTGTCACTCAGCTTTATATCTGTCAGTCTATAGTGTCCAGTGGGGGCATTGTTGTCCTATACATAATAGCTCTATTTAAACTGTTAAAATATGGATGTCAACATTTTAGGAAGCATCTACAGCCCTCTGTTTTTCTATGTGATTTTTCAGGCCATGAAGCTTGTGAACTATAAAACAGACAATATTGGCAAAGTATATCCATTGGTTCATGTTCTGGTTATGTGTTTCTCTGCTTGACACAAGCTCAAGTCATTGGGGAATAGGGAACCTCAACATAGGACAATTCTCCATCAGAATGGCCTGTGGGAAAGCCTGTGGGGAATTTTCTTGATTGATGGTTAGTGTGAGAGGCCATTTAGATTGAAATATGTATGAATCTGTTTCTCTACTGCTTTTATCAACTCAAATAAGACAAGTATATACTTCTATTAATGTTAAAAATAAATGGCATTACAAACTTGTAGAACCACTTTGGAAATCAGTATGGCAGTTTCTCAGAAAATTGGGAATCAGTCTAACTCAAGACCCGGATATATCACTGTTGGGCATATACCAAGGAATGCCCAGTCTAACCACAAGAACACATGTTCAACTATGTTCAAAGCAGTATTATTTGTAATAGTCAGAACCTGAAAACAACCTAGATGCCCTGCAACCAAAGAATGGATAAAAAATGGGGCACATATACACAATGGAGTACTGCTCAGCAGAGAAAAACAATGACATCATGAAATTTGCAAGCAAGTGGATGGAACTAGAAATTATCATGCTGAGTGAGGTAATTGAGACTCATAAGGACAAACATGGCATGTACTCACTCACAAGTGGATAGTAGATGTAAAACAAAGGATAACCAGACTACAACCCACAGCTCCAGAGAAGCTTAACTAACAAGGAGGACCCTAAGAGTGACATATAGATATCCCAGTGAAGGAGAAATAGATGAGATCTACATGAGCAAACTGGGAGTGTGGTGTGGGGTGATGGAAGGCAAGGAATGGGGGATGAGGACATGTGGAAGTGGGAGGTTCCAGCTGGAACAGGGACAGAGTGAGAGAACCAGGAAGGAGATACCATGATAAATGAAGACATCTTGGCAATAGGAAGAAACAGGGTGCTAGGGAAGGTCCTAGGAATCCACAAGGATGATCCCATCTTAGACTACTAGAAATAGTGAAGAGGGTGCCTGAACAGGTCTACTATGGTAACCAGATGAGTGAATACCCTAACTGTCATCATAGAGCCTTCATCCAGTTACTGATGGAAGCAGATGCATAGATATATGGCTGGACATTAGGCCAAGCTCCAGGAGTCCAACTGATGAGAGAGAGGAGGGATTCTGTAAGCAAGGGACATCAAGATTATGATGACATAATATACAGAGACGACCAGTCACACTAGTGGAAACCCATGAACAGTGGAAATAGCTGTGGAGCCCCCATGGGACTGGACTAGACCCTCTGCATAGGCGATACACTTGTGTAGCTTGACCTGTTTAAGGGGCCCCTGTCAGTGGGATCAGGATCCTTCCCTGGTGCATATGTGGAATTTTTGGAGCCCAGTATCTATGGTGGGACAACTTACACAGCCTTGGTGTAGGGGGATGAGCTTGGAACTGCCTCAGCTGAAGGTAACAGGCTCTGCTGACTCTCCATGGGAGATCTTGACTTGGAGGAAGTGGGGATGGGGGCTGAGTTCGCGGGGGAAAGCTTCGGGGTGGGAAGAGGGGGGGAATCTGTGGTTGGTATATAAAATGAATAGAAATTTTCTTAATAATAAAAAATTAAATAAAAATATTTTAAAATAAAAATAAATGAATAAATAAATAAATAAATGCATTAATATGTAAGTAATTCTCTGAGCTGAAAAAGTGACATTACTTACAAAGAGTCAAAATGAATCAAATTTTTGGGTTCTTATAATTCACATTGTAAATAAAATGAGCATGGAAGTCTGCCATCTTTGAGGATCTCTCTACTGTTGAAAATAAATTGTTCACAATTAAGAATTAATCTTATTCTATAGTATATGCAATAATTATTTTTCATATGATATTATCAAACGTCTCCTTAATAATGTTATCATTTCCACTAATATGTCTTCCATCTTGATTAAATACCTTGAGTCAGATATGAAAACCATTGAGGTTAAAGTGCATAATATACATCTCGGTTGTAACATGGGAAACATTCCCTTCCCTGCCTTTCAAACAGCTCATGAATGATATTAGTTCATTATTAAAGTTGTGATGGTCTATATTATGATTGAATAGTTTGGTGTACATGACCATGTAATATTAAGTTACCAATATCCAAAATAAATGCTTCCCAGACACACTTAACTAAAAATTGTTGATAATACATATTATATGAAAGAAATGATGTTATTGTTGATACACATTTCAATAAAAAACGTTGGCCAATTTGCATTCCACATTCTACAATTTTTCCTGGTAGCATTAAATATAGAATCATCTGATGATGAAAGTTACCAGTTGCATCATACTGAGAAAATTTCATTATTAATCTCTTTGGGTTTAGAGATTTTAATAATTTCCACTTAATTTTTGTTCTTTTCACAAGTTCTTTATTTATTCTCTTAATTGTTTCATTGAGTGCCATTGCTTTCTGTAAGATTTCATTGAAAGAAAATAGAGATGAAATTTCAGAAGAAATTTAAATTTATTTTAATTAAATTTAAATTAGATTTCTATTATTATTTATGTCAGATGTCTATATGAGACCTGCATAAGTATGATAAAAATGTTTGTGAATGATGAAGGCAGAATTCTATTCATGCATTTCAAAGAAATTACCCAGGTAGTCATAAAAAATGGCTATGGCTACTAAATGGGCCAAAGTTAGCCTCAGAAAATTTGGCTTTTTTGGACCTGAAACAACAGTCCAACCTTCTGATAGCCAATCACATTTTGTAGAATATGTAGTGTAGGTACCGCATTTCCCGTGAAATTTAGTTCCCAAATCTCAGCTCAATCTTGGCAATTGCTGTGGTTTACGTCATACAGTTTTGGGTGGGGCAGCTACAGGATGAAATTTCTGCCTGCATCGGTGTCCTCTACCATTGTGGTGAACTTTAATCCCACAGAGATAGATTAAAACACAGAAAAATACTTCTGACCACATGTTCAGAAAATATTCTGACCTGCTCTGAAGATTAGACCATCACACAGCATGGGAATCCAACTAGAATATTTTTGGTAATGGGCAAGGTGTGAACTCTCAGATTCCACACCATTGCATTACCTCCTCCAGAAAAATGCACTTTCTATCTCTGGTGAAATTTACATGAGACTTATTTTTGATTGGCATTTTCCAGGATAGCTTGGCATTGAGCTGCACACTTTCCCAAACAGCCCCGGACACTGGGGACCAAGTGATGAAACATTGAGCCTGTGGGGACACCCACATTCCTGCCCCCACATTTCCTGTGAACTAAATGGGGAAACAACATCAAATAGGAAACACTTAGATGACCCCTTAGCACATGCTCCTCTACTCTACCCATGTGTACATACTAACACCTTGTTGGTATTGTGTTCTGTAGGTTTTTCAAGAGAGTATGACCCTTAATGTCTGTTCCTTAAAGTCCACATTGCACTTGGCATTGTGAAATCTGACCCATGGAGAAGATGCTCCTTATTGATGTCCAGGTTTTTCAAGTTCAGTTATATTTTGCACCACTGGCAACACTTCCATAGTCTTATTATTTTCTCCTTTCTGGGCGTTAGAAAAGGTCAGGTCAAGGAACTAGTCCAAATTGATGACAGTTTCTTTTCTATTTTTTTCTATTACTTGTCATGAAAATAATATAGCCACTGTGCACCACATGACCCTGATTAAATCTTTTCCACATATCTTGGTTGGCAGTAAAGTATTGAAGTTGGAATTGTGATATTTACAGTTGAGATCAATTTGAAGAGAAACTTAACTGAAAATTGACCTTTAATAGTCAGTACAAATAACAAACCTCCATGGTGTCTCAGGAACAGTTGTTTATTCTTCTGCTCCAATTAGTGAAATGGAGAATGAAGAGTACAATGTTCACATACTCTTCTTAAATCCTTTCCTGTGACAGATTGTACTTACACTTACTTCCTAAAATAAGATACACTAGAGTCCTCATTTAGTATCCAGTTTGTGAATGCTCAGAATGGACTTGTTGTTCTTAAGAGTCTGTGAATTAATTTACAGAGTAGATTCATCTCTGTGATGAATATATTTACTTGGTATTTAGGTGGCTCTAAAAATGGAGATCCTTGGAGTATAAATTCAACAACACAGCCTGGAAATATGTCTTAGTTACTGTTGTATTGATGGGAAGAAACATTATGACCTCGGAAGCTCTTCTATAAGAAAGCATTTAATTGGGAACTTGCTTACAGTTTCACAGGTTTAGTTCACTATCATCATAGTGCAGAACACGGCAGGTCACAGGCAGACATGATCTTGGAAAAGTAGCTTAGAATTTTATATCCTTATTTGCAGGAAGAGAGAAAGACAGGGAGGGTGGGAGAGAGAAAGAGAGAGAGCAAGAGCCTCTGGACTTGGCATGGACTTTTGACACCTCAAAGCTCACCCCGAGTGACATACATCTTTCAACAAGCCATATTTCTAATCCTTTTGAATAGTGCCACTACTTTGTGCCTACTAAGCCTTCAAATATAGGAGCCTATGGATTCATTCTTAAAATGATGTTCCTATCTTTTTCATTTTTAATTTTTTATTAATTTATTCTTTTTTATTCTTTTATATTTATTTACATTTTACATTCCATCTGCAGTTTTAGCTCCCTCCTCTCCTTCTTGTCCTCCTGACCTGCCTCAAATCCTCCTCTGTTTTCCTTCAAAAAAGAGCAGACCTCCCAGGAACATCAGCCAAACCTGGCATATCAAATTGCAATAAGACTTAGCACATCCCCTTATATTAAGGCTGGACCAGGCACCACAGTAAGGAGAAAAGGGGGCCAAATATAGACATAATCATGGGAATCAGTCCCTATTTTCTCTGTTAGGAGTGTCGGAAAAAAAAAACCCAAAACAACAACAACCACAACAACAACAACAAGAAAAAAAAAACAAGCTACACATGGATAATATAGGCAGAAGTCCTTGGTCAGACCCATACACTCTCCCTAATCGTCAGTTCAGTCTCTATGAGCCCAAGTTTGTTGATTTTGTGTTTTTTGTTGTGGTATCTCTGACCATTTGGGCTCCAACAATCATTATACCACTTCTGCAGGATTCATAAAGTTCTTCTTAAAGCCTAATTTCTGTGGATCTCTTTCTGCATCTGTTTCCCTCAGTTGTTTCAGTCATTTTAAATGCTAGGCAATCATATGTCATCCATAGGATAGGATTTACTTATTTATTTATTTAGTTAGTTTTAGGTTTTTTCTAAGACAGAGTTTCTCTGTGTGTCTGTGCTTTGGCTATCTTGGAACTCACTCTTAAATCTAGCTGACCCTGAACTCATGGAAATCCACCTGTCTCTGCCACAGAGTGCTTGGATTAAAGGTGTGCAAAATCATTGCCAGGCTAGAATTTATTTTGACATGTCAGTAATAATAATTTCCCCAAAATGTGTGTAATTCACCTTAGCTTCACATTATCCCATAAGTGTTTGCAAGTTTCATTAGGATTTTGAATCTTGCATCAGGAATTATCAGATGTTTAAATTGTTGTGGCAATCCTGTCCCTGGCCTGACAGTTTCTCTCTCTCTCTTACTCTCTCTCTCTCTCTCTCTCTCTCTCTCTCTCTCTCTCTCTCTCTCTCTCTCTCTTACTCTCTCTCTCTCTCTCTCTCTCTCACACACACACATGCACACACACACACACACACAGACACACACTCACACACACACACACACACACACACCATATTTTGAATTATCTGTTGTGTTAAATTGTAAACGTAGACAGAGTTTTCTGTCTCTACCAACTGCTCTCAAACACCCAGCAGCTGCTTCACAAATTACCACAGAGAGATTCATATCAATTACAAATGTCTGGCAGATAAATCAGGGTTATTGCTAACTAGTTCTTACAATTTAATTAACTCATTTCTATTAATCTATGTATTGCCACATGGCCATGGCTTACTGCTTTCCTTGTCCTATGGCATCTTGCTTCTTGGGTGGCTGTCTCAAATTTCCCCTGACTATGCCCTGCTTCTTCCCCTCCTTAGTTTTTTTTTTAAGCTCCCACCTTTTCCTGCCTGGCTATTAGTCAGTTATCTTCTTTACTAAACCAATCAGAGCATAATTACACAGTGTACAGGAACATTGCACAGATTTTTCCTTTTCTGTCTCATTAAAAGAAGGAGGTTTGCACTTTAAGATATTAAATTTACATACAATAAAACCGTTAATCAAGTAAGAATTACAGTCACAGTATCCAGTCTATATGTATTTGACCAATTCAGAGAAAACACTCAATTATCCATCCAATCTTGTTTAGTCCAAAGTTATATATCTAATTTACCTTTTCATCATAACTAAGAAAAATTATAGCTATCACTATCTAGACTTTCAACTCCATTAAAGACTCCAGAAGGATGAAATGTTACCTAATGACAAGGACAGCAGGCTGCCTGGACAATTGCTCAAAGTTCCTCTGGAATGTTGGGGCATCCAACTCTGGCCTCTAGGCCTAGCATATCTCACAGATTTTCCTGTAAAGCAGGGAATTTTGAAGGACTGTCATACCTTGTCTTGGCAAAGTTCAAGAGATGCCTTTCTAGCATTCTGCTGGTTTAGTTTGGACAGTAAATATCAGCTATTGAGTCAAAGGAAGTTTCTTTGTCCATATGGCTACCGTTTACCATAAAGAAAACAAACTCCATGTGGAGTTTCTTTGATGCCCCTTATCTTCTCTGGAGTACATTGGTGCTGCCAGGAACAGATGTGTCTGTCTCATTGTCATGAAAAATTTGTTGTTAAAATATTGTAAATGTCATATTCTGTAGATCTTTGAAGTTTTTGAAGATTACCTACCTATCTGAAATATACATCTGTATACCTAAAAAACCCAACTGACATGACTATAAGTTTGACTACTACAGATGACTATTAATCTCTATTTCTTAATTATGCATTATATCTTTACAAGTTGCTTAAACATAGTATTTTAAACAAGAGTATAAATATACATATAACAAAATTAACTTTAAATTTGTGTCAATAAGCTAATATCCATAAAATGTAAAATATTCTGAGATTAATATCTGTTTTTGGATTAAAGTAGATTCAATAATCTATCCTTGTATTCTATCATCATAATCTACTCTATTTCCCATCATTTCTATATAATATCCCATTTCTTCTTTTAGAAAGAAATTGACTATGACCAATAACCATTTGTAACCAAACCCCCTTAAATGAAAACTAACATTTATATCCAATATTTTGGGAATGTGGGCATAGTTTCCTAGACTATTTCCTGCTTGATAGGTGCTGGTAATCTTTGAGAGACCCTGAGAAAATCAGGATAATTGTTAAGTCTTGGCTGTGAGGCTGAATCATCTTAGTCAGACGCCTAGAATCTGTTTTGAATGCTGGATCATCTGGGCCATCGTTTTCATTGTTATCTGGTCCCCTTGTTCTGAAAATATACAAACTGTATTAATATAAATATAAACGGTGTATTGTAAACAAGTCAGTCAAATATAATTTTTTGTTTTATGTTGAGCAGGTAAAATATAACGTATGTGTCTTGTAGTTATTTTAGGTTTATTTTTTTCATATCTGTAGTCAGGATTTTCAGGGGGTCTTTCTCATTCAAACCTGATTTTTTTTTCCTTTGATTTTTTTGAGGCAGGGTTTATCTGTGTAGCTTTGCACCTTTCCTGGAATTCACTTTGTAGACCAGACTGGCCTTGTACTCATAGAGATCTGCCTGCCTCTGCCTCCCAAATGCTGGGATTAAAGGTGTGTGCAACCACCGCCTGGCTAAAACCTGATTTTTTTTTAAACCTAGAATGAATCCATCGCCTCTTGTTTCTTTTGGAAACAAGAACAACGCCTCTCACCCAAAGGGGCATACCTTTTGACTTAAATTTAAGAGTTAAGATATATAGGTTAGCTTAATTTAGTATCTTTTATAATCAAATGTCTCTCAGTAGTTATTATTTGACCATTAATCATCAAAAATAAAAATAAAATAAAATATAGTATCCAGACTCTGTGTATTTCCCATCTTTATGTGGCTTATCATATTTTTATTTCTCTATTGCCTTTTATGGACCATATTAATATTTTTTTATTTTTATTTATTTATTTATTTATTTATTTATTTATTTATTTATTTATTTTTAGTTTTTTGAGATAGGGTTTCTCTGTGTAGCTTGTGCCTTTTCTGGATCTCGCTTTGTAGACCAGGCTGGACTCGAACTCACAAGTATCTGCCTGCCTCCAGAGTGCTCGGATTAAAGGCATGTGCCACCACTGCCCAGCTTAACTTTATTATTATTATTAAAACATTTTTTTAAATCTATGATTTTTTCTACCCTTTCTCATTTCTCTCCCAATCCTATGCATAATTTTTAAATACAGACAAAAAAGCCTTTTTGTCTGACTCTGTCTGTACTGTGTATCTCTAATCCTTTTTGTCTTTGTGAGCAGAAACCGTAAACCAGCCATGAAGCCTGTGCTTATACCATGTCCTCCACTGATTTCTTACAAAGATTGACTAGAGCAGTTATTGAATGGTGCCAAATTCAAAAGCAAGACAAGTAGTAATAGAAGCTCTGGCTTTTGAAAATGCTAAGGCACAATGCAAAAGGGTAAGTAGACCTTTAAAGTCAAGATCAGCACCCTTAGGGGAATGGATCTGAGATATAGTCAATATTGCATCTCATAACCATGATGATGCTTGGATAGGAGAGGTGATTTCTGGAGATTTGAAGAAAAATTGAAATGTCAGGAATTTCAATTGCAGTAAACAAGGTCACCAAAAAAGGCCTTGTGAACAAGGTGTTCCTAGAAAAAAAAATGTTTTTGAACAATCCCAACAGAACATCCCTACCTTCTAGAGTATGCAGATGGCTTGGCAAAGGAAGACATTAGATTAATAAATGTAGATCAACAAGGGAAGACAAGGTAACCTTTTGCCTTTGGGAATGGCCTTAAGGGGCTTCTCAAAGGTCCCCATGTCAAATTCCATTCAGTCCTTTCCAGTCATCCTGGAGGAAACTCCTTCCCAGATCAATTTAAGAACCTAATATCTATTGTAAGAAACTATACTGCTCTGGATGATAGAATAGTTATAGAAGAGAGAATAAAATTTCAAGAAAAACCATGAATCAAAATGATAAAAGTTTGATTTGAGCAAGAAAGACCTCTTAATAAGAAGAGGTGATAGTTCATCAAACAGCATGGCTTTTCAATCTAAACTAATTAATAAGATTAACAAATGCCCCCAGAGAGTCCTGCCTCTAAGAACCAGATCCTGGGACACAGCCAGTCTCTGGGAACCCCCAACCAACTCTGCCCCAATTGCTGGTCAGCAGGGAAAACACCCATAGCCAGGTCCACCCCAAACCAGCCCCAGACCCTGCAATCTACAAGACTCATGCCCTACTACAATACCCATCTGCCTGCAACCCCAGTAACTTCCTGAGCAAAGGAATCCACCAGCTCCCATTGGCCCAAGAGGTGAGTGACTCCTCTCCCACGCAGAGAGTCCTGCCTGTAGGACCCATGTCCTGGGACATAGCCAGTCCCTGGGAACCACCACCCAAATCTACCCTAGTTGCTGGCCAGCAGGAAAAACTCCAGTCGCCAGCCTCTCCCACCAACACCCCCAATCAGATCCTGAAATCTACAAGACTCACACCCTACCCCAATACCCATCTGCCTGTGATCCCAGTGACCTCCTGAGACAAGGAATCTGTCAGCTCCGATTGGACCAAGAGTAACCTCTTGAGACAAGGAATCTGCCAGCTCTCATTGGACCAAGAGTAGCTTCCTGAGACACAGAATCCATCAGCTCTGACTGGAGCAAGAGCCATGATAAGACCAAGAGTGGCTCCCTGAGTAACAGAATCACCTAGTTTAGTTTGGGCCTAGAGCAGCCCCCTGAGATACAGAATCTGCCAGCTCCAATTAGACCAAGAGCTAAGATTAGACCCAGAGCAGCCCCCTGATACACAGACACAACAAGCATAGCAAGGACTAATAGCAGCTCTCTCAGACACAGGCACCTCCCTCTTGCACCTATTAGAAAAAGAGATGGGCAGACATCAGTGCCAAAACACATACAACTTAAAAAGCAATATGACATCACCAGAACCTAGCCCTCCTAAACAGCAAGACATGAACATCCCAATGTAGAAGAACCAGAAGAAAGCAACCTTAAAAATAGCTTCATGAAAATGCTAGAGTGCTTTCAAGAATATTGAAAAATTCCCTTAATGAAATTGAGGAAAAGACAAACAAAAATTGGAAGAAATCAATAAAGAAATTGAGAAAAAGTAAAACAAAAAATTGAAAGAAATCAATAAATCCCTTAAAGAAAGCCAAGAAAACCAAGAAAAAGCAATTAAACATGTGAAGGAAACAGTTGAATATCTGAAATTCAAATAGAAACAATGAAGAAGACACAAACATAGGAAATGCTAGAAGTAGAAAATCTGAGTAAATAAACAGGAAACACAGATCAAGCATAACAAACAGAAAACAAGAGATTGAAGACAGAATCTCTAGTAGAGGATCCAATAGAGCAAATACGTTTGTCAGTCAAAGAAAACACCAAAGCCAAAAAAGTCATAACACAAAAAATCAAAGAAACCTGGGACACCATGAACAGGCCAAACCTAAGAATATAGGGATAGAAGAAGTAGAAGAATACCAGCTCAAAGGCACAGAAAATATATTTAACATGATCATGAAAGAAAACTTTCCCAGCTTAAAGTAGGAAATACCTATGAAGATACAAGAAGTCTATAGAACACCAAACAGACTAGACCCTGTAGTGGAAAGATACTCTCTGGGTCCCATCAAGCCTTGGCAGTCCAACAGCTCACTTATAAAATAAACACACAGACGCTTATATTATTTACGAACTGTATGGCCATGGCAGGCTTCTTGTAAACTGTTCTTAAATCTTAAATTAATCCATTTCTAGAAATCTATACCTTGCCATGTGGCTTGTGGCTTACCGGCATCTTCACATGTTGCTTGTCATGGCGGCAGCTGGCAGTGTCTCCCTGACTCAGCCTTCCACTCCCAGAATTCTCCTCTTTCCTCGTCCTGCCTACTTCCTGCCTGGCCACTGGCCAATCAGTGTTTTACTTATACAGAACGATATCCACAGCAAGACCCCCCGCCCCCAAAAAAGTCTCCTTGCCACATAATAATTAAACAACTAAACCTACAGAATAAAGAAAGAATATTAAGAGCAGCAAAGGAAAAAGGCCAAGTGACTTATAAAGGCAAACCCATCAGAATAACAATGGACTTCTCAGTGGAGACTTTGGAAGCCAGAAGGACCTGGATAGATGTAATGCAGACACTAAGAGACGATGGATGCCAGCCTAGACTAATACACTCAGCAAAACTTTCAATTACCATAGACAGAGTGAACAAGTCATTCCAAGACAAAACCAGATTTAAACAATACCTATCTACAAATCCAACCCTACAGAAAACACTAGAAGGAAAATTCCCACCCAGATACACCCGCGAAAACACAGGCAATAGATAATCCCACAGCAATAAATCCCAAAGAAGGAAAATACACACAAACACACACACACACACACACACACACACACACACACACACACTCACTACCACCAAAAGATAACAGGAATGAACAATCACTGGTCATTAATATCCCTTAATTTCAATGGATTCACCTATAAAAATACAGAGGCAAACAGATGGATATGAAAGCAGGACCCATCCTTCTCCTGCATACAACAAATATACCTCAACTTCAAACACAGACACTACCTCAGAGTAAAAGGCTGGAAAAAGTCTTTCCAATCAAATGGACTTAAGAAGCAAGCTGATGTAGCTATCCTAATATCTAACAAAATAGATTTCAAACTAAAATCATTCAAAAGAAATCAAGAAGGACATTACATACTCATCACAGGAAAGATCCATCAAGATGAAGATTCAATTCTGAATATTTATGCCCAAATATAAGGGCACCCACATATGTGAAACATTACTAAAGCTTAAATCACACATCAAACTCCACACATTAATAGTGGGAGACTTCAACACCCCACTTTCACCACTGGACAGATCTGACAGCTCAAAAGTTAACAGAGATATAAAGGACCTAACTGATGTTATGACTCAAATGAACTTAATAGATACCTACAGAACATTCCACCTTAACAAAAAAGAATGTATCTTCTCAGTACTGCATGGAACTTTCTCTAAAATTGACCATATACTCAGTCACAAAGCAAATCTCAACAGATACAGAAAAAAATGAAATAATTTCTTGTATTCTATCAGACCACCATGACTTAAAGTTAGATTTTAATAACAAAAATTACAGAAAGCCTACAATCGCATGGAAACTGAATGACACTCAACTGAATCATCAATGGGTAAAGGAAGAAATAAAAAAAATATTAAAGACCTCTTGGAGTTCAATGAAAATGAATGTACTACATACCTAAACTTATGGGACACTATAAAAGCAGTGCTAAGAGGAAAATTCATAGCACTAAATGCCCACATAAAGAAGTTGAAGAAATCTCACTGTAGTGACTTAACAGCACACCTGAAGCTCTAGAACCAGAAGAAGCAAACTCACCTAGGAGGAATGGATGCCAGGAAATAACCAAATTGAGAGCTGAAATCAATAAAATAGAAACAAAGAGAACAATACAAAAAAATCAATGAAACAAAGAGTTGGTTCTTTGAATAATTCAAAAAGATAGACAAGCCCTTATCCAGACCAACCTAAAGGCAGAGAGAGAGCATCCAAATTAACAAAATTAGAAATGAAAAGATGCATTCTGTTTGAAGAACACAAATGAAGCAGTGTAGCTATATTTTTCAAACTGTGAGTCATGTTTTGGAGTGTGATGTCAATTTTGAGGGTCACTGCATTTTTAAAAAGGAAGTCAAATAGAAAATGCCCTGGAGGAGGTGGGAATGGGGGGTGGGCTGGGGGGAAGGTGGGGGGGCTGGAGGGGGAGAACAAGGAAATCCATGGCTGATATGTAGAATTGAATTGTACTGCAAAATAAAAATAAAAAAAATATAATTTGTACAACAAATTGAAGATAAATTATTAAAATTCCTGTAAGTTTGGAAATATTTCAATAAATAACAGAGCTATTTAACAATAAAAAAAAAAAAAGAAATGAAAAGGGAGACATAACAACTCACAATGAGGAAATCCAGAGAATCATTAAGTCATAATTCAAAAAACAGTACTTCACAAAATTGGAAAATCTAAAAGAAATGAACAATTTTTTGAGATCTGCTACATATGACATTTAAAATGTTTAAGTTTTCTACAGAGAACAATGAGCACACTTAACATTGACATTTGAAGTCTCCAAAAGGGTGATGGGGCCCTACAATGATGATTCCACGTGGACTATGATAAAGCCACTAAGCTGACAAACATCACTCAAGGTTTAGTTTTGGACTGCTAACTGCTCAGGATAGTCTAGAGGTGGATAGCTGACATGATCCAGCCTCACAGACTACTATAGCCAGGACAAGCTGAGACAAGTCCTGTACTTTCCCATTATGCTGAGACTGCACAACAAATTATACAGCTGCCTCTCCTAGGGCTTGACAGTTGACCCAAATTTTTCTTTTCAGGGTCTCCTAAAGATACTGTAGCCCCTAAAGAGCAGGAAGCAATTTTAAGAACATGACACCCACATTCCCAATAACTTGAGTGGATAATTTTTGGTTGTTCAGTAAGTTATGGATATTTGTCATTGTTTAGGGTGTTTGGTTACATGTTGTATTTGGTAATGGTTAAAAGAAGCTGAACAAAGGAGATTAGACACAAGGTTCTTGTTTTAGAAAAAAAGGAGGATCTATACATGATAAGGTAAAAGGGTAGATTATTGAATCGAGTTTTAAAAAAGCAGGTACTTGTTTTAAATATTTTACATTGATATGGATCTTTGTATATTGAAACAAATTTAAATTGTTTAGAACATATTGTACATGCATTTCTAATCTTGTTCAATGTATTGTACCTATACAACTCATTTAACAATATGATGTAAATTTCTAGTTTTTGCAAGTTATTATTACCAATTAAATAGGATATAAAGAAATATGTTAGTAGTTATGCATTACAATCAAACTTGTAGTCATATTAGGGATGTCTTCAAGGTCAGAGATATATTTTAGATAGACAGATCTTCTTCAAACTCTTCAGGGATCGACAGAATATGGCACTTAAGAAGTTTTTATATGGAGTTTGCTTTCTTTATGGCAAAAGTTAGCCATTGAGTAAAAAAGTGCCCTTGCCTGAACTGCAGACAATATATTGTCCAAATGGGACAAGCTGGACACAAAAGAAAAAAACTGCTGAAGTTTACCAAGACAAGGTAAGGCAGCCCTTCAGAAAATCCTACTTCACAGATAAGTCTGTCAGATACTCTAGGCCTGTAGGCCGAGGATGGATACCCCAGTCTTGCAAAGGAACCTTGGTTGAATGTCCAGGCAGCCACCGGTTTCTGTCATTTCTCATATTTTTTGATGTTATTTGCTTGTATTTCCTCCTTACTCAGGTAATGCTATTTCCTTTTTGGGTCAATGATGGAGTTTAAGGTTTTATAGTTATAGTTATAGTGTTCCTTGTTACCAGATTCAGAAAAGAAATTCATATAATAAATATAAAGTGTTTGAGAGACATTAAAAGATAGTTTTGGTAATGCAAGTTAGAATAGAAAGTGAATTATGCACAACTTTTTGGACTCACCAAGATAGAATAGATATGGAGTATTTTTTCTGAATTTGTCAAATGTTTATGGACTAGGTGTTGTTAATGTCTTATATTGCCTGTACATATTGTTATTGTACTTGTTGTATATAGTTTCTCTTATATTAGTTATAACCTTTTTAAATTTGAGACAAAAAAGTGGGAAATGTGGTGATGTTTTATTTGTATTCTAATAATACAATTCACCAATACAATACAATACAATACAATTGTAATAATATAATTATAATAATACACCAGGGAGTGGTGGCATACACCTTTAATCCCAGCACTTGGGAGGAAGGAGCAGGAAGATCATGAGTTTAAGGCTATACTAGGCTCCATGATATTGCAAGAGAAACAGAGGCAAGTGGTTGAGGCACTCACCTTTAATCCCAGCACTAGGGAATTGGAAACAGGAAGTGAAATGGCTGGTCAGAGAGAGTAAGGTAGGAGGAGGCAGGAGCTCATTTCCCTTCTTATAGTCTGATGATTCCTAGAGGTAACAAGTGGCTCCTTTGTCTCCCAGAACTTTGAGTATTTACCCTGATATCTGGTTCCAACAGAATTAAGACCAATTAGATTTTGTGCAACATATACTATCCTCTTTGTCCAGCCACCATTTCTGTTTGTGACTGGTTTCAACCAGAATTACCTAACTCTCTCAAACTACAAAAAAAACAAAACAAAACAAAACAAAAACAAAAAAAAAGAACAGTCAGTCTTGATGAAGTCAGAAACACAACTCAGGCTGAGGCCTGACAATATTGGCAAAGGACTTATATCCTGTGTACCAGCCTATGATAGGTTTGGCAATTGTGAGGATGCAGGCAATGTTTTTGTGAGGATGTATTCTCTAGGCAAGGTCCAAGCACAGAAACCAATATTCTTATTAGGTAGGAAAGGGGAGAGTATTATTAATTTTTTTCATTTTTTTGCTATTAATTTAACGTTAATTTCATTTTAACCCTCCACCATTCTGATGGGACAATCTCTACATGATATCCCACCTTCTCATGTTTCTTTAAAAGCATTAACTACTCCTTGTGGTGTAAGCAAATTGCTAAACAGTCTCATTAATAAAAACATAGAGCCAGATATTGGGTTGGAAAACTTTGAGATCAGAAAACCAGAAAAACTGAACCAGATTCTGTCCACTTGGAGATCCTCTGCCAAAATAGACCTACTTCTTGGATACCCATGCCTATATGCCTATCTGTTCTGCCATCTCATTTTCTCTCTCCACCCAGCTACATCACTTCCTCTTCCTACCCTGCTCTGTTACTTCCTGTCTGTCTGTACAGACCTTCAGACCTTTATTGTTAATGCTGGGATTAAAGGTATGTACCACCACTACTGGCTCAGTTCCCAGTGTGGCCTAGAACTCACAGAGATCCAGAGGGATCTCTGCCTTCCGAGTGATAGGATTAAAGGCATGTGCTACCATTGCCTGACCTCTATGTTTACAATAGTGGCTGGCTTTTTCCTTGATCCTCAGATAAACTTTATTGGGGTACACATATAAAATATCACCACATTGTAGAAGCTATGTATCATAGCATATTGAATTTGTTTGTATAGACATTGTATCAAAGAGAACAAGCACCTGTGCTGAAGACAGGCCACATTTCTGCTCATGACAAATATTTCATTTCCAGCCTTCAAAGTATACTTGCCCAAGTGTCAAAGCAGAGTGAGCAGTAGGAGATTTGTGTGGTGGGTGGTGCCTATGAAAAATAAAACCTGAAGAAAGGAATAGGAAGATACTTCAGAATCCTGTGAAAGGAGATGGAGGGAAAGGTGCTTAGAGGGGTCCAGACTGGACATGTCTCAGATGATTTTGGTCAGTGCAAGGGAGATCTAGAGCAGAGAGCTCATAATTTGAGTCCCACATTGGGTAGAAAACTCTTCATGCTACTGCCCTGTTGTATGTAATGATGTTACATACACTGATCATTACATATACTGATGCTTTTCCAATCTCTTCTGAAGCAGTACTATGACCATAATACCCAGAACAAGGCAACAGGTGAGTTTTATAGAAGGTCTTATTAGGTGAGACATGCTTAAATCCAAGCTATAAATAGAGAATACCATCCCCAAAGAAATATAGACTGGTCACTGTCTCATGATATTTAGCTAATGAATCACTCTGCAGCAAAGGCTGGTACATATTTAGAGATGAAATTCCTTAGGAAAACTCATTTCTGTTCTCAGATTCCCTGAAGTCTCAGTCTGTGCCAGCCTTTAGTTGTTGGCATTCAGATTAACAAGGTCTCTCCCCTCTTGAGACACTTTTCTGTTTCCTTCATTCAAACTAGAATTGGGACTTGGATACAGACCACACCACAAGATCTGTTATTCTACACTCTCTCCTTTTCTTCCTTCCTTCCTTCCTTCCTTCCTTCCTTCCTTTCATTAATTCTTTCTTTCTTTTTTTTTTTTTGGAGACAATGTGTTTACAGAGTTCTGGAACTGACTTTGTAAACAAGATGGCTCTAAACTCCTAGAGATCCTCCTTTCTCTGCTTTCCAGGTGCTACGATTAAAGGCCTGAGTCACCACTCAGCTTCAGTTTGTATTATTAAGATAGGTTTCATTGTTGTTTTGTTTATTCATTTGTATGCTTTTCTACATAACACTCAATGCATTCATCGTCCAGATAGCATCTCTTGTCTAAATGCACATTTCTCTGTCTTTCTGTTTTTGTCTCTGTCTCTCTGTATCTGTATCTCTGTAAAAGACATGAAAGTAGAACATAGGTCTATGAAAGGAGAGGAAGGATTCTGAAAGAAGGGAGAAGAACAAGAGAGAATGTGACATGAAGCAGGACTATTTGTGGGGAGGAACAAGACTTGCCACATTTGGGAGAATAAAAGTACCATGAGCCCACCTCTTTGTATGTGAACTGAACAATTAACAGGAAAAATTAAAAATAAGGAAAACTATGGCTGTGGATTTAGGATGTATATGTATAAAGGAATTTTCAGAGAAACAAGGAGGTTTTGTCGTGGAAGTCATACCAGTTTTTGCACCTATTAGTAGTGTTTTGGGCAGTGAATTTTGATCATGTGATAAGCAGAAAAAGCTTTCCTTACAACTTATTTTGCCTTTATTTTTTAAAAGTTGACAGTAGTTGCCTCTATATGTTTATAGAACACTGTATGATGTTTCAATATATTATGCAGATACTTCTTGATTTACAATACAGCTATATCTTAACAAATCCATCATAAGTTGAAGATACCATAAGGCACAACTGTTTGTAAAACACTTGTTCACTATCTTACACTGTCCTGTCATAAACATGCTCTGAATACCTGTAGTAGCATGTACACTGGCCAAAAACTAAGAGGAAACCTATTATAATAGAGTGTTTGATATGTCATTTACACACACACATGTGGGCACAGTATCTGTGTCTATCACCAAGACACTAGCTGCTCTGCAGGAGGACTCAGGTTCAGTGCCTAGCATCCATGTGGCAGCTCACCACTGTTTATAACTCCAGTTCCACTGTATGCAACAGCCTCACACAGACATATTTGCAGGTAAAACATCAATGCACATAAAACACAAACAAACAAACAAATAAACAAATAAATCATAAACAACTGGGAACATCTAATACAACCAAACCATATTTTTGAGATTGAAAAAATAAGATCATAAATTCTAAATACCATTTATAATTCACACTAATATTTGTCGTGTATAATATAAAATAAAAATATGTTAAGTATGAAAATAGGTTTATAAATTAAAATGAACATTTTCAACACGATACTCAAGGACAAAGTCACAAATCAGTATTTAATATGATATATCAGATTTTATCAAGTTTTTTCTGAAACTTAGATTATTTGAAATGTTACTGTGGGAAGTTCTTGGCTTAATCATACAATTATATGACAAATCTGTTTTGTATCTTCTAATACCAAAATATTTAACTATGATTTCCATCACTATTATCACTGAGAGCTAATAAACAAGATCTGAAATAATTTTATATTAAATATGTTTAATCCTACTGAATGTTCATATTCCTGGCAATGATAACTTTGATTCATCATATAATTCAATATATTTAAAAATATCATTATTAAAATATTTAATAAATTATTATTACATTAAAATGAATATTAAAAGAAAATATTCAGCTTTCCTGAGTAAATGTAATATCTAGGGAGCTTTCCCAATTTCATGCTCACATAAATCTTGTCCTATTGTACATTACAAAGGTGAATCTACGTAGGTTTTGTTACAATCTGACAAAGGTGGGAAGACATATCACATTTGTATTTTACATCAGATGATACAAGATGTTCTCATAAGACTTAACTTATATATATATATATATATATATATATATATATATATATATATATATATATATATGTTGCCAGATCTGTTAGCAATTTAGGGGCTATTACCAATTGGTTGACAATGGTGCTTTAAACATTAGAACCCTCAAACAGTAGAGTCCATCCTGCAATCTAATCAAGTAAAAATTTTTGCTTCCTTGTTGATATTACCATGTATTCCATATCAAAACCACAATCATCCTTAGCGGGATTTCTTAATACTTTATATATCCAATTTTATACTAGAGAAAACACCTTTCCTGTCAGTTTCTTAGGAGAATAGAGTATTCATCATTATTTTACATGAATTGCACTGTGCAGAGATATATTTACTCAGATGTTTTCAAGCTACATTGTGATGCTTAAGGAGCTTTTATTTTTTTTTATTTTTTATTTATTTTATTTATTTTTATTTATTTTTATTTTGTAGTACAATTCAGTTCTACATATCAGCCACGGATTCCCTTGTTCTCCCTCTTCCCGCCCCCCTCACCTTCCCCCCTGCCCACCCCCCATTCCCACCTCCTCCAGGGCAAAGCCTCCTCCGAGGACTGAGATCAACCTGGTAGACTCAATCCAGGCAGGTCCAGTCCCCTCCTCCCAGGCCTAGCCAAGCGATCCTGCATAGGCCCCAGGTTTCAAACAGTCAACTCATCCAATGAGCACAGGACCCGGTCCCACTGCCTGGATGCCTCCCAAACAGATCAGGCCAATCAACTGTGTCTCACCCATTCAGAGGGCCTGATCCAGTTGGTGACCCCTCAGCCATTGGTTCATAGTTCATGTGTTTCCTTCCGTTTAGCTATTTCTCCCTGTGCTTTATCCAACCTTGGTCTCAACAATTCTCGCTCATATAAACCCTCCTCATTCTCGCTAATTGGACTCCCAGAGATCCACCCGGGGCCTAGTCATGGATCTCTGCATCCAGATCCCTCAGTAGTTGGATGAGGTTTCTAGCACGACAATTAGGGTGTTTGGCCATCCCATCACCAGAGTAGGTCAGTTCAGGCTATCTCTCGACCATTGCCAGCAGTCTGTTGTGGGGGTATCTTTGTGGATTTCTGTGGGCCTCTCTAGCACTTTGCTTCTTCCTATTCTCATGCGGTCTTCATTTACCATGATCTCCTATTCCTTGTTCTCCCTCTCTGTTGTTGATCCAGCTGGGATCTCCTGCTCCCCCAAGCTCTCTTTCCCTCGACCCTCGCCCTTCACTACCCCCACTCATGTCCAGGCTGTTCATGTAGATCTCATTCCATTTCTCTGCCATTGGGCGATCTCTGTGTCTTTCTTGGGGTCCTGTTTTCCAGGTAGCCTCTAAGGAGCTTTTATTTTCAATGTGTATGCACCTCCTCCATGAGTAGGCAACAGAGCAGTGCTTAAACATTTTCATGAAATATAATACAATATGACATTGAGGTCAGTTAACTACACAAGCATCATACATCTGGAACAAAATAATCTCAAATACACAACTTTTATGTACAATAACAATTGTAACTTGTTTCACTAAATGTTGACTCTACTTCAGACATGAGATAATAAAGGACAACAAATTTTACCTGTTTTCCAACTCCAAAAGCTCAAAATAATTTTAATATTCCTGATATTGAACCAGTATCTTATATATAAAGTGACAGAAGTTTATTCTGACAGAGAGGAAGGAGAAGGGTTTTGGAATTCTGCTTTGTTGCTCATAAGAAAACATGGGTGAATTGATGTGTTAGAGAAACCATTTGGACCACATATACTTCATATTTTGATTTTTGCCCACGATCATCACCAACTCAGCAAGAGGTAAAATTGAAACATACACTATCTGAAATGAACAGATATAAACATTTCCAAGTCTTTAATAGCATTTAGGTGCATCTTTGGACATGAAAATAAGGTGCAAGAAATTGTCTTTAAATGTCTGCTTATTAATTGAATTCAAAAATTAATTCATATCGCAGCACATTGGAAGTTCACACATATAGTCTCACCTTATTTTCAGGAGACTTTTCTGAGGAGTTTTTTTTTTTTTTTTTGATGGGCAAGTTAGGAAGAGAAATTTGATTTTTATGAAATGACAGCCAACTTTGATCAACCTTTACCCTGGGCAGGATTCTTACTGGCATCCTTTCTAACTCTCCTCCATCAAATGCAACAAGGGGAACAAATCCCACTGCAATAAATGAGAAAAGAATATGTGAAATTGGCC